>NC_036458.1:15811463-16137852 GCF_002775205.1 Xiphophorus maculatus | reverse complement strand
GTGGTCACTACATACACTGCTCCACTGATACCTACAGCAACTTTTGAAATCATTCAACTCTTTTCTGCAAATTACCTGTAGTGAGTGGATTTCACACTTAAATTATTTGGATTTTTTGTTGGATCAAACTAATGTGTTTTTTTTAAAGAGTGCATGCCCAAAAAACCCCACATAACAAAAAATATCTAAGTCTACATTTTTCAATCCCCTCATTATTATATTGATTTTTTTAATGACTGTTTTACTCTAGCTTTTGCTGTAATAGTTTCAAATGAAACTGCATGTTGGCAGGATTTTTAAGCAGACTGAAAACAGTCCTGGAATGGCATTTGTTGCTCTTTTGGCTGACCTTGTGGCACAAGCCACAGGCAGGTGACACAGATACCTGTCAAAAGGAGGAAGAAACTGCCAATTACACAGAGAAAGAGAGAGAGAGACGCAGGACAATATGCATGTATGTGTGTGTGTGTGGGCGTGCATGTGTGTGTGTGTGTGTGTGTTTGGAGAATCAAGGGAGAGCAAGGGAGAGAGACAGCAGAAGAAAAACTTGTTTTACTTGTTCTGACAGATCTTAAAAGGTAGGACGTCCTCTTGTAAACAACCAAAACTCTGTGCGCATACAGCTCAGCTGGAGGAGTGGTGACTGCCACTTGGACTTGCAACTCACATCTCACCAAAAGGTACAGTGATTAATCTTGATTTTACCTAAATTTCTTCCTTTTGTTTTTTTTTTTTTTAGATGAGGAGAGAAAATGGTGATGGGAATGAGAAATGAATACGGAGATGCACCTGTCGATCACCAGCTGTTTTTGCCAGTAACAGATTGCAGGTCTTGGAAATCAAAACGCCAGCTTGTGACATAAGAATAATTTCTTTATTTCATGAAAAATAACAGCTTAGGGGGAAAGAAAGATGAAGAAAGCCAAAGTGATACCCTGAAACCACTCATCTTTTTTTATTCAATGAGTAAAGGTTTCTCTTTAGATTCTGATGGTTGTGTCACCTGCATGCCTACTGGTCATAGTGGTTTTTCCTGAATTTACTTATCTGTCATTTTTCTGAGAATGACGCCCAGGAGAAAACTTTCCAAACAGAACTTCTTTGTTAGGCAGTAACCTAAGATAAGGAGGTCAGCCTTATCTTGTTTTAAAGTTGTTATAAAGTTTTTTATACCATTTTAAAAAATATTTCAGACGAAATCACCAAGGTGTTAAAATGTGAAAACGTGTCAAAATTGACATTAAAGGCTTCCACAAATTGCGCTAAACCTGACTTAATGGTATACTTTTTTTTAAAGTATTTTAAAACACCCAAATGTTCATAATGTGGAGGATTTATTATATGTTACAACGTCTCATCGTGTGTTAACCCCCTTTTATGGAAACAGATTCAGTATTACAACCTGACGGTTTGACTTTTTTAAAAGGTTTATCTTAACCTAAATCATTAGAGATATGTAATCGAAAATTCTTCAACAAAACAGGTTTTTGAGGGAACTGATGGCCCTGAAAGTCCTTTTCTGAAAACAGATGGTAAGACAAGGCGGCTCACAAATCCTCTAAAATGTGCAGACCGGTGAACTAGTTTAATATTTTTGACTCAAATACACAGTGTTGCAATGTATAAAATGTGTAAACATTTTGAAAACTAAAAATTCTTTAAGATGCAGTCATTAATCTAACTGCATGTTAGTAAAATTATTGGCACCACCAGTCATGGTCTTACTTGCAGATTTCTGTAAAGAACAAATATTCTCTAACATGATCTCTTATTTTTTATCCCTTGACTGAATCTACAATAAAATCTATTATTACGAGGTTCAAATCCTTAAACATTTTCAGGCTGTGCTCCTACTATTAAAATATATTTGCATTTAGGCTTTTTGTAAAGCTTTACAGGAAGAACCAGCTAATGCTGCCATTCAGTTCTCCTAATTTGTACTGGGAACTTACTTTACTTTGCTCGCATCTGCATCGAAGAAATGTCGACGTCACCTCCTCAAGTGATTCCAAGAAAGCCTTCTGGGGTCAAAGTGCTGACTCCACTTCGAGAGCAACATCGTTCCAATGGGCTGCCCATGATCACAGACGCTGAGAGAGGTATTTATGGCCACACTGTCTATTTGCACTATTTCTTTTGACTACATGGGTTGAGTCGAAACTCTGAACCGAGTGCATCTGTAAAGTGTGTCAGTTTTTCGGTAAATGTGGCTGTTTTGTGTTGGTACAGAGAACGGCACAAGCGGGAAGTCAAGCCGCAAAAAGCTGATGACTGCAGAAAGAGAAGTTGTAAGTCTGAAAAATGTGGATACTTGGTAAAGTCCGTAATTCCCCTTGTTATAGTATCTACAGATTAAATCTGATACATCAAGAACACAATAAGAATGGCATTAGATATGTGTCATTGATATTGACCAAAAGTGGAAAAAAAATGCAGAATTAAAGATAAATTTCATGATACGCTAAATATTTTTTTTACTTATAGGTAATTAGGTAACATTATCTTCAAAGATCCTGAGAATGGAGCCACCTATCTGAAAATATTTTTGACATTTAAGGTGTTATTTTACACATCTTGTGTTCTCAGGAAATCTTGAATCACTGCTTTGATGACATCGAGAAGTTCATGGCTCGCTTGCAACAAGCCGCGGAGGCCCGGAGCGTTCTCAACCAAAGGACCAAGAGGAGTGCCAAGAAAAGCACCAAAAATGACAAACAAGGTACAAGCTGGTACATGCAAATTAAACTCTGCTGGCCACAAAGCTGGGAAACTAAAAAAATTGATCTGAAACTCAGTTTTTGTGAAATAATCTAGTGCATTGACTGGTTGTAACTTGAGCTCTAAGTAATTAGAGCAGAAAAAGGCAAAGAAAAACCTTTTTAGCCTTCACTAAAACAAGCCAGTAGATAGATTGCTGAAAAAGCTCCCAGGTTATTCAGAAAATTCTTGTATTTGCTGAAACACCCCGCCTTTTGTCTTCAGGGCAGGACAAACCAATCTTAGAGAGCAGCTTATTGACTTGGGATGGTCAACCTGTATTGTTGCTCTTCCTGCCTGATTAATCATTCAACTAATGTTACTTTGGTTTTGTTCTCATCTTATGCAATTCTGTACACACCTACATTCACAGAAAATCGTTATCCGTTGTTTACTAAATCTAATTTCAGTGCATAGACGGCAATGTTAATTCGATTTCTGAGGCTAATAAATAAAAAAAAAGAAGTCGCCCAAATCAGAACAGGTAAATCCTAACATTGTTACGGAGGCTTGATGTCAACAAGATGCAATAGGTGTGCCTTGGACTTTTTTTTTCTTTAATATTTGATGTGAGGAGAAAAGGGTTATGTGTCTTTGGAAATGTTTTAATCACACACATATTCACAGCGATTAAAACAAACTTTTTAATAACGATTAACAGTAAACAAAAATAATTTATTGGCTGCTAAATTTACAGTATCATTTAAAATGTACAATACTGTGAAATGCAACCTTCATGCATTTTTTTTCTGTGAACTTTTAGCAAACTAAGCTAATTCAACATAAAATGTTATTATTTTTTACAGTGTGAAGGTTAAAATTATATAATTAAGAAGTCTTATTTAATTTGAGGGTGTGACTATTTAAATATTGTTTTAAATTCACATTTTCTTTCTGTGTAGGACTTCACAGTGAGTGTGTCACTGGGAAATAAAGCAAGGTTGTTATATTTTTTTTTTACACAGGCAATTACACTCCCATCAGATGAGTCACAATATTTAAACACCTACCCATGTTTGCAAAGGTTTTCAAACAGTGACGGCTCTGTGTCTGTGGTTAAGTGCATGCTCTGCTCTACAGCTATGGCTGTTATTGTGATTGCTTTCTCTTGTCTTGCAAAAGACTTGCTGACCAAGAAAGCGACCCCTCCGTCTGAGCAGGAATTTGTGGACATCTTTCAGAAAATAAAGTACTCCTTCTGTTTATTGGTAATATATAAGCGTCCACACTAAATTCTTGGAAGTTATTAAAAAAACATGTTATGTTTCTATGCATGAAACTACTTCCTGTTTGATATAGGATCGCTTGAAGTCATCCATCTCACAACCAGATGCACCAGATTTGCTCCACCACATCTTTTTACCTCTGAACTTGGTAGGACCGACTTTATGAGACTGTTTGATTTAGTGCTTCCCTTTTTTTAGTCTAACATGAGTGGCATCCATTCTCTGTTTTACAGGTGGTGAAGACCACTGAGGGCCCGACATTAGCTGCATCCGTGAAGAGTCCATGTATGACCAGAGGTGCTGTTTCTCTGCTCCAAGAGCACCTGACTGGAGAGGAAAAGGAGCTGTGGAAATCCCTGGGACCCAACTGGACCTCAGACGCGTCTGTGTCCTTCTCTCTGCACCAATCTCTGCTTCAGCTCACAGCACCTCTGTTCTAAGAAGAAACGCTCTCTCTGTCATCCTCAGTTCGCAGAAGACCGTTTCTGCTCCTCCATATTCGCCTGTCTTCCTAGATGGGTGGCAGCCTCAGGCTTGCGACTCAGCTGGTCGGCTGCTGGTAGATCCCATCCAGTTGCAGCACAAAGAGGACGCTTTTAATGAAAGCATGCAGAAGCAAAGTCAACCGGAACATGTCCAACCTGCGCCCAAGAACTACAGAGAAGGGACCGAAAAAGCGTAAGAGTTTAGTTATTGGAAAAATACATTTGGTGTGTGTGTGTGTGTGTGTGGTGCTTATTTTGGTTAATTATGATGATTTTTTTCAGTTTGCAGCTAATGAAAATGGAACATTTAGGAGTAGAACATTACATTAGATCAATAAAAATCAAATTTTTAATGCAGAAATGAGGAATTAATTAAAAGTATGTTCAGCACCCACTTAAATTTAGCTATTTTTAAAAGGTAGATTTATTGTGAACAAACATTGAAAAGCATATTTTTAATTTATTGCATAATATTGAATATAAATGTTATGGACATTCAGTCAGAATGTTATGAAACTTCATGGAGTTTCCCCCCATGGCATCCAACACCTCCTGCTCCTTCAAATGTCACCAGGTCACAACAAATTGTGAAATCCTCATTTTTGTGTGCCGTCTTTTTGCCTGCAGCTTTTCCAGCCACCTTAATGTTTCTGCCTCAAGTATCTGAATCCTCACATTCTCTGTTATTTCTCTTAGTGCATGGGAGGTTTCTGCACCATAACCATCAACTCCAGCCTTACCATAGTGGTGAAGGAAACGCCATTAGGGCTTTCATCAAACTTTTAGCAGCATAAGATGATGCTTGCGTAATAGCTCTTTTTACAAGCCACTTTTCATGGCATCTCGGAAAATTATTTCAACCTGAAGTTTGCCGTCATGAGTTATGAAAAAGTCAGCGTTTTTTTTCTGTTCTTTTACTCCTGGTCCTCTTTTTGGCTAAAGACGTTGCTAGGGATTTCCTTCGACAGTGAAAGAAACACATAATGCTTTTAAAGCTGCAGCATGAGAAGCACATAGGCCTCCCAAATTCAGGTGAACTTTATTGTTGTGGTTTGATGTCAGATTGGTGTGAAGGAAGGGCAAATAAAAGCAAATGGACGCAGAGGAATTATACTTCACTTGGACAATGTTGTTATTTTATGAGCTGCAAAACTTCTGAATGTAATTTCAGAAATAAAAATGGGATCCCACCAAATGGAGAGAGAATGTATCACTGTAATTACGACTTTGTGGCCAGAAACAATGATGAACTCTCTGTACTACATGGGGAAAAACTAGAGGTACACTGCACCCCCACAAGTGAGCTCAATACTGACCTGTAAAAAGCAGAAACTGATTTAACTGATTTCTTCCTTTAGGTCCTTGAATTATCATCGGACCGCTTTTGGAAGTGCCGGAATAGTTATGACGAGATAGGACTTGTTCCGTGTAATATTCTGGAGCCTCTGTCTGCATTGAACAGCACAGAGAAAATCCATCCGGTGCTTCGAACAGAGTCAAGGGTACGGACACGGCTATGTTTGTGTTTCTGAAAATACTCTGCGGCCTCGGTTTGGAATAAGTCCCGCTTCATTCTCAACAGAAAACAGCTCTCCCCCCTCGGTGTTTCTCGTACGCCCCGTCGAGCAGCGACGGGTTCAGGCCGAGCGCGACCAGCCGAGCAGAGCGACATCAGAGCATGATTCTGCCATCGAACATGACAAAAGAAGATGGCGACCGAGGTAACACGCCGGTCCATGCAATGCAGTACTATTAAAGTAATGACAAAACAAAAATGACAAACAAAAAAAATAACAGATCTTGTTTGCTTCTAAAATAATTAGATGTTTACGCATCATTAGCAAAGTTTTAATATTTATGCTAATGGTACACAGAACCCACCCATGCAGGAATTTAAATATGAAAACTGAAATCAGTGTAAAAAACATAAATGACATATTTATGTTTGGAATGTAAATATTTAGGAAACTTGGAGAGTTTGCACAAGATTAAATTTCAGACTTCTATTGTGTTTTCTTTTCTTTTCTTCTTCCTCTCTATCCTCATCTCCTTCTTTCCCTAATAACTTTTTACCTCACCTCTCTTCCTTTCTTTTTCCCTTTCTGTTCCTGCTTCTTGTCCATTTCATTTTAAATAAATCTAAAGCATCATAGCGAAATCAGTAATGCTCTACTTGTGAAAGTAGATCTGTTGGGCATCTTCTTGGCACTCAGACAAAAACTCTGATTACTACACTGGGCATGACACATGAAAATCAAAATAGTTAATTTCCTTTTGGGTTTAATTAAGTATATCTGAATTTAATTAATGGGAATTTCATTATTCAGATCTACACCACCTAAACTTTGCTACATCTTTTAACCTTATAACCAAGAATTTATTTTTTGTATTTTTGAGGATTTTAACTAAATTTCTGTTGCAACACCCTTATTACAAATTTGTAAGGTTTGTGTTGATGTGGCTACACAATTAGGACCAGATGTTTTTTCTTTCTGATCCAATTTAAAGTTGTTTATTTCCCCAAAGTTTTTAGGCCTAAACTATACAAATGAGAGAAAAAGCAGTCAGGATATTGCATTTTAGAAAATCTCTCTCTATTGCAAGTCTGAATAACATTGCTCCCCCCCCCCCCCCCCATCTTGTAACAGTCATGGTTATGAACAATGAGCTTCTGCAGCGGCTGGCTAAAAAAAGGAACCCGCTTGAAGAGATGGCGGTTCCCTCCACAGCTGGCACCTCGATCCCCCTGAACTACCACTCCCAAAGCGCTGAGGTGAAGGCCTGGCTCTCTGCGAAGGGCTTCAGTCGGGGGTAAGTGTTGAATACTTCAGAGAGATGATATAACAACGTGCATGTAGCGACGCAAAAATCTGTTCCTCACGGTATATTTTAACAGGAAACGAGTGTTCAGTTGATCTTACTAGACATATGACGTAGTTGTTATGTGGTAACAATGTTCATTTTTGTTGCCAATCAGCCTTAGTCCATTTAGAAAGTCGGTTTATTTGGAGACTGAGGATCAGCTTGGGTCAGAGTCACCAACACATCCGTATTGCTACAAATGCTGTTTGAAGAATGGGATGCAATCCCTCAGCAGTGTGTGACTAAGCTGGAGACCGTCATGGGAAGGAGGTGGTGTGTTTGCCTATAGTTCTTCCACGCATTGCTGGAGCTGTGTTTGTTAAACAAATAAATAGCAAATCTATTCGTCAAACTTCAGTCATCCAACCAAAAATGACACAAAACAGTAGTCAGAACTGCTTGGCATTAACAAATAAGAATTAGTATGTTTTCATAGGGACAGTCAATATCCTCAACTTTTCTGCTTAATCCACAAATGCATTCTCCTTACAAATGTGGCACCATTTAAAGGGAATTAAACTGGTTTCCCAACAGTTTGAGATGTGTCCCTGTGGTACCGATGTCTGCCAGTCTGCTCCAGAGTGCAGTGGCTACAATGTAACTCACCACCATCAGTGGGTGAATGATTGACTGTGGAGCAAACTCTTTGGAGTCCTGTATCATTTAGCATCTCTCTGAGCTAGCATGAAAATGTTTTGAATCAGATTAAACCACTCACCGCTTTCCCTTGAGCATCTTTTATTTTATCGTACTCTCTCGTAAATATTTGCATTTAATTTCCATTTGAAACTAAGCTGGCGACAAACTAATCCGTTTCTTTCACAATTCCTCTGTTAGGACAGTGGAGACGCTGGGAGTTTTGAATGGAGCTCAGCTCTTCTCCTTAAAGAGTGAGGAGCTCTGCAGTGTGTGTCCGCTGGAAGGAGAGCGCATTTACCTGCAGCTGCTGGGACAAAAGTCCCTTCTCGAGGTTTGTACCCTGTTGTCTCTGTTGTCAGGTTCTGTGGTCTGGTTCTGTTGTCAACAGGCATTTATTTGCTCGGCCTTGACTGAGGCACAGACTTGCATCACTTTGCCAAATTGTTACTGAACTGACCTACATTCAAAATGAGCAAGGACAAGAAAGTAATCAACTCTGATTCTGTTTCATTTTTTTAATCAACTAATAGCCCTTATATAATACAATGTAAATTTGTTTATATTGAAGATATCATTAAAACCTTTAAATAAGGAGTTCACTTGATAAAGTGAGGCAGATAGTGTCAGAGTTATAATCCTTTTAACTAGTAAACAGTGGTGAATCTACTTATGTGAAAAGTTGCTTAATTGTACAAAAAAGGACTTTACAGTATTACAATTGTAGTTTTAAAGACCATGATCCACATAAAGCCGAGTATCACTTAACCATTAGCAAAATTACATAAAAATGTTGGAGAAAACACTTTGCTCAAATTCTGACAAACCAACAACAAATTTCCATTTAGGTAAATGTCAGGGACAATGAAGTAAAAATCATACAACATATTCAGTCTGATGGTGCATTTTGTTAAAAATAGAAGGTAACAATGATAATTGTTTGTGTTAGAAATTGAGCTGATTTAACTTTCCATCTCTATGGAGGAAACATTGAGGAAAACAGGTGGATGTGTCATCTTTTGCTTTTAAAAAAAAGTGATTATAATTTTGTTCTATTGATCCAGCGTATTGTTTGCTTCTTACCAGGACGTGCGCAAAGTTTCTGAACTAGAGACGGTGGTGGAGATGTGAAATCTGATGACTGACCTGGGTTGGTAAACGTCACGATATAAGACAAAGAAATCAATAGTGACTTAAAGGGACATGAGACCAATCTGTTGTACATGAAGGCTATATAAATTCATCAACTACACAGTAACATGAAGATTACATACATGTGTTAATTATAGAGTAATATCTGCACTGAGAAAAATATTTTACTTCTTTTTTTTAAAATAAACTCTGCTAACTTTGTTCTTAGTGTTTTCATGTTGCTAGAGTTTTATGTCTTTTTTAAAATGCTGTTAGCCATTATGTTCATTGTGTCAAAAAGCATCTCGAACACAGCATTACTAAAAAGTAAGGCCTTGTATTATTGCACATGAAGGTTACATGAACTACGCATTAATGATGCAGCCCTATTGGCCGCACCGACATGCAAGATGTTTTTATTTCACACGTTCTCAAAATAAATTTCTCTTACCGTTTTTATTTTGTTGTAGTCACGTCTTAGTTGATATACTGTGGATACTAACAATGTGAATCAAATAAACGAGACAAAATGATTGTAAAATGATTACATTAACAGAAAACCTCTCCAGATTGTCCACTTTTCGCATTCATTGATGTTTATTTCACATTCATTTTTATTATGTCACTTTGTACAGCCACGTGTTGTTTCAGTCTAAATGTACAAGCATATCACATTAAAAAAAACAAAACAAAAAAAACATTAGTGTTGATTTTCTGTTGTGTTCAAGACAGTGAGGCGATCATTTGCTCTGTTAATTATTGCTTAAAACCCAGAAATATTCCTGTTTGGAATATTCACATCTCACCAGTAGAAGTCAATAGATGCATTTGTAATGTTTATTTTGAATCCTCTAACTCATGATATCTCTCAACACTAAATTCAGAATTAGCTTTCAAGTCTTTTTCTATCAGTTGTGAAAAGTTTTTGACCCTGAGACCCCTTCACATGCAAAAAAACAACAAAAAAAACACTCATCCAGGTACACAAGCAGAAGGAAAATCAACGTGATGTGCACATAACGTTGCTTCACCAGTTTTACAAATAACTTTCACCAGAGGTCAAATTTTACCGTGTAAACAACAACTGACCTTTCAGATTACCCTGTGTGGGTTTTGCAAGCCTGTCCTGATTTGCTTTCCTAACATCGTCACAGGGATGAAGATGTGTTTACTTTCTATATTTATTGCTCATTTTAGATATTTTGACACAGAACATTTTACAAATGTGCCATTGCTGTATCCTATTTCAGAGCGGCCATAGAACGACAAGTAAACGAAAGCATAAGTTAAAACAATATCCACGTGTGGGCTCTCCTTGGGGGAGAGTCTTAAGGAAGATTTAAGCTAGCAGGTAACATTGTGAACAATAAAAATCAGTCCTATGAAGGAAAGGATGAGGGAGAAATGTTCAGTTGACGGTGTGTGACGTTGTGTGAATCCAACTTTTAAACTCCTCCTGCACAGCAAAATCATTTTGAAACAATTATTTTTAATCTTGTCCTCAGCTTTGAATATTTTGCAGTGATCAGAATGTGAAAAAAAAATGTCCTAAAAAAATACAGGTATGTTTGAAGCCCCGCCCAAAAATGAGCCCTTGACAACAGGCTTATATTTTTGGGTTATTGCTTTAGCGCCTCTAAGGAAAATATGTCATTATCTACTTAAACATTATTCTAGTTTTGTTTCATTTTTTAAAAACTTTTAACCATTTTTGCTCTTTTATTAATATTTTCAGTGCATGGCCAAATTATGGCCTCAAAACAAATCTTGCCAAATGTAGAAAAAGTTGGCTAAAATACAACATTTCTGCCTAGGGGACAAAAAAAAAAGAAGCCAGTCTAGAAAGTGTGTGTAAAATGTGTTTCTTCGCTGAGAGAATGTGGATGAAAGGTTCAAACAGAACATTTTTAAAAAATACAATCATAATAAATTTACTTTGTGTACTCTTAAGTCAACATTCTGCATCTTAAACCCTTAAGTAACTTAACCATTAGACAGAAACATGTTGATTACAAATTAATAAAATATGCACCAGTTCAAACAAGGATTAAAAACTAAAATCTGACAGAACATCAACATTTTTATTTGTGTGCAATTCTGAGGTAAATCACTGAGATCACTGAATACGGCTCATGTTTTACAATCGCCTTTGGTCGCACTGAAGTGACGGACCACTGAGCAGCAGGGAAAGAGGCAGTAAATCTCTCACTTCCTTCGATTGATGCCGTCTTCACACATCGTCGTTGCTGGTCTGGTCCCAGGAGTCCCAGTCCAAAAGGTCTTTGGTTTGAAACCACAGCTGGATCTCCTTCTTAGCCCCCTCCACCGAGTCACTGGCATGGACCACGTTCCTTTAAATAAGCAACACTTGTGATTACTTCATCGACGCGAGTTGATAATGGGCATTTACGTACATTGAATTGCAAAACTATTCATGAGCCTTGAATATTTTTAACTCTTTCTCCTTGTAAACAAATGTTTTATTGGGATTTTCTTTGACATACTAAAGTTGTGCATAATTCTGACAGTAAATGAATATCACAGGTGGTTAATAAAAATCTAAAAGGAGAGATGTATATTTGTAAAGACTTTGTAGAACCACATTGCCACAATTACAACTTCAAGTCATTTGTAGATTCTTCTCAATCAAGAGATGAGACTTTTTACAGAACATAGCTCTGCCGCTGTAGAGGGAGAACGTATCTAAATATCTTTTTCAAGTCCTGGTAGAGATTCTCAGATGGATTTAGGTCTGGACTTTGATTAGGTCGTTCTAAAATATGACTATGCTTTGATCTAAGCCATTTTGTTTTTAGGTCTAGGTGTATGCTAGGTGTTGCTATTCCACTGGAATGTGAAATGTTGACTCAGTCTCAACTTTTCTGCAGAACGATCTGGTATTTAGTTCCTTTCATATTCTCACCAACACTAACCAGCCTCCACCCAAGGTCCCTCTGTATGTGAAGTAAAACTTCGCGGCGGCATCATTCCGCCACCACCGTGTTTCCACAGAAATACATTGTGTCCAGTATGGTGAGTAGAGTTAGTATTCTCAACATTTAGACCAAAAAGTTCAGCACCTGCTGCATCTCAACCTAACACCTTCTTCCAAAGCACAAATTAGATATTCCTGCATAAACATCTTTCTTCTTGTCACTCTATCCCATAAGGCCCAGATTTGTTGAATGCGTAACAAACAGCTGTTGCGTTGACAGATATTTCCACCTGAGCTGTGAATATTTGCAGCTCCTTCAGAGCTACCATCAGGTGACTTGGCTCCTTCTCTGGCTAATGTTTGTCTTGTATTAATTTTATTTTGTAAGGTTTTGTAAAACAAGACAAGATTAAATTATTTGAGTTCACCTGCTGACATGAATGCTGAAATCTCCTCTGACGGTTCCTGCCTGAGCCTCAGCCGGGTTAGTGTTTCCCACCATAGTCCGTGATGTCTGAACGACGTTATGCCCTTCCCATACCTAAACATAGATAAAAGCACCGCTCATGCATTGCAGCGGACTGATAAACAAGTGCGAGATAAAGCAAACACAATGTAAAAACTGCAAGGAGCCCACAGCCGGGCAGAGAAGAAGGGAAGCCCTCACCATCACAACCAGGGGTCCAGAGGTCATGTAGCGCAGCAGACTGCCGTAGAACGGCTTGGTCCTCAGGTTGCAGTAGTGCTCGGACAGGACATCCTGAGACGCCTTCGCGGCAAATACAGCTGGAGTTAGGAGTTAGAGAGAGGTCGTTTTTTCACACAGTCAACACACAGAGTTTATTTACCTGCAGCATCTTCAGCCCGACCAATTTGAAACCTCGCTGCTCGAACCGCTGGATGATCTGTCCAACAAGGCGACGCTGGACTCCGTCTGGCTTTATGGCGATGAGAGTCCGCTCCCTCACATCTGGGAGACCTGATGTGGCAAAAGAACCTAGGAGTCAATATACAACTGAAATGCACAGCTACATGTTGGTGGATCAGCAGCAGCTATCCAGCAGAGAAGATGAGTAATGATTGTCCGAATTCAACATCTTGGAGCAAGGAAGCGCATTTCTAAGTGCAACTCTACAAGCAAACATGCCGTCTTCCTGCCCTAGCGAACAGCATGTTAACTGGACCTCATTGCATGGCCTTGAATTGTTCTGTATTGTGATCATCAGTCTTTAGCAACTTTGATCCCTTTCCTTGTTTAAGCCACACAATAAGCACGCCAGTAAAGTCCACAACTAAATGACTCCAAAATTAACAAAAATAATAAAAAAGAGATAAAATTAACAATTCTACAAACACAATTCCTAAAACAACCACACAACCTGACAGCAGTTGTTGTTATTCAAGGTTGTACAACCTATAATCAAGCTCAGGAGGTCTTTATTTTTTAAATAGGTTTGGAAAACTGTTCAGACTTAAACTAGTAATATAATAAATTTTATGATAAAAAAACATTTAACAGTGACAAAAATAGTTATATATATATATATAGTGCGAATACTTTTTTCCCCCACAGGAGTCAACATTTTCTATACCATTTTCTCTTAAATAAACCATGTGACCGGTTCATTCCTCATGGATGTTTTACACATGTCAGCTCCAGTTCAGTTGTACTCCACGACTCCTGACAGGGGCCACAACACCAGGAGCGCATGAATGACTGCATGCGATCCATTAACAACACACGAGACCCGCCACGAGAGCAGCTGAGAAGCGGCGCCACGCAAGACGTGAACAATGACGCACGGGCGGATTGGTTGCGAGTTCGAATCCGTAAACGTTCAAATCTACGCGATGATGCTGCACCGCCGACAAAAAGAAAAAAAAAAAAAAAAAAAAGCGTAGATCCTTACTGAATCCGCGTACCTTTGGGCATTTTCTGTTGCCACACGCACGTCCACATCACAGCCACGAACCTTTAACACATTAACCCAGTGGTGCCCAAAGTCGGTCCTCGATGGCCCGGCAATCTGCATGTTTTAGTTCTCTCCCTGGTTTAACGCACCTGGCTCAAATGATGTCTCATCATACGGCCTATAAGAAGAACATTGACATGCTGAAAAGGTTGTTACTAAAACCCGGGAGAGAACAAAAAATGCAGGATGCCGACTTTGGGCACCCCTGCACTAATCTATCTCTGGTTCATGACCCCGTTAGTCTGGAGGGCGGGTTTGTTGTCAAATATTGTCGTTGGGTTTTGGGGGAAAAAAACTTTGCGCTTCGGGGTTAAAGTCTCTGACTCGAGTGAACTCTGCTCAGAGATTCTTCCATTCAAATTTAAAAACACCGTTACTCGGAGACGAAGTGGATGAAAGGTAACAAATAACCAAAACTTATAAAGGGGGGAAAAACAAACAAACGCGCAAAAAGGAACTTACGGAAATGCACGAATGACTCCGACTTATCACCTCCACAAAAAAAGAAGAAAAAAAACCTCTTCACTTACTTGATTTGCGCCTGTGCAAGACGAGATTGTGTCCCCACCTCTGCGCACAGAGGAGCCCACATGGCAGAGTTCGTTTGGTTTCTTGAGTCCCTGTGAAAAAGTGCTTAAGAGCCGCGTGGAAAACCCTGCGCTGCAACATGACCGTGCGCTTCACGCGTGTTTTGTCAGCCCCTGGAGTGAAGTCAACCCTCCCCATTAAAAACTCGCCAGTCATCCCCACCCATCTGTCCGGCTCCACTCACTGACAGTCGCTCCTCAATATTTAACTCTACTCGTGCCAGATCCCTCTTCCTTCATGCATTTTTAGGCGCTTTAGAAAAAGATACATAATGTCAATTTCATCTTCCTCCATAAGGCCTTTTCGCCTTGCAGCAAGTGTGTGATAACTTTGAATCAGTCACTGGTCTTGCCTTCCCAAGAGTGTCTACGTGAAGAAAGAAAGACCTTACGCAAATCAAAACTATTGTGGAAAAGGGAACATTTGAAGCAGAATAACCGGTCAAGTCACAACTGGAGTTGAGCCCAACCTCTTTCACCCTTCAATGCTGGTCAGGTCTGTTTTAAAAAAGAAAAAAAAACTGCGCCTAGAACCATAGTGACCATAAAGATTCTCCTAATTTGGGAGGATATTCAATAACAAAATTCAACTAGGAACAGATAGATTTTAAGAGGGGGTCTGTAAATATCAAGGAATTAAGAATGTAAAATTCTTACCCTTATTGTTTTTGAAGCGGTTAAAGTCACTGCTTCTGCTTAGCATGAAGATCTTATCCTCCATTTCACATGAAATCTTTGCTCTCGACAGACAGGCCTCGAATTGTTCTCAGATCTTACATTCCCACTGTTTTACAATCCTTTTATACGTAAAGGCTTTTATTAAACCCATTTGTCCAACAAGCTTTAATTTGCAGGTATAGTTTTTATATCTTATATTAACTTCGTCTTTAACTTACTGTTAAATCTTGTTTATTGCTTTGTTGTTTGTCTTGTAAATCACTTTTAAATGAGGTGCTATAGAAATAAAAGCAAGTTGTGTTTATGCCGCAGTTTAAAAAAAAAAATCACATCAGATGGAGGATAAAAGATTTAAAAACCTATTTCCCTCTAGATCAGTGGATCTTAACAAACCAAAGAGCCACTTCCACCTTCAGTCCTGCAAAATAAAACTGTTTTAGAGCCACGTGTTACATAAGCTTTTGAGAAAAAAAACTTTTTTATGACTCCAACTAATATTTCTATTTTTACGTTTTTAAAATAAAGGAAATCATTTTAAAAAATTACAAAAAGAGGATGTCTACATTATTTTCTTTTGGATGTTTATATTTTTGGGAAATAACATACACAAAAGCACTTCGTTTCCAATCGGACTAGAAAAAAAATATCATTAAAAAGCAGCTAAAATTCTGTATTTATGTCGACTATATATTTAAAAAAATGTTTCTGAACATTTTAGCCAAATTATTATTAGCCATTGTGAAAGGACCAAAGAGCCATTTGTGGCTCCACAGGTTGCAGATCATGTTCTGTTACGTCTGAATTGTGAATTGCTTTTCTTTTGTTGTTGTGCTCCCGGTTTCTATAGTGCATGTAGATTGGGAACAAGGCTGGAATTGTCCTACAGCAACAAGACATTAGTTTTTCCATTTTATCACCCTTTCTGTCTAGCCCTTTGACAAAGTATAACCTCTTTAACACATTTTATTCCCAATAATAAGACTGGTTTTCTGTTACCTCCACTTTTGTAATTTTACTATACATTTTAAAGCAAGTGTGATAATTTTATTTAAGACACCAATCAATTTCTGCACTCTCTTCTACAGAAGGAAAGACCACAGTGATGTAAATCCACTCTTATTTAGAATGCAACTCCTTTTCCATTTCCCTATAGAACCTGTGTTGCCCTGTGGGGATGTACAATAATTTCTACCAGAACAGCCATTGTTTAAGTAAAATTAACTTTCTTTTGCCATTTTCAAACACAATCACATGGCGTCTCAGCTGTGACGGCTCAGGTGGAGATGAAATTAGGTACGCCAAGTCATTTGTTTAAAAAAAGTTGGCATGCTGTTATTTTTCCTCAGTCTGCATATTTTCCCACATCACTGAAACAGAAGGCTGATATGCAAAAGTGTCTCAACAACCGTTTTTTTTTTGTGAATTAAAATTAGAGAAGTTGAAATGCTCCAGTATTAGACAAGTTAAATTGAATCTGTAACAATATTTGTTAAAAAAAATAATAAAAAAATTCAGTTTAGACAGTGTGGCAGTTCTGTTCCCAAAGAAATTTCATTTTCATTTCATCCTGGTTTAAAAGTCACCGACTGATGATAATATTATATATTTATATTACACACAATTTTCCCAAGTATTTTTGGTGTACTTTCTAGTGCAAATCTCTCAGTACACTTGAAATAATACAAAACTAATTCACCTTTTCAGCGAGATATAAGAGCTTGTTTTAAGTCCACTGGAAGATTATTTCATTTATTACAAGACATTTTTCCTCATATTAAAAGTGAAACAATGTGCCAATGGAAATAGTATTTTTTTAATCAATGTTAAGGAATTACTGACTTAAAACAAGCCTGTATCTTATTGAAAAGGTACCGAGGTTTCACTAGAAATTAAACAAAAATAGTTTCGATTGTGTTTTTGCAGTGTTAATAACCACCATTACTATGACATCAACACTAAACAGACAAGTCCCAGAAATAATAACAAAAAAAAGACAAGCTGTAGTAAAAAAAAAGCAATTTATTAAATCAAGCAGTTTTCACGTCTTCAGAATGGAATGATATGAAAGATCTTAAGTCGAGATTCGGTCTCCTTTGGAGATGAAAAAGGCAAATATGAATAAAAGCAGACATTTAAAAAAACTCATAATGAGTTGAAAGTGCTCAGTCCCAGCCCAGCTTTATTGCAGCAGAATGGGAGAGAAGGCCTGGCTCAGACAGCTCCAGGTCTGCGCAGATGCTAACTGCAGACCAGGTTTACATTTCCTCATCAAATGTTCATTGGCAAGACACTAAAGGAGGACACTGCTCACAGAGAAAGACCTATGTGCCAACCTTTTACAGTAGAAATAATAATTAAAAAAAAAAAAAAGAAAAAAAAAATCAGCAGCATGCTCACCCTCCCGCTACTCAACCAAGAAATGTGTGTGTTGCTCCTTGCCGTTGCTTTGAGTGTGGCGAAGCCAAAGTGGAGGAGTGTTGGTCAGAGTGGTCAGCACAGGCAGTCTTTGAAGATCACAGCGGACAGGTGGAGTGGTTCAAGCAGTCGTTCTGCTATAGCTTGATGGTGCCAGTGGGCAAACTACTGTTACACAGTCTGTAGTAGCGGAGGT
This sequence comes from Xiphophorus maculatus, assembly GCF_002775205.1. NCBI lineage: Eukaryota > Metazoa > Chordata > Actinopteri > Cyprinodontiformes > Poeciliidae > Xiphophorus > Xiphophorus maculatus. The sequence continues at coordinate 16,119,971 of NC_036458.1, read as the reverse complement.
CGTTCACCAGTCTCTGCACGCTTTGAGTGAATGAGGGCAGGTCCTGGAGTAAAGGTGGAAAACAAATTCATTTACTGATCGTCAAATTAATGCTTTAAGGATACAAAGACTCGTTTTGTCCTTTAAAAGTCCATTTTTATGTGACAAAAGGCGGATTTTCTGAAGCGGAATGCAATACTCAACACATATTTTGTTAATGAACGATGAAAAACAATGTCTTGATGTTAGTTGGTGTTTTCAATTACAATCCTGCTGAGAGTGAAGAACGTAGGAGGAGCTGCTGATTCAAAAGAGTGAACATGCGAAGTCTTATGATGACAAAGTGAAATGTTAATATGGTGTTTAATTAGCACCGTATTTATTGTGGTATAAGTGAATGCAAAGGGGGGGGAAAAGCACCATTATTTGTCCATATCACCTGAATTGCATTTCTAATACCCAACTTTTGTAAACGACAACAAACACAGTATGAGACGATGTATGGACCCCAGTGTGGACAATGTTTTCTCGCCACTGGTATTTTATTAAACATTTTTCTGTACAAAAAGAGGCAGGGCAAGAAAGGCAAGAAAACAAATATCTGCCACACTATTTGGCAGATATAGTGTGGCAAATACTATTTGTATTCATTATACAAATGAATACAGATTCATTTGAATAAATGAATGAATTTGTGGGTTTTTCACAAATTCATTTGTATAAAACAAAACAAGACTAGAAAAGTAAAACTACATCAGTGAAACACTGAGGTTTGTGTTAAGACAAGCTAAGATGGAAGCTAAGATGGAAAAAAAACCTTGTTTATTCACCCCCATTCTAAAGAAAATGTGCATCAGAAAGTGGTGAGTTAAAGTGATTTTATCTTAATTTTTGTTTTTTTTACCTGTTCCAGCTTGAAGTTGCGTGCGAGAACGGCCCGCTGATTGCTGTCCACACCTTGACAACCATTCAGGAACTGCGGCATGAAAACCGAGTAGAAGGCATCGAAGTCAACAGAGGCCATGTTGTAAATGGCCAGGGTTATTTCCTCCTGCAGGAGGTCGTGACTTTTGTGCAGAAGGACTTGGAGGAGCACGTTGATGAAGTGGAAGAGCATCGAGGTCCGGAAAAGCTTCTGGAGATTAACAATAAAAAAAATAAATAAAAATATATACTATCATATATACCGTTTTCCATTGTTTGAATATTATTCAAGTTTTACTTCTCTTAAATATTGAAATATGTTGCGATATATTCCCTTCTCTGTGTGTTCTTTGTTACTTAAAGATGTAAAGGTTGGAAGAAAAGCTGGACGTACTCTGTGGTACAACTTGTGCTTGCTGTTAAGTGACTCCAGATAAGACAGATTCTGCTTGAAGATGTGGATATCAGTTTGCAGGAAGGACTGTCCAAAAGCCTGACAAGATAGTTCAACAAAGAACAGAAAGTGAATCAGATGCAAATGAGGCAGAACAGTTGCAAAACTCAAATCCCTAAAATTGAATCTCTTCTTTTAGTTGCTGTACTGATAAATGGGATCTATACAAACACACCTGCATGGCTGCTGTGAACTGGGCCTCGTTCTCCATGGTGTCGTCGACGCCTCCTTTTTGCACACTCGTTAAGACTGAGGTTTTGAAGAAGTACCTCCAGTTCTGGTGAAGTATTTGGTAAAGCAACTCAAACATTTCTGCCTTGACATCCGGCGAGGATCGCTGTGCAAGAGAAATCATAAAGTCAGAAAATCAGGTCAAGGATTTGTTTTTACCTCCATTATCTAGTATGAGACTTTATATGCTGTTCCAGGACTTCAAAGAAGAATGACGACATTTTCAACCAATAAGGTTTTAGATATATTCAGTTGACCCTCAGAGCATTTTCAACCTCATAACTTTCACTCTTTACCCCTTTAGGTTAAGCAGAGGAAGTCATCTTCACCATTACAAACAATACAAAATACTGTGTGTTCATGTTGTAGCTCAAACAATTGATGGATATCCTGAGAAACAAAATAAGCTAAATTACTGAGCAACTGATAACAACTTTATTATATTAATCAATATTTTGTCACTTTGACAGAATTAGTTACAGTCCTGAAAAACAATCTGACAAACACAGTAGGACACAGTCAGCCACTTTATTAGGTACACCTCTTCAAAAGCTTAAAAAAAAAACAAAAAAAAAACTAAAAGTGATCAGCCAATGACATGACAGCAACTCGACCCATTTAGGTGTCTAGATGTGTTGAAGAAACAGAGTGTCAGAAAGGGAAAGAAGGACTGAAAGGGCGAGTTGCAGATATATGAACAGAAACCGCCTCCCTGGTGCAAGAGGTAAAAGAACAGGCGGGATGTTTGAGATGATACAAACAAGAAATTGCAACAAATTCCTAACCACTTGTTGCGACTGAGATATGTGGAATACCGTCTCTGAGCCCACGACAAGCAGAAACCACGAAGCAAATTCTAAACAGACTGATTATTATTTTCTTGATTTTACTGGTCAATTTTTTTATTCTAGTTAGAATTTATAAAACAATTAAAAATCAGCAGAATTCAGCTTTTTTTTAAACGTTTGGCATTGTTGAAGAAAATGATGCCCCCTGGTGGTTCTGAAACCTGGTGCAACATCACTGCTTCACATTTCTCACTTCTCATTTAGTTTGGACAAAATGATGTCCTAATTAACAGTAACGCATTGCAAAAAAAAAAAAAAAAAAGTTTGTCATGGCAACCAAACACATGGTTAGTCAGTTAATAACACTCTGCCTACAGTGTAAAATGAGGCGAGAAATCCTCACATCAAGTAGAACTGCTCCATGCAGAAAAAGAGGAGAGTAAAGGCCCCAACATACTCGGGCGCACTTCAGTCCGCAGAGGTCCGCACAAGGATAGATTTTTATCACCGCATACTCGTTGTCGCACATTAAACTACCCGGTGGAAACAGTGTTCACATCAAACTGGTTTTCATGTGACACCGGGCTGATAAGTTTGAGAAAAAGGGTTTTATGAGTTCATGTCGTTTCAAAGTTGACATCAACATGATAACAGTCAACATAACATTGTCACGGGAACGTGAGAGACACGTAAGCGAAAATGATTAACAGCAACAGGCTTTATATATCCACGCAAATATTGACATGGTGAGTTATGCAGAATTCTAAGAACAAAAAACGACATCATCCCAGACTTCTTTATCAGCAGTAGAGCAGAGAGGTGGTCCGATAAGTTGCGTCTGACTTTTTTTTTTTTCCTCCTTGAACAACGGCAAGGAAAGGATGATCGTGCTCATTTTCAATTGTTGCACAAATTATTACACCGATCACAATTGTGCTTTTGGAACATAATAAACAAAGCTTATTGAATGAATCCCTGATTACAGCTAAAGCCAGCGCAGCCTCCTGCTGCTCCTCTTCCCACAGTAGGATGCTGCGCTGGCTCCGGGCAGCGGTTCACTGTCTTTGTCGGATGAACCGACATGTGACTGCCATTCTCTGTCCCGCACTGAGAGGTGAGTTAAGGCTTCCCAGATGGAGAAGGAACAGAGCTAGGCACCCAAATAGTTCATCAAACTTGCTAGTTCTCATTAGGATTGTGTGAAATAAAGGAATTTGTCACGAGAGAATTTTAGGTAATCAAGTACGCTCGAGTATGAAGACCCAACCGTCCGCGGACAGTCCACACCGTTCATGGAATGCACACAGTACGCTCGAGTATGTGGGGGCCTTTAAAGTCAAGCGTGACTTTTTCCAAATACCAACTGACCTCTGCCACCACTGGGTAGACCTGCTCCATGCACAGTGACAGGATGCTGGGCAGGAAGGGCTTGAAAGCTTGACCGGGTTCTTGCACCACCACCTGCAGAATTTTCAGGAACTTCTGCACCACCCTGCATCCGGCGCTGCCTTCCTGCAAGATGCTGGCAGCCAGCTGCTCCCTGAGGAGGCATCGCATCACGTCACTTAATATTTCCAATCAAACGGGATGTATTCATAAACTCCCTGATAAAACACTGATACGTTTTTGTTTTTTTAACCAAAACTGATGTTAAGTTTTCATTTTTACCTTGTGAACATGCTGAGAAAAGTGTGAATGATCTGCCCCGTGAAAGGAACACCCATTTGGACTCGCAGCGCTTGAAACAGAGTCAAGAAGAAGGCCAGCATCTCGTCTGTCACATCTGCAACAGAAGAAGAGATGATCACAAAAGCAGAAGTCGGAGAGCTTAAAAGAGATTACTGAAATTATTTTTAGCATTACTTTCAGAACACTTCATCATGGTACTCGTTTTAATATGTCTTTTAGAAGCTAATTCAAAAGAGTTATTATAAACTTGAGTAATAATCTTTAGCTGGTGAAATATGTAAATTAATTAATTTAAACTTGGGTAAGCAGAACTTAGAAGTGGCTATTGGTAAAAGTGACCGATAGCTGCATATATTTAAGTGTTTTTAATAAACAAACGGTTCATTTGCATGAAGTTTGAATAAAAGAAGTTTTCTGTAAACTCTACAAATATTAAGATGACTTAAACAAAAACCACTTTAAACAGCTAAGCTACATAGGATACTGTATATCCGAATTAAGAAGAAGAGGCATCCACCGGTTGTGCATGCACACCATGCTTGGCAAGTACACTGGATAATTCAACCCCCCCCATCATGCAAAACACGCCTGATTCAAATGTTCGCATGGTGTCAGCAGAACTAGATGGTGAGGACTAAAATCAGTCATTTTTGCGAGCCAACAGTCTTTACTGTTGTCAATTTTTTGAAGCCATGTTTGACCAACACACCTGGCTGCTGAATGAAAACCGGGAACAGGTTAAGAGTCACTTGGACAGACTCCTGAAGACTCTGGTAACAGATCTGACGGGATTTTGTGGATTCACTCGAAATGCTGTCGACTATATCCCTGAGCACAGGCAGAGTCTGCTGTATCACTGCTTTCACTGCAGAGGAGGCGAATGTAGGGAGAAAACATTAAAAAGTTGACTTACGAAGAAAAAGAAAAAAAAAAAGGCATCGTAACTTTCTCTAAGAGAACAAGCAGGAAATACACCGACCGTTATCCAGGCCCGGCTGTCGTGGACTAATGTTCACCGTTCCTCTTAAAATGCGATATTCCCGAGTGAGCGCGGCCACAAGGCTGGCATGGCTGTTGGAGCGCGTTTGCCACTGCTGCTCGCTCTCCGGTAAGTTTGGCCATGGAAGCAACAGCATGTTGGACAAAGCTCTGCACACAAACATGTGAGCCTGGACAAAACACAGACAGACACGTTGGTTATTTCAGTTCCTGAAAAGATTTATAAGAATGTTTCATCGTTTAAGACCAGAAATAAAATAGTCAACTGTAATCTGCAGCTGTACGAGACGCAGAAGACGGTTTCCAAAACAAATGCTGCATAATAAGAAAATGACGTTATATAAACGTTCTATAAAATGTGCTAAGTTTACCTCTTGGGGAAGTCTTTGGCTCTGATTCTCTGTAGTAATCCGGTTGAAGATGTTCTGAATGGCTGGCAAAGTGACCAGAAACACCGGCCTCACTGTAGCGGTGATGGAAACCATCAGATGGCTGGCAGAGAGCAGCAACTTCTCAGGTACCTGGAGTTATTTAGCATAGTGAAAATTAGAAAACAATTGTAAGCAACAGCTCACAGGAGTGCTTACTCCAAATGAGGTTTTTGTAGGAGGTGAAATTGTTCATTTTTAAACCTAATAATCCGAGATAAAGTGTCAATTTTACACATCCTCCCACAGCTGTGTTCGGCTTCATTTGCACCTTGGAACAAAAGTTTATTTTGGTCTGATTTCACTGCGTTTTTGTTTTTAGTCAGGAACTTGCTCCACCACTTCCGACCAAAAGATTGACAAAGGGCTGAGTTAAAGAGTTAAGGTTGGCAACAAAAACAACTGATCCTGTTCCACAGCTTGAAGTTTACAAAATCAGAGCGCTACATCAGAGATTAAATATGAGATAACAAAAGGGAAAGTGAGTATGACAACAAAATGATGAAACATATAAGGCAAGGGACAAACATTTTGTCATTTTGGCTGTTGTTAGAGAAACATTAACAACTAATTCCCAAAACTGGAAGGCCCGGTAAGTGGAATACCTAGAGTTATTTTTTATGCGTTAAGGTTCAAGCTCAGGTTGGTAGTTTCGACGTATTGCTTCCTCATTAGCAAATCACTGCTGCAACATGAAACTATTTGTTTTTATGACCGGGTCTCAGTTAGCTTCAGTTATTATTATTATTAGAAATAACTATAAACATATACACACCAACATAAGAGACTCCAATTTAACCATTTTCATAACAGATCCAACATAGACAGGAATGACAAACAACATTTTGTAATTAAAATCATCTTGTGAGCGTAATCATGACTAATTAATAATGTAAATTATAAGTTGCTAGTATGCATTTCTATAAACAATAATACTACTGTTGTAGCTGTTAGATTTACCAGCCTGGCATGTGACGTTGCCAGCTGATGTGTTCCAGGAACAACTAACCACACCAGTTTCCTCTTCCCTAACACTGCTACAGTTAAAATGCACGGTGATTAAAAATCTTTTTGAAAAATCTCATATTCGAAAGCAGTTTATTTTTGTCAAACTGCGTTATTCAAACCCATATACTTCCTCATAATGCATTTAATAGATGGCTGACAAATGAGCAAATCTCTAAGGAAACATTGCAATTTACATCGATTCTCAGACGGTTCACATTAAGAAATTTAGAGAGCTCTTATCCTTTTAATGAGACTTTAAGTTGTGTCAGTGCCGGAATGACTTGAGATTTAACTGCGGTGTGGCGCACATGCCAACACACTAAACCCCCTACTCCACCAGATGCTGCACACTGTTGGCCAGCTTGCTAAAAATAGATTCCTATGCTTTTCCCTCAGTTATAAAAGTCTAAACTTCCTGCTAAACTTGGCAGGGGTTTATTCTACATTTTTACTAAGTCTTATTAAAAATAATTAAATATAAAAGGGTAAAAACAATGGCAATTTTAAATTTCTTAAATTACTACACAACCATGGGAATATCAATCTGGCGCTGACAAACTTGAAGCACAATCATAGCAAAATAAAAAAAGTCTGATCTGTCACCCACACGAAAAAAGGCAACAATCAAATGTTGTGTGAAATGTTAGAAAAAGAACATTTTTATTAAATAAAGAGCAGCCAATTGTTTTTGGAAGGACGTATGTCAAATATACTTGCAAAAATAAATAAATAAAACTACTACGTGTATGTACAATCTGGTAAAACACATTTAGGGCATCCATGACAAAACATAAATTTAAAAAAAATCCTTACATCTGTATAAATCTAAAAGAAAGAATACATCCGTTTGATGTACCTTAGTTGTGATGAGTGGGCTGCTAGCATTTACTGCAGAAGTGATGAGGTTGATAAACTGGCTCTGGTTCTGACTGTGGACTTCACTGTAGAACTGAGCGAGCCAGTGGGAATAGGCTTGCAAAGCAGCCAGAGCCTGCGCATGTCTGTAAGAAAGAAAAGCAGAAGAGAATGAAACACTTTTGGAAGGATCTCATCGAGCCCTAAAGGGTCCAACATAACTGATCAACACTAAAAATGATCAAGAAAAGACAGAACATATAAAGCAAGAACACCTTAGGATTGAGAAGAGAGATGATTGAAAATTTTAAGCGGGAAACATGTTTATTCTGCAAATTCAAAGCTGCTCTAAACAGGAACCAACTCCCCCGCTGCTCCTACTCTGCAAGCTGTTGGGGTGGCTTTTCAGCATTTTCATATATTCACAGTCCGCAAAATTTGAATTCACGCCAGCATTTTTGACTATTCACACTCAGCTCAGCTTCTCTCGAGCTGCAGCACTGCGTTTGGTAAGCCAGCAGTGCTTGAAGCCAATTGCGATATGACATGTGATACTCACACGTCGGTGAGGTCAGGTTTGAGCACAGAAGGCACAGCTGTCTCCAGGTCATAGAGGCTGGTCTGGGAGCCATAGCAAGTCACTTCAACCAACCTAAGAGAGGAAGTAAATCATCCATCATATGCTCAATATTTCATAAAAACACCACAAAAACAGACAAAAACATTTGAAAAGTATAAACCACACTGAGCTGTTGGCACATTCAGTGTAAAAGAAAGGAACTGTTTCATATGCAAAGGTGTTTATTAATGTTAGCACTCTGACTCCCCGTTTTAGAAAACATAAAGCACAGACCTCTCCACCACGGCCAGAGCATCAGTGAAGCGTGCAGCAAACACCTCTCCAATGAAATGCTCAGCTAAGCGTCCCACTGCCTGTAGCAGCGAGCTGAGGTCCCTGAGAGAACAGTGGAGTCTGCGACAGTCATTCTCTGCTGTAATGTTCAGTCTTTGGCCTAAAAGTAAAATTACATCATTATCGTTCAGTAATGACACTCAAACCAAGTCAATGAACTTCAGAAATGCTTCACGCTGTACGTACTCGAGCCAGTGGTGACGATAAACTGCCGCAAACCCAGGTACACGTCCAAATTTTCCTGCAGGACTGGAAACTTGAAAGACAAAGTAGGAATAAATAAGACTTCTGGAAAAAGTGCATATGTCAAATTAACAGTCGTGTGACAACAAGAAAAGAAGTGCTTTTTAAGTATAGTTTAAAGTTTTATCATCTTAGGCTGAATATGCATCAAAACCAGCATTTACCAGATAAGGACAGAACACAATTGTAAGAAAAGCACACAGAATAAAGAGTCTGAAGTAAATATACACAGTAAAATGTCTCTCTGGAGGAAGTAGGTTAAAAAAGGAACTATTTCAAAGGTAACGCAATTCAAAGCCAATGTTTTGAGCTGAGTAAATAAGCTATGACTATAAAGCAGTCGCAACATGGAACATACAGCTTTTAATGTGCGTCTATAATCTTAATGAACTGAATGGATGCAATATTTGGCAGGATATATTTCATTTGCTATGCATTCACACTGTGAATATCTATGATGTACTTGACGAGTCTACTGGACTCCAGCTTTACTTCACGGACCACACCAGGAATAATTTAGTAATTAATATGCAAAACCTAATGGAATGGTGGGGAAATCATGTAATGACAAAATAAAAAAAGTGTCAGAAAAAAAATGCATATTTTTCTAGATTATGATACTGTGCTTGCCTAGTATGTAGTAAAATTTACTCTAAAAGAGAAAATCTAAATATTAAGTTTTGCATCCAAAGTTTGCTTTGCATTAGGAGTTTAGCAGATGATCCTCCTAGAGCAACTGCACCTTGTTTTTCTATTAACTTGTTATCCATTTCTCTGGATCATAACCACTTTCAGCAAACAGCCGAACTCCAACGGGACAAAATGCTTCATCTGCAGAAGCTCCGGTAAACACAGCAGCGCTGCTCTTGTTATGGTTTTTAAGAGTACAAAGCAACAATATGCATACTTAAAATACGCTAAATGTTATCACTTCTCACAATCTCCCAAGCTCTTCAGCTCATGCAGATTCACACATGATTATTGATGTAGCAACTCAGGGGGGAAATGTACAGCAATTCCTTTCAAAGTAAAAGCGGAACACTTGGATCAGAGAGGAGATTTAAAACTTATTTAGGTTTAATTACAGACTTTCCCATTGACCAAATTTGTTTAAAGTCAAATATCTTACCAGGGTAGAAGATGCATGGGATGGCAGCAGTTCCATCACCTTGGCAACCACCTCCAGACTCTGACGTAGGTACCTTTGCCACTCTGTCTGTTGCTATAGTGATGGAATGAAGAAGAACATTCAGGCTTTGAAATAAGGGAGAGATTTGTCTTCATAACACGTCAAAGGAGTTCATGGATCATCATGATAATAACACTATACATCTTAAATCTAAACCATCTGCTAATACAGGGTGACACCATATAGCCAATTGAACGTCAGAACAACAATTCATGACATGCATTTACATTTGTTAAATATTCTTACATCATCATCCAGAGTCTCATCGTCCAGCTCCTCCAACTGGGCCTGGTTGAATCTGAACTGAATGCGATTGAGAATTTCCCTCAGCAGAAGAACTAAGGCATCTTTGTACCTGTCAAACCCCACATCAATGTAATTTAATCACAATAAATAAGGATAAAAACATTTTAAAAAAACATCTGTCTGACTCTGACGTGCCATTTGCAGCTGATCAGACCTACCTGTTAAGTACACTTTCTCTGTCAGCGAGTCTGCTTTTTATTTTGGTCGTCAGAAAATCCAAAAACACACTCCAAATGTCCAAACAAGCAAAGTATCCCTCGTGTGTAGGCTGTCAATTCAAGGATGAGAAGGCGTAAATAAGCTCTGTAGCAATTATAAACATGATGATTACTGATGAAACCACCTTTACCTGGTTGAAGGTGTATTTGAAAAGCAGACCCAGAAACTCCACAATTGGAAACTGAGGACTTGACTCGATCCGTCTCAAATGAACACTCACAAACAGGCGCAGGAAATCTGTAAACTTTTCCAAGTAACTGCAAGATTACAAAGACTTCATTAATACAAGACATTCACTACATGAAGAGTTATTAGCAAAAGTATTCATAGAACCTGATCATCTTGCCTGGTTAAAACCTTTAATGTAATCAATTTGCATTTTGATGATGGGAAACAAAGTTCTCCATGACTTCTTTCCTGGCCTATCTCTGAATCTCTCTTAGCAAGAATTGGCTGCACTGAGTTTGATTTAATGTATAACAATACATATGCTCGCAACACTTTTTCAATTGTCATTTGAAAAAAAATTCTGAAAACAATGCGCTTTTTTCCTTCCGCTTGGTCTGTCACACAAATCTTTAGAGTAATTGACACATGTGGCTGTAATGTTACAAATATTAAGGGGTAGCTATATGTCTGCAAGGTAATATAATCTGTGGTTAGAAGTTGCTTCACAGCATCATCCAGTTTATGATAATATAAAACCATAGACCTAGCTGGCCATGTTCTATTTTCCATTCTGAATGGAAACCACGAACACATCTTTGTCAAACCACATCGAAAGTCTGTTTGATAAACAATCCTGAAGAAAAGAAAGATAGAGGACGTAAATGTAAGAGACAGTTAAGTTAGGCTGCATTTTTTTCCCCTGAATGTTGTCAGTCATATATTTATTGGTTGCTTAATTCAATATTATGTTTTTCTTTTGACTACAGCTCTAACACAACTCTGCTGACTTTTCCCAAACTTGGTTTAAAAATAATTAATGAAAGCTGGAGTGATTCCAGGTCACCGTTAACAGCAGCACTCGCTAGTGTGGCTGCCATTACATCCTGTACTCAAGTCAGAGGAAACACACAGGCTGTAAGAAATTATGAAAAGAGAAATATTTCAACAGAAAGCACAAGAATTTAGTGGGAGTAGATTAAAGTCTCTCTGTTTTATCCATTTTATCTTTCGACCACAGTCTGAATTCATACCCTGGATAGCAAATTGCTGGCAGCTTTTACCAGATAACAGCTTCAATATAAGGGCCTGCGTTTTCTTGGGCATACATAAGAAATGCTAATTACGCTAACCTTGCTAATCACTAAAATGTTAGCAAACCATGCTTTAGAGTGACTGCTCCATCTCGCAGGTGATGTAAAATTGGCTTTTTTTCTGAAAATAAAACAATTAAAAATTACCAGAAAACTATGGAAAAAATGTGTTTTATATAGTTTCTTTTGTGTGTGTCAATTCTTTATAAGAAACCAAACTAACATCAGAATTGGTCCATGTTACCATAAACAGAGAAAGGCTGTCATTTGGGGAAAAAAAGGGGATTAGATTAAAAAATAAGAAACTGTCTGTATTAACCATATTGGATCCTTAAGCTATTTCTCAACAGACCACAGATATAGGGTCAAACTCAGACAAGAAAATAAATGGTGTAAATAAATATCAGACACTTTTTCCAGACAAAAGGAGACATGGCTTCAAAGAATCCATGCAGAAAATGACAAAGATAAAGAAAGAGGGCTTCATAGCTGGACTACCAAGAACATAAAAGGGAAACAGGTTTTAGATGGGTTTTAGAGTAAAACTAAATATACCCAATTTATCTGTGAAAGCACACCAATATTTTCAAACTTTATGCAAAAACATAATCTGCTTCTGCACTGAGGCATACCTCTCATCGAGTTCCTGTAAGCGGCTCTTGACTGTATGAGCATTGTTCTCTCGCGTCAGCCTCTGCAGAAGAAAGAACGTCTGCTGGAACATTCGAAGCAGGTACTCCTCAAAGTCCATTGGCACGCAGTTCTTTGACACCAGTTCATTGACACAGGTCATGGCAAGCACGCCGAGACGAGCACGATCCGCCTTATTGACCTCACTCTGCTGTCCGTTTCGACCCTCCCCGTTTGTCGTTGGCACAGCCCCAGGGTTGAGCGGTCCGTTAGAAGTGGAGGAGATGAGCGCTCCCGTCTTGGCCTTTGTCCGTAGATCGCAACCAAAACGTGCGAAGTGGAAAATGGATGCCAGCAGGGTGGGTGTAATACTTGTGGACAGTGGGATCCAGCTGAACAGGTGAGCCAAGCACTCCAAAACAAGACAACAGAGCTGATGACTCTCATTGTCCAACGCAGCCATAGGCTGACAAAGCAGCTTTGAGTATTGGCTGCCCTGAAACAAACTGCCCAGCAATTCCACTGACACATTAAAGAAACAAAAATTGGTAATGTTAACTTACAAACGGCTTGATGAAAGACATGTTACAACTCAGGTTAAAGATGAGAAAACAAAATCTCATAATTGTTGTTAGGAAACTAACAACAAATCAGGACAATTCACTTACCACTTTCCCTAGAAGTGGGTGATGGAGGTGGAGTAGAAGCAATGACGCTGTGTTTGTCCCAGTAGGTCTCCAAGATACCTGTGGAAAACAACCAGTTCAGTCATACATGAAAACGTTACGTAACAGTAACAAGCTGCACTCCAACATTTGCCTAATTTAAGTGTTCCATATTGGTCAATATCAATAATTATTGATTAGTTTTTTGTTTTAGATATCTGAAATAATGCCTAAATTCTGACATGGCCTTTTCAGTTTTGTCCACAGTTTTCACTCCACGCTATTCTTTATTTTTAAGCAGTTATAAGGCATGGTGATGAAACCTGAAACTGCTGCTGCGCGAGTTGCTTAGCGGGTTGTTGCTAGGTAATCAACCAGTGAGCAGGCTGGTTGCTTAGCTGGCTCTGAGAGGTTGAGTGGCTGAAGCCTTTCCTCTGCTTACAACCCCCAGAGTGCTGCGAGGTTCAGTGAAATTATTGAAAATTCTATCTGACATATTATTTATTCATGCTGATCGGGGGGCTATCGCAATATACATCATTATTAATTTATTGTCCAGCCCTAATACAAAGCCATACAAAAGTATTCATACTTCATGCTCGCATTTTGGCACACCACAATTTTACAGTCAACTTCATTAAGATTAAATGTGACGCATCAACACAAAAATAGAGAGTACCATCAAAAATCAATGTGCAAATACGTTTTGATCATGACGAGTTCATTGCAGTTCTGGCCGTTTCCTTTTTCAAATGACGAACTCACTAATGCTGTGTGTCCAAATCTTGAGTTTTTGATTTATATCCTTTTTAAAACCTCAAAAACTTTCTCTTTCTGTTCCTTGGTCTTTGCCCTGCTGCTTGTTCATTAATGCACTCCAGCATTAGCTTTTAATGTGAAACTGCACTGTTGTAAAATAAAGAATAACTCTGGTGTTCATCAGGCCTAATAAGTGCCACAAGTCCACATCTGTACACAGTTGTACAAAATCTCAATTGCAGTTCTTACCGGTCAGCAGTCCGAGCACAGTTGGCACCTGCTCCAGCAGCAGTTTACGCAACTCGTCTTTCCTGGCAACGCTGAGATCTTCCCGAGGACAAGCAAGTTCTTCTGATGTGGTTTTCAACATCATCAAACCCAGTGGAGCAAGAGCCGGGGTCTGGATCAGCTGATGGCAACAGTTGGAAAGATTTATTAAATTCTGCCCACCAGCTTAAGTCATTGTCATACTTGAGTTGTACTTGCAATACGTTTAGAAGTTGTTGTCTTTTTAAAAACAGAAACACTGAAGTGCTTTTTGCTAAAGTTTTCAAATCAGATTCTATCTAAACACTGAGAAAATTAGCTGATTCAAATTGTGAGAAAATATAAAAGTTAACTTGATGTAAAAGTTCAAGTTGCTTCAACCTAGTCATCACTTTTATGGAAACTTAAAGGTAAACATGAGACTGATTTTGGACAACCACAGAAAAAAATAATGGTAGAACATCTATTGTAAGCACCTCATCATATTTTTCGTTTATTTTTGCTTCTTTGTTCTCGAGTTACATTCCTAACCACATCCCAGTCCCCTTTCTAGATTTGTGTGTACATTTTCAGTAGCACACTTTGTGGTATGTGTCTGCAAACTTCAGATTAAAGACTGGAGCAATGGCTTTAGAAATAGTTCCTTTTTTAATCTTTGAGCAACACTTTCCAGGTAAAAGGATTTATTGAAAGATTGATGGCATTTACAGAATCAGAATTTTAAAAAAGTAATAAAATCAGAATAAAAGTGTTTTTAACACAGGAGTACAGTACACATTTACTCAAGCATCCTTTTCTAGACTTCAGTTACTAAAATGATTAAGACGCATTGTAAGCTTTTTGAAGCTACTTATATTACCTGAGCACATGTTTATTATAAGAAAAACTGTGGCTATGCAATGTTTGTCAAAGGCAAATCATTTGATAGCTCACATACTTCAAACACCGCTAACCACACAAGACACCTTGCATCGGCAGGGCTCACCTGGAGGGTGTTTGTGAAGAAATCGTGGTAGAACATTGGCCAGTCTTGACGACCAATATCCACGATGACTTTGCAGAGTTTGTTACGGATGAAATACGGCACGGACTTGTGTTGAGCAAGTAGGAGTTTGGGAAGACAGCTGCGAATCTCCATCTTGTCTTGTGATGCCAATCCAATCCACATTTTGTTCACCAGATTCTGAAAATACACAACAATAATTATACAAAACGATGCAAAAGAAGAGAATGCAATAATGCTAGCAATGCCTTTTCAACAAACACTGCCGTTGAATTAAAGAACAACGTTTTACGTGCAATGTAGTCATTTTTGATTTTAAGGTCAAAAATTGCAGAAAAACCATAGGCTCCCACTACTTTCTGTTAATCTATAAAACTATGCATTTTAAATGTTCTACCATTCGATAAAAAGGTAGAAAATTGGCCAAAATAGCAGTACTTGGCTAATTTGATATTTACTGAAGTGGCGCTTGTTATAAAATGCTCAAGAACTATAGAAAAATCTGTGCAAGAAGCTGAAACTTCAAGTAGCTGCAAAAAAACCTTGAAGGATTTTAAGAGTTCTTGTACAGAAGTGTTGCCCAAAATCCCTCCTGAGATGAGATGCAAACCAAAATGAGAGAATGTTCATTTCTTCATAGGTGGGTAAAAATCCACAAAAATCATCAATGGATCACAGTATATCATCCAAATGAATAAAACAATACTTTTCTGTTAAAACCAAATTCTTTCTAAAACATTTAAAGGGAAGAAGACTCTAGAAAGAACTTTGATCTTCCACCTCTAGTACTTACTTCAAATACTGTGAGACTGTACATCATTACATACTCATTCCGAGTATTGGAGAGGAAGA
This sequence comes from Xiphophorus maculatus, assembly GCF_002775205.1. NCBI lineage: Eukaryota > Metazoa > Chordata > Actinopteri > Cyprinodontiformes > Poeciliidae > Xiphophorus > Xiphophorus maculatus. Next base: position 16,104,311 of record NC_036458.1, on the reverse strand, counting down.
ACAAGCAGTGGCGCCATGCTCCACTCTGCTGTGCAAAGTTATTCAACAGCTCTTCTGCAGAAAAAAAAAGGAAGTAAGCGTGAGATCTTAGAGAGGTAGATGACTTTGTAGTACTTTACCGAGGGACAAACTGAAAGTAACATGTTGCAACACAGGAAATGTTTAACATCAAGTAAAAAAGGCAGCAAACAAATCACTCAAAATGAATATTAACGCATCAATTGTTTCTGTAAAACGTTGCATTTAGGGTTCCAGAGTTTTGAAAGACAAATATATGCTGTATGAAATAGTCCAACATCGTAAAACTTTACCTGATAGTTATATGAACTGAGGCTGCTTGTCTTTAAATAAATCAATAAAACATATTTTAGAAACCCAATTCATTTTTTAATGCCTCACAAGGACTGCTGACTTTATTCAACGATGAACATAGAGTTACCAACAGGAAATGAGTAGGAGGGATCTATGTGCACCAACGGTTCTCATGGCCTACATTTGAACTACAGGCAACATGACTGACAATCTAAACGGGATATATCCTACATACAGGCTTGTTTTTTTTAAGAATGCAGCGAATTTTACTCACTACACCTAAACTTGGCAAAAGCACGACTAGTGGTGAGATTATCTGGAACCTGTATGGACACACTAAATATCTTGAGAGTGTAAATTATTTTTGATAAACTACAGTGGACACGGGGAAAAATTATGATTTTCTGATGATCATGTTCAAGTTGTATTAAAATGTTCAAACTTATTTTCAGTTTCTAAAACTAATTATTAGAAGTGTCTCTACCTTGTAAAAACTACTCAGCTACTCAAAAGCAATTACTGGTAAAATCATGAGCAGTAACTGTAACGCAGAAGAATTGATTAAAACCATGAAGTGTTGTGGTTTGACTATAAGCTGCTTTATGTTCTTTTCACTGACCTCATTTGACCTGCAGACAACTTTTTGCTATAAAGTTTCACATATTTCTTTAATAGAGAGAATGAACCCACAATAGCAGAGTATGATATTTTTCATGTCAAAATGTGTATTTTTTCTTAATACTAAAACTCAAGTTCCATAGTTTTTCCGACTGAGTCAAAACTAGGTATAGATGAGAGAGACTTTGAATTTTATCACAATATTTTGTTGTATTTATTGCATTGTTGATAAGACTAACAACAAAAGTTACATTTTGTAGTACACTTGCACTGCAAAACAATAAACTATTAAGATCAAATTCTATCTTAAAAATGCCAACTGAGCATTTAAAGTGACTAATAATTTAGTCGTCAAAATCCTAACAATAACAGTCTTAGGGGTTAGTAAACATAATTTAGTTTATTCTTATTCTTAAAAGAACTACATATTTTTAGCACATTTTTAATCTGATAATTGCCCATCTCAACCTTTTACGAAACCATGAATTGTTACATTTCTCTGTAAATTTGAACATACCTATTTCCCGTTTCCGCTCATTGGTCGTGCAGCTATGAAAGAACTCTGTCATCAGGTTCTCCAACGCACGCAGCGATGATTCATCCGAAGCCTGAGAGATGGTAAAAGCATAGTGTGCATTCAGCCAATAAATTAATCTGAAGAGTTTGAGAAAGGAATGGGTAAACAAAAGATAAAAATCTGCATTCATGCAAGATGAGCTTCTCCATGAAAGTATTTCTATATATACACACACATACAACAAAAATCTTCAGAGTAAAAATGATCAAACTATATTTTGTGCACAATATTAAGCAGAAACATTTATTTGTCCATTTCTTTTGAGGGAATTTGTCAAACAAAACGCACATGAATCAAGTGCTCGGAGGAGTCATTTAGTGAGATGGAAATGCAACTTCCTCTGCATGTCCAGGCATGCAAATCCAATTGTCTTACCTTCTACTATGTCAGTTTTCATATAATAGTACTAGCACTTTTTTTGTACCCACTCCTGTTGATCAAAGACGTAATGTTGCTTTCTTGTTTTCTGTTGTAGGAGAAGCTAGGCCCAAAGGCGAGGAGCCTATAAAGAGCCGTCCACCTGGCAGGCAGGTTTGAATTCCTCAAATAAGCCACAACTTGCCGAGGCTAAACACTGCGCAAAGCAAAGATTTTGCAAGACGGGCGTTTTGCACAGTGAAATGGCTCAAAGAGCTGTCAGATTTCGCAGAAGTGCCTGGCCTCAAACTGTTAGATGGTACAACCACCACAGACATTCGTGGGATATTCAATCAGGCTGCACCGAAATTATTCAGCTAATGAGCCGTTTCGGTTCACACTTCAAACGATCTTTGCAAAGACACCAAACAGGAAGACAGAAATAGACAAATAACACAAATTAATCTGTACTTACCATGTTAGCCTGACTCAGATGCGTCCTTCAGTTTGTTCAGTCGCTGATCAGTTGACCGTAATAGGCCAACATTAGTACGTTGCTAGTAAATTCTATGCTAACACAGGCTAAGGTGTTTCTGGCTAACGCAACAGCACACCGCATTTATCATGGTGCACAACTGCTGGGTTGGTGCTCTGCACACAGCGATGGCCAAAAATAGTTGCCGTTTTATTTAAAATAACGACTGCAGTGCGACCGGTATATTTACCGATCCGTAATAAAACCTCGCAAGTTAAAACAGTCTGAACGTTGAAGAGTCCGTCTCAAAATTAAAAGTTAGCTGCATTGTCGTAGGTCGCCATTTACCGTTAGTTCTACAAACCGAGCGACCATTCGTCGAAAACAAAGAGCCAGATTTGCCTCTTTCGATCCCACTGAAGTCACAAAGCATCAATCAGCGCTCAAAGTCTGCCATTTCGTCGCCAAAATACCCAGTTGCTACCGCTGCAGCGGATGCGGCTAAAGCTGTTAGCTTTTCTAGAAGGCTGGAGGCATCATTTTCGTTAGCTTAAATGTCAACCGCAGGCATGGTTCCGTGGCCGTTGCTCACGACGAATTCTCTTTACGGTTTATTATTTCGGCTCAAATTAATATTCATATCGAACACTCATCTTACAACCGTGCAATTATTAATAGAATATCTCGACACACGTCTGTTCCTGTTATTTCCTTTTTCAAAGCTTAGGGCGGCTAGCGTCAGGTTGGAGTCTGCCTCACAACTTCCTCTTTTGACATAACCAACCCAATCGGCTCCTGTCAAGTCACAAAGGGTAAGAAACGTAATCCGGTTTTATTTTTCAAACTATAGAGTCTACTTGACAACATACATGTTTTGAGTGCAAGCAATATTATAATATAAGGAGATAAATTACTCCTTACTTATGATTGAGATAAAGCTCTAAAACTGGGCCATGTCGGCTTCTGTAGAAAAAAAAAATATTGTTTGATTTTTATGTATACAAATGTAAATCTAAATCACAATTTTAAAAAGCATTTAAAATTGAATGTATATACTAAGATTTAATATAATTGATTAAAAACAAGAAAAACATTTGACTTTTTGTTTCAACATAACTACTTTGACAATAAAATATATGCAAAGGTTTTATTGTTTGCCTTTCATACCCATATAATCTACTTTGTCAGGAAACCCATAAATTGCTATTGCGATCTTTACACCAAAATATTTTGTGCTGTAATTTTAATCAAACATCTTGTCAATTAAATTGTATTCATTGCTCAGTTCAGTTTGTAAATATTATCTAAATACAGGCATATTTTAATTTTATATCATACAGTATAATTGGATCCCAATTCGATTATACAATGCCAATTAGTAAAAAGTTATGAAAGGATGCCCAACAAGCTCTATCAATCAATTTACTGTGCAGGATCTGCATCTCCATTTAACAGGCAGGAAAATTAGATTGTAAAGATGTTGGAACTTTTATTTTGAAAACTAAAAATTGAATGAAGAAATTCACACACACACACGAAAGAAACAAAACAACAATAAAATAAAACGGAAGATCTGACCTGTGGTGACTTGTGTAACTTGATATGTACGGTAACTTATGTTTACTTTGGGGAAAAAAGACAGTGGTTTAAATGGTCGACTACCTGACTTGGGAATCACACAAATCATCTTAAATACTGAGTGGGAAACACTTAGCTGATGTCAAAATAGATAAACTGAGTCAACACTGACATTCTGCACTAAAAGGTAATTTATTAGCCATAGAAAGATAATAGCAATACTTTTTATTTATATCTTAGGGAAAAAAATACAGTATGTTTCATAAATAAGGTTATCTCTGTCAGAAAAAAATACACAAAAAATAAGTGTGTAATACATAAAAACACATTAGAGCTAAATACAAAAATTAATGCACCACTGTGAATTTTATTTGTTCATGAAAATAAGAATCTGAATCAACTTTATTTGCCAGGTTTGTGGACACAAACAAGAAATGTAATTTGGTTTCCATTGCTTGCATTGTAATCAAAATATGATATCAACGTATCAACGTATGATACTTATCTACATTGTAAGTCACAACACAGCACCTTGAATCATCAGTTATTGGCATACAGTTTAAACAGCAAAACAACAACTTATAGAACACATAAAAGTTTTTTTTTATCATGGTGCAGATAAAAAATGCAAGAGCAATTTTTACTGGAGTCATATTCTGTCCTTAATAACGACAGAATATTTTGAGCTAAAATATGAGATATGGCAAGTAAAAAAAACAAAACAAAATGAATAATATAAATCCAGTTCCACAGGACAGTAAAGAAACTTACAGTGCACCCAGAAAGTAGGAGATTTCAAGCAGAGTAGCTATTCTCTAGTAAAATTTGTTCCAAAGCTCAATCAATATACCAAAGGTCACTGCACAAGCCTTTTTTCCATGGGTTTTATTTTGTCTAATTTATACCAGCGTCTTAATTTAGCACCTGTATAAATAAACAAGAGTGTAACATTGAAAACTTTGTAAAGATTAACTGATGTCACAATTAAATGACATAAGGAGGGTATATTATTTTTTTAATTTTTTTTTAACTGTCAAACTGAGTCCTAAAACTTCACTAGTTCAGAATGGTTAACCCAAAGTCAGTCTATTAACCTTTGCCATTCTGACTAAGTGCATCAATTTATCTTCAAAGTCCATTGTTATTCCTGAACCAGTTTCTTGTTAGAATCACTTACTTCTAACAAGAGGTGGTTTTCTAACAATACTTCTAACAATGAGGTTTTCATTTTTTTGACTTGTGTGCTGTCGTTGTGCTTGCATGCTGTACGACCAGGCCCTGTCCACTCCCTGCCCCTCAATCCTGCAAGGGCTCCAGTCTGGGAAGGGGAAACGGCCGGCCACTACTAAGGCATCATCCGGAAGCTCAACCTGCAACTTCTTCTGTAATAAAGACAGCTAGAAATACAGTAAAGACAGACATTACTCAAAAACCTACATGTAATAGAAAGTCAATCTTCATTAATAGTGTTATTTCTAGATTCCTTTTGAGACTTTTATCACAAAAAATATGATGAACCAATTGTTCCAATCCAATCCATTTGAAACGTGTACCTAAATTGACTTAAACAATATTAGGTAATGCCGGTAAGAATCTCAATTTTCATTTACAAAATAACAAATAAAGTAGGCCCTGGTTAACATATGATGTAATGTAAGTGTTTTAAAAACATTTTCATGAGTCAACCTGCCTGAGGACCTTCAGTTTTAAGAAGTTAGTTTCTGTAATATCTGTAAAAGGAGGCACCACACCCTCTTCCAGCTAAGAGCCATGCGTTCATAACAGCACCTACCACACTTGGAGCCAGAAACACTGTGACATTCTTGCATTTTGACAAGTCGACCTGAGATGGGACACAAAGAGGAATGTAAATAGACCAACAGGTTTAGGCAGAAACAATACAGCAAGAAACACCCTAAACATTTGAAAAACAAAACAAACAACAACAAAAAAAAGCAAAATAAAAAACAAAAAAATGGTGTTTTTGTATTCATAATAATTTCTAAGGTAATGTAGTTTCTTATGTGTCACTGATGATATCAAAGAAGTTCTGACTGGCGACAAGTGAAATGCATATACATACCTAACCGTTAGTGTATAAGCAAGCATAAAGTTTTTGTCTGAAGTAAACATTTCAATCTTTATTAATTTTATTCGGTACTCACTAATATGCAAGTAATATTAACTGTTAGATTTTTCCTTTTTTATTAATCTTTTTAAGCTTTGAATTTTAAGCTACAGTTTTAGCTGCAATTAAACCTGAAAAGTTCTGCATAAATAAATACAGACAGACCAAATACCAGTTTTGATTTGAGAGGTTTTCTCTGGTTAAAGGTTCATATTGGCAGTTCTGTGTAACTTCTAGTATGCATGGAATCCCAAGGTCAAAAGGGGGTTGGTGGCTGTGACAAACTTTGTTTATACAACTGGCTTTGGTAGAATTATTAATAAGTGAAAAATACCAAACCTTCCAGAGATCTTCTTGTCTGTATGACACTTTTCCGTAGCAACCTGCTCTCCAGGCATGAAAGCGAGCCAGCCGTACAAGCCAGGGGTTGAGCTCATAGCCAACAGCTGGGCTAAAGCCATGCTGATAGGCTTCCAAAACCTAAATGGTTAAGGAGCACAACTTAAAACTGATAATCAGTATGGTAAAATGATTTTTTGTTAATACAATCATACTTACAATACGACCATCACCAGATCCCAAATCGACTAGATCACCTGTTCGACCTCTCATCAAAGTCATCACATTTTTTACTTGTGCTTTGCTGGCAGGGATGTAGGGGACCTACAAAAACTGAATGTTCAGAGCATATTCAAACATTCTCCTACAGTTTCTAAGTTTTGAGAAAGATGCACATCAAACCTGTAGCTTCAGTGGTACCCTCCGAAAGCCAGGCTGAAGGACTCCAACCCACATCACATAGACAGCAAGCCCAGTGCCAGCAGCTATCTGCACAACACCCCAACCTCCAAGGTGTCTGGTCCTGAAGTCAGTAAACACCTCATCCGGTGAGTCATCATCCATTTATGCAAGAAATGAGCGGGAGTCGAGTCCAATTCACAGTTGAAATGTTATATACCCATGACGTAAAGGGTCCACGTAATATATAGCCTTGGAGAAGATAAAGTCAATACGGTTTGGACTACAAGACCAGTTTATGACACTGTAGTAACAGATTACAGGCTATATTTCTTCAATTAACGAGGAGATGCGAAGAGAAGAGAAGACTTATCCCTACCTTTGACTATTATTGATTCAGACGGCACCATTCAACGGACCGCACACTTACAATATAATCTTAATAATAATTATCTAGAGAAAAACAGTCAATTTAGTGAATGCTACATACAGTTAAAGCTGGTTTGATGTTGACCCGTCTTTTTAAAAAGCATTTAGGACTGGTTAACCTAAATCACTAAACTCATTTTCTTTATAGTGTAACGTTATCTGAAATAATCCTATATATACACAGAGCAACAGTAAAAGTAATCGCTTACGTCCTGAACGTTAATAATAAATAATAATAATAATATTAATAAATAATAATAATAATAACAATAATGATAATAATAACAATAATAATAATAATAATAATAATAAACTCCGGTTAAGTCAAGCTTTAGAAACTAAAATCTTCAGTGACCTGAAGCAATGAGAGCGGACATAAAACCATGTCGGACAGGTCCGTCAACGAAACGTTCCGTATTCTTGAATGCAGACTTAAGTTCCGGATACGGGTATTTTATCCTAAGTAAAATTATATGAAATCTTAGAATTTCGTAGTTTTAATGATGAGCGTACTTGTGTTTAAAGTAATAATGTAGCAGACCCGATAAGTGCCAAAGAGGGAATACAACAAATAGGGAGCTTAATTTGGGGTTATTTACACTCCCACCAAAATTATAACTGATTGGTTTACACAAGAACAGAAATAATTTTCTCAAACAAAATAACCCATGTAGACATTACATTAAGAACTTTCTAACATCAGAATAAAAACAATAGCTGTCATGGCTGTTCAGATTATTTAGTCTATAAATTAGTTTAATCAAAGCATATCATGAATATGTGTGCATGTATTCCATTTTAAGTACAGAGCATACTAGGGGTTTTTTTTGGTTTTGAAACCACTAGATGATATGCATATAAGATAACATAAACAGCACTATTCAGAGATGCAATGAGTTTATAGCAGTTGTTCAAATTATCTAATAGTCTGTTGATTTGCAGCAATCCACATTAATAGTAGGTATATAGGGCCCCAAAATAAAATTCCGCTTTGTCCCCATGGAGGCATGGGCCAGCAGCCCAGATGCTAACCTATCCACAAAACATATTAAAGATTGTGATTGTAGCATGTGTTACACACAACAGGCCTGGTGTCAGTGTAACAGATGCTGATTTTCCTGTAAAAAGCAAAGAACAGGTAGGAGTGATAAGGCAGAAACAAATCTGTGCTTCACTGGAATCTGTTCTGATTAAATATTTATTAAACATTTCCAAACAGCACCAGATTTGATCTTTCTTCAAAATAATCATTGTGTCCATGTTATTTTCTTTGTCATTATATACAATATACTTATTCCTGTAATAAACAGTTTTAGATCCTTCAATACAAAGGTACATTTTATGTCACACACTTAAGTCTCAGAATAACCCCCTTTGTTACCCCATCTGCTACTGCATAAATATACAATGTATTTGTATATTTTATGTCTGTACACCAACATGTTCACAGAAAGACAATATAGCTAAACAGATTCCACTCATGTAATGTAAAAACGATCTAAACAACATAATACTACTTTCCAACAACTTCCAGAACAGTTTTATTTCAGAGCTAATAACTGACAAAATATTAAGCAATCTGCACATAAAAACAGATCACAACAGCTCCTGTACAACAATAAAAAAAGTAGAATAAATGTATATACACAGCAATCCTAACTAGAAGACCATTTTTACATAAACTTCTATTAAGTTCTTGGTGTCAAATCCAATCCCGTTTCTGTGAGTCTTTAATACACTGGTTTAATTTTATTGTGTATTTTGAGTTTAAAACCATGAGAAGATTTTGGCAACTGTGGAAATGCTGAAATTTTTTTCAATCTTTGTATCAGTCTCTGCAAAATTTAAAGGCATCTACAGGCAGATATAAAATTGGCTTAAAGTATAAAATTAAAATCAAATGAAATCAGAAATCATGTATCATAACTTTTATTTTAATCGGAGCACTCAAAAAAAAATCACTATCAAATTTAACTTGAAAGGTTAATAAAAGTATTATGCTTCCAGTAACAAAGAAAGTGTTACCTATGTACAAGCCAACAACAAATGGTATAAAAGTGGAACAGCCCATGTTCAGTCAGTGTCCGCATCATCACTGATGATCCCATGCAGGTTGGCCCACTCCGATATCTTTCTGCGTCCTTTGGGAGCGTTATTTTCCTGGTCACTCTCTGAATCAGAGTTCAGAGTCCGCTGATAAGAGGAGGGAGGTTCCTTATGTACCTGCATGGCTGAGGTTCCTCTGCGTCTCGGCCGACCTGCTCGAAAGGTGTGTGGACATATCATCAGCTTATGCAGGACAAAAGCTTATTAAACAGCATAAGAACAATATTGGATCAAAACACTATTCAGTTATTGAAATTGGTAGAAGATATAAAAAATGTCCTTGACAAGTAGATTTATTATGTGTATATGAACAGAATAAAATCCAAACTTGCCAGATTTCAAAAGTTATGAGTGGCTGATCAGTGTGTCTGGATTAAACCTCCCCTCAAAAAACAACAACCAGCTAACAGTAATATTATAGTATTTGTAGGCACTTACTCATTTGGGGCTTCAAGAACGAAAAAAAATATTTAGAACGTACCTTCGGTGGAGATGATGTTATCGACATCAAGTTCAGCCAATTCCTGAGCTTCCTCTCTCTTCAATCGAACTTTCTTACATTTCTCAATAGAGGGGTTACCTACACAGGAGGGGAATAGTCATTTCACTTTAAGAGTAATAATTTAGTGATTTGATTTAGTGAAGTGATTAGAGAAGCAAAATATCCTTAATAAATGTTAAATTCCAATAACAGCAATTTAACCAAGTCTACATTGATGTTTGTTTTATTGACTAATGTCGAAAGGTAAGAAAAAATAGAGGTCCTGGCAGCTGAATAATATCTCAACTCATTAAGATTGTTTTTTTCAGTACCTGAAGATACTGAATGAGAGAATAACCTGAAAACTGCAGATGAGCAGTTTGAGCTCATCTGCTGATCCTTTGACAATTTAAAACAGTTTTTGTCCTTTCAAATGTTGTTGGCATTTTTCTCCTCTCCCTCATTTGAGGATAGATGCTGCAGATCAAAGCAAATCACGAAGCAATTGACTGAGGCTGATGATGAATCTGCATTTCCAGTATAAACAGAGGTGTACGTTTTAATTGTAGTACTGAAACAGTTAGCACAATGTAATTATATTGATTTCATCTAGGTGTTTGAACATGATTTTGTACTCTCGGTTAAAAAGAGAGGCCCCAAGATTGAAGTCAGTGAAAAGACGAACATATCCCCACTGACCACGGAGCCCAAGATCTTCAAGCTCCTTCTTTAGAACAGCCACTTTGGAGCGAGTGGAGCGGCAGCCGTCCAGTAGCTTCTTGTAATTCCTCCTCACGCCACAAAGAGTGATGTAGCGTTTGAGTCGCACGACTGCTTTGTCTTCATCCTGCAGGAACAAGAAGACAGCTGAGGAGATGAAGACTTGTTTTAACATTTTAAAAAAAAATCACAACAATACTGCAGCACCTTCTTTAGTCATCTTACCATCATAAATTTCAAAAAAAGTCTGAAAGCATGAACATTCGAGTTGAGATTTCTTGCATCAGTGAAGAGCTCACCTTTGGGCCTCGGTTCTTCTCATCTGTCTTCATTGTTTTCTTTTTTGTCTTTACATTTTTATTTTTTTCTGGGTCGCTTTTCTTCTCTTCATCCAAAGACGGGAGCGATGATGAATCCGAGTCTGAATCATTTTTCTTCATTACATTTTCTTCTACTTGGCACAAGGGCAAGACATTCAACAACATTAAGCATAATCATATTATTGTGTAAATGGTAAAACATATACACTCATGTTGAACAGTTACCTTTTTCACTGGCAGAAGAATCATCATCCTTGATTTTTTCACTTTTCTCCAACTTATTGTCCGAATCACTTTCACTCTCCTCGTCGCTCCTTGGTGTTTTTTTCCCTCCACTAGCATCAACATGTCTTGTCTCTTTGCTCTCAGCAGCTTTGACCTTCTTTTTCACCCTTTCCTCCGGACTTGGACTCTCGTTCCCATCCTCTTCTGACTCATTCATCTCTTCATCTGAAGACTCATCGCTTGTGACGCGGCGCTTAGTTTTTTTGCTTTTCTCATGCTCTGATTCTTTTGCTGCTTCTTTATTTTTAGACTGAGATCTAATTTGTTCTTTGTTTTGACTTCCTGCTTTACGGTTCTGCGTGTCTTCAGAATCTGTCAAACATCATAAAGAAAAAAAAAAGTCTTGGTGACATTTCCTCATGTCAGTCACAGTTGCTATATCCATATTGTTTAAGATCAACCCCCAAATATGTCAAAACACAGCATGCAAACCTACTACGAAATATTGATTTCTTGTTATGTCCATAACATGGAAATAACATCCATCATTTATAATTAAAATAAAGTCTGGTAGTTATAAAGATTTAATCTATTGTGTTGTAGCAACAGTTGTTTAAATGAGGCGAGACTCCTAAAATGATTCAAATTAGACAACGCGGATGGAAGTCTGCTTCGAGGGCGTCCAAGAACTACAGTAAAATCAATTTACCTTTAAATGATGATCACAATACAAGAACATCAATTTTCTTCTAGAGAGCTAAAGATGCACCAACCAACACCTTCAAATCTGCAAGGTGGACATTTTTCACGTTGAAGATTTTCAGTGTTTTTAAAACTTATGGAAGCACAGAGTAAGGATTTCCACTGCAGCATGACAAAAAAAATGCCATTGATAGATGTTTTGCTTTTGCATGCAAGGTGAAGCTACTTTAGCTTGTAGCAGGGGTGTCAAACTCCAGACCTCGAGGGCCACAGTCCTGCAGGTTTTAGAATTTGCCACAGGTACAAAAACGCTGGAATGAAATGGCTTAATTACCTCCTCCTTGTGTAGATCAGTTCTCCAGAGCCTTGCTAATGACCTAATTATTCTATTCAGGTGTGGTGCAGCAGAGGCACATCTAAAAGTTGCAGGACTGCGGCCCTCGAGGACTGGAGTTTGGGACCCCTGTTAGAGCTTCAGTTCACACTAAATCAGTAATTTCATGTTGTAGCAGGTTATTCTAACACACTCTGAGAGTTTAGTTTTGCTGTGACATATTCTCTCAGGCCACCACAAATAAAAACATAACTAAAAACAGACCGTATGCTTAACTGGTGATGTACTTATAGTGGTGCTCTTAATGTCATGCAGGAGATTTAATGTTAACAAATCAGCAGCATGTTAATGACTTAAATGTGGGCTATTTAAACAAAATACATAATTCATACCTGATGATGAGTCAGACTGTTGTGATCGTGATTTCATTGCTGTGGATTCGGTTTCATCTTCACTTTCTAACTCCTCTTTTTCTCTCTCTCTCTTTCTTTTCTTCTGTGGTTTTTTGGTTTCCGGCTCGCTTTCACTCTCATCATTTTCCTAGAGTAAACACAACTTGTTTACTGCAAAAAGAGAAGTACAAATACTTCCTACAATATTTTACACATGAACAATAATACAGGCGCAGCGTTCTGCATCAGGAAACATTTCCCTTCTATTTTTTTGCTTCACCAACTTGCAACAACAAAAAATAAAAATCTTATTTTTGAAGCAAACAGTTAAAGGCTTGACAACCCTTTTGTTTCAGATACCTGCATTTTCATGAGTTCTTCCTGCACCACTTGTTTCATGAATTGTCTTGCTTCAGAGCTCAATGATTCACATCCTGCTTCAGCCAGGTATCGTTTTTTCAATATTCCTAAGGTCAGTGTGCTGAAACAAAATAAGAAAATAAACACGTTGAATGAGCAGGATGGAACAACTCACAGATGAATCTAGGATTCCACTGAATGTTACGAGGTATTCTACAAATGATGTGAGCACAGATTAGTCTTTTTTTTTAAATGCACACAAAAAGTAAAAACATTTTGTCAAACATTTTTGTAATATGTAAAGAAGATATAGAAATTTTAAATATGCAACAAAAAATAAATTGTACGTACACAAATATTTACACTTTTTGCCAAGACACTCAGAAGCAAGCTGCATCTGATTTTTACTGATCTTTAATGACATACAATTTAAGGTTTCACAGCTGATAAATGCATATCAGAACAAAAACTAAGGAATACAGTTAAAGAAATTTGCTTCAGACCTTCAACACCGGGTTGTGTCAAAGCACAGATCTTGGGAAGGATTAAAAACAAACAAATAAATGAATAAACATGTCTGCACCCCAAAACAAAACTCTGTTTGGTTTGGAACCACCTGGACCCTCACTAAATCTTGACCAACCTGAGAAATAAGGGGAAAACCTTTTTTTTTTTTTTTCAAACAAAGAAGAACTGTCAAACAACATACCATAGAGGACGGCCATAGTCATCAGTTACCACAATTAAATGTCCCTAATATTTAAAATGTTCAATTCATGGCATTTTATAATAGAAAAGATTAGCATGAAATATATCCTTTATTGTGTCACGGTGGGGAAAATCAGATGTACTGGCAGCAAGTTAAATATTTAAATGCACATCCAAACAGCTATTCTTAAAAAAAAAAAACTTTCTAGAAAAAACAAAACAGAGAAAACGCGGGTCTATTTCTGCAGTGGCAACAGTTTGTCACTAGAGGAGGCCGATTGATATGTAAGGAATAAAATAAACCTTTCTCAAACATGTAGTTAGATCAATCAAAACTATAATCAGGACAGGTGGCTCAACTTATTACGACTGAACCGTAAAAAAATTGAAAACACCATCATGCTGAGTCGCTAATTGACAGATCAGTCATGTGGTTGACTCTATACCACTAAAAGAAGAAAGTGTAATTAGAGAACTAAATGACCATTGAATGTCTGTGTTTGGCGTCAATGTTGAAGCAAACATCTCCTTATCAAAATGAAGCAACAGTAAGTAACAAACAGAACTCGTGGAGATGAATAATGACCACAAAAAGCGCGTTTTTTTTTAATGTTAGTATTTTTCTTTATGATAATAAGATTTAAACGTACCTAAGGTCTGGCTCATCAAGGAGTTGACCTTTTATAAACCTCCGGATATCGACTTTCTCCTGCTCTGACACCATCATGAACAGCTACTCCGCTTGCTGGGTTTTTGGCGGCTGGTCTCTCGAACATAGGCGGAAGTGACGTAGAATCAAGCGCGCCCCCTTTGAAATAAAATGAGGTCTTGACGTTTGAGTCCCATGCTCTACTCTCCATGCACAAGGCCTACTTTTTCTACCAACAGCGTCAAAATATTAGAATATTTCGAGTAAAGAGTAACATTTCTTGCTGGTTATCTCATAAAGTGAAACGCATAAATCAGATAGTGATATACTCCAAGCCTTTTTTTTTTCTTGTGAATTTATTTTGGCTTTAAGATAATGAAGACCCACATTGTTATTGTCTTAAAAGGTAAAAGCACAAAAATACAAAGTCATAGAACACACAGTCAACAATTGAAAATTGTTGTCATTCTAATCAGCTGATTAAATAAAGACACCTGATAAGGTTTCCTGAGCTGTTGAGTCTCTTTCTCTGTGGGTCAGTAATCTACATAATCACGGGGAAGACCATGCTGAAAGGTCACTGCTAATGAAGATGGTTGTTCACGGAGTTCTGTACCTACCCAAGTATATTAACAGAAAACCGAGTGGAAGGATGAAGGCTGGAAGGAGAAAGTGCCCTATCAACAGGGAGATCCTCAGCCTTGAGGATTGTCAAGTGAAATCCTTTCCAAAAGAGCCACTGCACAGACAAATGCTAAACATGGGCTACAAATGTCAACATTCTGGATTGCATTGGCAGTATAACTCTTCAATTAGGATGTTGACAAACAAGCTAATATTGAACCGAGGGGAGAGGTCCATCCTCACCTCTCTCTGATACCTCCTAGCATCTTTAAACACTTCCTAAATTCTAGCAGGAGTGGATAAACAACGTAAAAATAAAAATCAGCAGGCTCATACTCTAGTCAAGCTACAGCTGGAGAAGGTAGAGTGAATACTTTTATCAAGCTATCCCAAATGTGTAAAGCTGGTCAACCACATTTAAGGTTTATATCCATTTAATATGTTAAAGGAAAAAAAAGTAGTAAGCAGAAGATGGATTTCATAAGCAATTTATTTCAAACATTTCCAGGACGGAAGTTAAATTAGTGCATTTTCCAAGGTCATACACACATACCATTTGCATTCAATGTGTTTTTTCCTTCTTATTTTTATGAGTGCTTAGGTTGCCACCAGTGATGATTAGGAAAAAAGAAATAGTACCTTAAACTCTCCTGAAATGACAGTCAAGTCTAGTTAAACTTTTTACAGAGTGCATTACCTATTAATTTAAGCTAAATCCTGTGATTTGGTGTAAGATAAAACAAACACGAGAGAAAATGGCTCAGAAAAACATACCAAGATAACAGTCACAGCTCATTTTTTAACACTGAACTAAAGCCAAAAGTTCAGGTTGCATTAATCTAGAGGAGCAATCTCAAAATCTGCCACGAGCAACAGAGTGCGCTCAATAGCAGCAGAATCAAAACTCACTCAAGCATCAGGTAACAAAGATTGATTTCATTTACAAAAGTTAAATACCAAACAATAAATTAAGTTTATAAATTAATAATAAAAAAGAAGAAGCTTGAAGCAGCATTTATAATAATTTAAACACAGAAAACAGAGCTGCTCAACAACTAAAAACATGGCTTTTCTTTTTAATTCCAGTGTTAACATGTCGAGGCTCAACTTCACCGACTTGTCAGTCAGGCTCTGTGCAGCAGTACCATCGTCCTCCAACAGAGAAACCAGACGCATCACATCCTGGATAAATGTTTCCTACATATTAAACACAGACAAAGCTGCCAGTTCAAACTATTTACACCCAAATAAATGGCAGGTGGTCTGCTCTACTAGATACATGGGTTTTGAGGCTCATTCAGTATCATGCAGGAAGGTACTTGCATTTGAAATATTATTCTACCAGTTTCAGTCACAGCTGACTTTATACACTTTCTGTTGAAATATGCAAATTGATTTTGTTGTAAACATCACTAAACTCTCTCCTCACTTAAAATTCAATCAACCGCTGGGTCTCTGCAAGTGCTTAAAGACATGTCATGAAATAAGTAAAGACTTCATTATTACTGTGAACAAAGAATGTTTCATTTTGCAAACATACAAAAAAAAAAACAAAAAAAAACATTGAATTCTTCCATGCCATATTTTCTGTCACAGTTAATCCTTGTACACAGTTTGCTGGCCGTGTCCTCTCTCGTCATGCATTATGTGCCTCCTTACGTGGATCCTGCGTACCCGTCTGTCCCCTCCCGTTGCACCCTCCTCCTCTGATTGGCCGGCTCCGAGCGATGAACCCGAGCCTCTAGAATCTAAAAGGTGCAACCCTCCTGGACCGGTTCGGTTGTTCTCATAGATGAGGATGTTGAGCGTTTCTTCAAATATCCGCGCTTCGGGAAACTCAACCTAAAAACATGAATATGATTTATTTTATATGAATGCCCCCTTATTCATTTCTACGATGTTACCTTTTTCAAGTTACTCTTTTAAATAATGCTTTGTTCACTTTTACTTTGGGATCTCAAAGTTAAAGGGGGCTAAATACAAAAGTGAACCAAACTCAAGATTTGTTTTTGTATAAAAAAATTCCCTTTGAATCAAATACTACTTTGTCTCGAATGGTATCCAGTATAAGGATTTCATTACAAGAAATTCTTATACTGTGCAATTAATCAATGTTTGTACTTGCAACGTGACAAAATGTGAACATTTTCCAAGAATTGAACACATTTTTAACAACTTATTTTAGTGAATAAGTTGTTGTCAAGAACATGTAACAACAGCTTTGAAACCTGTCACACAAAGCTTACTTTGGTCTGCTTCTTCTCCGTTGCGTACACAATGGAGGTGCAGCACACCTCTGCGATTTTGCGGCCTTCGCCGTAGAAGGACCAGCAGCAGATCTCGTCACCGAGCACGTCTTTCACAAACAGGACACGGTTGTTGAATCGGAGCACCAGTTTGTCAAACAGCTCGATGTTCTTCAGCAGGTTGTCATCGGAGTTACTAGTAACAGGGTAAAATGACAAGATGGAGAATAATCAGAATAATCAGCAATGTATATCTCAAAAAAACATGTTTAGTAAGTGTTTTTACCTAGTATATGAATACTTGTTGTTTCCCCTGTTGTTTTGGAGCTTGACTACTGGCTGCAAATAGAGAACAAGAACACATGAGGCAAAGCAAGATCAGATTTCTGTAATGACTCAACAATATAAAAAAATGATTAAACTGAAAATTATTTTAAGAAAGGGACGGGAAACAGTAAAGTGCAAGAAAATATCTTTCCTACAGGATTTTTGTTTCATTTAGATTTAAGTTACTTTTCTACATGAAGCAATCATCTTCTGCTCTTCTTTGGCTGATGTGATCATTGGGATGCGGCAAACACTTTCGAAAATATCTTGTTGTTTCTAAAAGTAAAAGACAAAAAAAAATGTTTTTACATATGTAAGAAAAAGATGTGTACATTTCTTCATTTATAATAATGTGCATGAGACATGTCTATTACATTAAGGAAAACCACTCTGTAAAAAATTTAGATTTTGTAAATATTTTAGGAATTCCCTCAAATTCATCACAGAAAAACAACAAAAACAAAAAAAACACTCAAGACTTCACACTTAAAAAACCTAAGTAAAAATTGATACAAAAAATAATGCCCAGAACTTAACATTACAACTCATCATTACATTTCTAATAAGAGGCCAGAGCAAATTTTCTAAGGAGAATTTCTTACAAACTAGAATCCTCCAATTATATGAAATGGAGACAAAACAATAAGATCTACATAAATGTTACAAGAACAATAAAATAAAAGCTGCCTGTTAGTTATTAGAAAGCAAATAATGATGAACTGTTACTAATTATTTGACCATCTATTCCAGACTTCATATTTTGTTAAAATAAAATTGTATTTAAATTGTGAGTCAGTTTAATTGACGCTAACTAAACTAGTTAGGACAGATCAGGTGAGCTCATTGACAAACTTGTTTAAAATTAATTTCAAGCTCATTTTAAAATCTCCATTTTTCATGTCAATAACTAAACATGTAAAAATCTCAAATCTTCTAATTACCTGCATGGCATTGAGGCAGTGTTGGACTAGTCCTTGTACCCTGTAGAACTGGGCCTCCTTTAGGATCTCATCAAGTTCTCTGTGGTCTTCTGGAAGTGGTACCGAACCATCTCGCAGGAAGTTCAACACCAATGAAAAATGTCGACCGGACCTTTCCAAAACCACCCAACCTAAAGCAACAGGAACATTTCTCTCAGACAGTGATACGTCTCTGCAAACTGCAGAAAAATAAACAGATTTGCAAACAGGAAAAAGCATAGACTGTAATACAGTTCCAACATATTTTTCCCCCCCAAATGGATCAGGTCACATTGGACCAGCAAATAAGGACAGTAAACAATATCATGCAATGTTAGATGCGCTAATAGGTGAGCAGCTATCAGACACACATCTACTGACCTTCAGAGTCTATGGTAACATTTGTTGCGCCAGTGCAAATGCTTCGCAGAAGACTGTCTTCTTTGCTTAGCGTCTGGATGGTTGTATAATGCAGGGAGCCGCCAACATTTAACTTGACGTACTTGCTCCCCATCAGACCCGGATTTCTGTGCCCGTCTGTGCTGTGGCAGGCAGGCTGGGGAACGGCAGACTGGACGGAGTCAGCATCATGACCGCCGACTGAAGCCTCCGCAGACATGGGAGTGTGGGCTCGCTTCTCGACTGCAGTACAGAAGAACAGGCTAGCTCATTTCCGCAGTCATATTCAACCACATAAACAAGGCGGGTGAGTATCAGTGAAATTTGGATGATGGCAATACTTTAGCTGTTTTCAGGACTTTTTGTTCAGGTTTATAAAGTTGACTTTTTAAGATCATAGTTATTTAGATCCAACATGAAATAGACAAATAACTTTGATTATATAGAACATCATCAAAGAAGCAATTGTAAAACAAACAAAAGCAGGTAGTCTCTAACATTACAGTTGTGTTTAATTTTGACCCTGAAAGATACTTTTGAGAGACATCATATCAAAACATTTCTGTATACAATATAATAATCTCTTACAGTACAATAACTTGATCTACCTCAGTTAAATTACTGTTGTTTTAAACTGTATAAAAATAACAACAAAAAAATCATCATACGGCCTTATCAGTCAGATCTGAGTAAAGTAAAAGCCTAAATATCCTCTTCATCGGAATACATTTTAATCTGTAATTGTGATTAATTCGTTTTTATGTTTTTTGGAAAACAATTTTTAGCCCCGGTTTTCATTTTATGTGAATATTAATCTCTTAGTTAAAATGTGCCCCTTAGTTTCCTGCGTGAAAAAGAAATACATTACAGAACCAACTGGTGTCTAGATACGAATATATCAAATGTAAACACGCAAATAAACGTAGGCTATTTACATTAGAACATACTCACCACGTTGAACATCCAAGGGTGATAAAGAGTGAAAACTCTTTCTGAGCGTAGCGATAATATATCAGGAAATTATTATCAGCTAGCATAAACAAGCTAATTAACACACAAGCATTTACAACGAAGCTAGCAGCACAAACATCATTCTTTTTTTCTACCGCAACCACCTTCCCAGATAAACAAGCTAACCCCGACTGCTCTATTTTCATTCACTTCATGCTAACAGATGTATTTTACTGAGTACAGCTTCATCTGTGGTGAACAGTCTAAACGACCTAATCAATAAACAAAATTACTATATCGACTGACGCTATCCCCATTGTTTGAGTCGCTGATTATCAACTGATGCTAATGTGAGAAGCTAAATAGGTCACTCGGAAATGAAAAACAAGACAATCCTCTTCCGCTGCTTTCCGCAGTTCGGACGTGATTTACCGCCACCTGCTGGCTGGTCTTATTAATGTCAACCTTCAGGTGCCGAGTCTGTTTTGATTCTCTAACCTTTTTGTATGTAAAATCAGAGGAGAAAATACGTAGAACAAAGACTCATAATAATATAAAATTTGTGAAAATTCAGCTCTGAAAGTCTTTTGACCTGAGGAAGGTAATTTGTAATTCCTGGTGTTTTCCTGCCTCCATGTGGTTAAAATGGGAAACTGTAACATCAGCACTCTTCATCGGATTGATTTTCATGGCACACAAGAAACTGCGTTCGCTCCTTTCTGACACCAAATATTACTTGTCAATGATTTGTTATCTGTTTTCCAGGACCAAAAACAAACAAACAAATAAAAAACACACATTTTTCCTGGTTTCCAAATGTAACACAACAGAAACCCATGTATCATAACTACCCTTAGAAAATGAGAGACGAGATAACATGTCATTCAAGTAGGGCAGATATACTTTGACTTTTTTCTTAAGTCAGAAAATACAAAACAATAGCTGCTTGCTTAATCTTGCACGTCTACATGGAACAACAATAAAGTATGAGTTTTATGAGGTATAAAACAACTCGAAATAAATAACAAAGTTCTAATTATCATCTTGCCGCAGGATAACTATAGGGGTAAAAAAAATATAAAAATCAGTATTTACTATTAGAAAACTGGAGCGAACTTAGTCTCAGTACATTTTGGGTTTCCTAACTCTCCAAAACAACAAATACATGCTATTGCTATCTATCCATGTTTTAGAGGAATGGGAAGACCTGGGAAGAACTGCAATTAAGTTTTTATTGTGAAACGAAACTGATTAAGCTTTCACCAACAAACACTCCAGGTAGGTCTGGCATAAAACAAAGCATAAATATCTGAAAAGTGTCTCATGTCCTCCATTATGTTTGGTGATTGACATTTGATGCAGTGAACCTGGATTCTTTGGGTTCTCTCTCAAAGAATCCTGTTAGGATGCATGAAATACCAAGACATAAAAACGCTGATGCACTCGGGCAGAAAGACTGAAAATTGGCTGTTAGGTCTTTCAACAGGATAATGATGCCAAACCTTTTTCACGCTCCAATTCTTTTTGTGATATTAAGGAAGATTAGGTAATTTACCATTTGCAAAATGGGGTTGTACATTAAGAAGGCTGTATGCAATTCTGATAGTGCCAATTTTGTTAGAAACATTTAAAACTTATCAGGATATTTTCCTCACACACTTGAAATTAAATAATGTATTTTTCTAAAATTTTCTATATCAGGATATACTGTTGCAATGTGTACTCAAGTCTTTTTTCCACATCTTTACCAGGAGTGTCAGCCATTAAGTGTATAACAGAATACATGGAATAAATCCATAAATCATTTGAATGTTTCTTCTACAGTGTCAAAAAGATGCTACTTTATTTACTTATTAATATTAAATGTGTGTTGACATGTGAAATAGGAATCCCAGTTATTTCGAAAATGAAAACACACTTGCGAGCTCGTTACACCATTCAACAAAGACTTTATTTTCAATTCTGCAAATGATTCACTGTCTTTAAAAGTGTATTTATATATGAAGCAAAGAAATGTCGCCGATGATCATAGAAGAGTTAAGTCAACAAATCAACAATCTCCAGGAATCCCTCATTTGGCCCAGTGAATGTCTAAAATTCACCGTTCAAACAATCGTTTATAAATAAATACATAATGCGCATCACAGCAAGCGGCAAGATTTAAAGTTTCTCATCAACGGAGTGCATACAACATCAAATTTGATAACAATGATACCTGCCAGTAACTATAATGTTAATGTAAGAGATTGAGCAAAAGCAATATAATTTACAATCAGTGCATGCTCGAAGCGTTATGACATTCATGTCCTCACCTTTGCTTATACAGTATGTGGTGCGACAGTTTGCAGATGACGGCAGAAACAGCGAAGAATAAAATAAACACTGCCTTTGTAAACACTAATCCAACAACGGATGAAACACTAAGAGACATTAAATTATTTAACATTATATTTTGGCACAGAACTTTCATTATGTGTATATAATGAAAATATATAGCCTCCTGCCACCAAGTGTATATATTAAGTCAGATATTTACATTCAAATAGTGTGAATTTGTTACAACTTGTGAGAAAAAAAGGAAGGAGAGTTTATTGTTTTAAAAGAGGTTTCTTTTACATTTGCTGCGAAACTCTGAAACATAATAAGAGTCGCTTTAGAAAGTAAAAACAAATATTAAGCATTTTTTATTGAACCATGAACATAACTTTTGATTGTTTCAACTAAAGTATTGCCATGCTCTCTACTGTTTTAGCTTTGTAACAAAAATAATAACTGAAAAAAATTCCCCCTTTTCTCATTTACATTTTCTTTGCCTGCAATTTTTTTTCCATTTTCTTTTAGAAGTCAATTTCTTATCCTTCATAAGGCACCAGTCCTAATAGCACAAAAAGTTACACCATTACCCGGGTCTCACTTTTGGCAGATGAAGCACAATCAATATAAAGTAGTTACAAACTGCAATGGTAAAAAAAAAACAACATAAAAGAAAACACAAAAATAAAGAAAAAGCAAGTATTATAGGGGGAGTGAGGCCTTTCCATACAAAAAGACTTTGTCTTCCTCAAGAAATGAATGCTTCTGTGGTTTTATTTCTCACCCAGAAATGCTCTTCTTCAAATGGAAACTTCATACTCCCGCGTGTCCTGTGATCACATTAGAAACAAACGGATTACTTTAAGCTTTGAAATTGGGAACATTTAGAGACTGAGAGCGAAATGAATGAATTTCATAGAGTGATGGCTCCTTTACTTACTCCCGCTTCATAGAGAGGGTTGTTGAAATCTGACTCGACTGTAATGGGACTGTAGGAGTGTGTGTGAGAGAGAGATTTCCAGAAGAGAGGCTTCCATTCTAGTCTGCAAATGCTACAAGAGACAGATGATAAACACATCAAGCGCTGAGTGAAAAAACTGAGGCACAGAACTAAAAAAAGCAATATTGAATCTAAGAATGGAAATCCAAAACTATGAAAACACTGAGTAAAAACTCTATGGATAACAGTATTATAAAATTATATAAACATATTATATATATAGTGACCTGCTTTTATGTTGAACTGAAAAGCAACAACTGCTGCCAAAATAAAATAATTGATATTGATTTATTTATTTATCTCTGACATGTATTTATTATTTTGAACTTGATACCTATACCTTAATTTTAATCCTCTGCTTTAATAACATGGCCTTTTAACCTTTAACTTTAATTAACAGCATAACTTACTTTGTATAGTACATGTAAATGCCTCCAATCAGGAGGATGACCAGAATGATGGGCAGAATAATCGCCAAGGCGATGTTTTCACTCAGGATCTGACGGGATGGCTCGAAAGACTGGGACACTGCAAAACAATCAAACGTCAATTGTGACGATTTTCTGTGTCCTTCACTTTGTGATAAAAGTACGCCTTTAGAGGCACATTTAGATCCCACAGACAGCAGCTTTTAAAAATGTAGGAATTGATTTTAAATGCGCTTGAGATGAGAAATTACCTTCTGACTTGTGGTCGTCCAAAAGCTCCTCGTATGCCACTGAGAACAATAAAACAAGATCTCATCAGTTTGAGCAACAAGGCACATTGAAGTGCTTTACATGCTAACATCTGGTAATAAAGGAAAAAATAGGCTTTTTTTTTAGAAAAGAAAAACTAGGTGTAGAAGGTGTGGCATGAAAAGCCACAAGCAGCAAAAAGAAATATTGGGAGTGTTGCAACCCTTACCTTTGCAAAAGGGTGGCGGGCTGTTCCACTGAGATGGGTGTCCAGGAACACATGTGATAATGACCTCTCCAATTAGTTCATAGCCCTCATAGCAGAAGAAGCGCAGAGTTTCCCCAGCCTGGTAGCTGTGTTTGTATAAAGTTTGGTAGCCGTTGTCAGGGACTCCAGGGTTTGGGCATGGGTCATATTTCACTGTATATAACATACAAAAACACTCTTACAGTCAGATTGACATCAACAGCGATCATGAAAGACGAGCAATGTTGGAGAAGAGACAAAAAGAAGCCTTACAGACACACTTCGGGCTGCGATCGCTCCATTTAGGGGTACCAGTGTCACGACCGTAGCAGGAGATTTGACTGGGCCCTTCGAGTTGATAACCCTGATTACAAGAGAAACGCACGACTGTCCCCAAAGCAAACCCCGCTTCGGGACGCACAGAGCGTGCCCCGTTCACCACCTCTCCTGGATCAGGACACTGTTGCACTGTGAGGGGTAAAGTCAGACACAAGTGACACAAAATTAACCAAAAATATTTTTAAAAATCTGCTCAAGAAGCCTTAGGAGGAGTAACGTCCTATTCTCAGTCCTGTCTGGTTACACAGCATGTTTTTTTCAAAATGAAAAAACTAAAGTAAAAGTGAGAGAGGGAAGATCATTTCTTAGCTAAGTGTATTAACAAATTAGCTTTTTAACTTTAATAAGTAACTTTTGATCATTTCTATTATCCTATGACCTTTAACACATGTTGGTGGGGTGCTGCTCCAAGACAGGTCCCACTGGCAGGTGATGATGTCTGAGCCGCTGATGTCATAACCGGGCTGGCACTGATAGGTCAGGACGCTGCCTCTCACAGGAGAGGAGTGGGATGAGCTGATCCAGCCAAACTCGATTTGAGGAAGAGTGGGGCATGTGTCGTTCGGTTCAACTTCTGCAGAGAGAGAGAGAGAAAGAGAGAGAGGCTTGGTGAAAGCAAATAATTTTTTTACTGATCAGTGAAACAAATCTAAACAAGCTTCATATGGTAAAGCAAATTGGATTTCCAGTTCACTCACCACGATAATGAATAAGAAACCCCTGACTGAGGATGAAGCTGGAATCATCCGGGTCGCTCTGAAACTGAATGGTGACCTCTGACCCCCCAGACACAATCTGGAAGCGCTCTTTAGAGCCCATGTACTGGCCGATCACGTGAGACATGACGTCATGTCCATCAAACACCGTCAGCACATCAGTGTGACGAATATTCAAGCTGAAAGAAAAATGAAAAACAAAAAAAAAAGTTAAAAATATGTCAGCTTTCAATTCAGAAAGAGTCTTTCCTTTTAAGTTGAATAATCCACCCAGCTACTGCTTTATTTTATGGATTAGAGGAGAATGAAGAAAGGAAATGGAACTACAGGCAGTTGGTTTTATAAAACAAAGTCATGAAGTTATTTATCTATGTCTTTCATTAATAATTCCTAAAAAAAGATATGATATGGATTTGGTTTTGGAAATGAAACAGTTTTTCTTTTGTGCAGTTGTTCACCAGTAAACCTCATGTTCCTCCTTTGGGGTATCATAACATGGAGATATTAACAAGTTTTTACACGTTACTATATTATGCTTCATTACTGCATGTTCATAATATTTCAAAAAATTTTTTGAATAGCTATGCACTTGTAACAAATCAATGTAGCCTTTCAAACTAATTTACTGCAAATTAATACAACATCATTTATATTATATATGAAAAATACAATTTAGTAATTATTAGAAAATCTACATAAAAATATATTCATGCTTTAAGTAATGTTTTTTTTCACAAGTTGGGACTCTAAAATGAGACATAGGAAAAATAAATGTATCAAAAAGTCAAATTTGCAGAGTCATGCAGTTTTACAAATTCCTATAAAAATTCAAAATTTGAAAATAATAAAAAAGAGATTTTTGCCACAGTTGTCAATTCCTTTGCTGAAAGCAAGATTTGTATTTACATTTTTATTAAACAGACATAAAGTCTGAATAATTACTGAATAAAATGCAATTCACTTTCCCCCCCCATAATGTTGGTGATAAAATGCCAAACAGTCCTTTGTTAGCATACTCACATCTTGACCTCCAGTTCAATTCGCTTCTCCTCATTACCATGGATCTGCCAAATACAGTCAAGACCCTTGGAGTAACTCTGGGGCCAATCGGGGGACAGAATGGTACCAGAAGGCTCGGTCAGCTCTCCTCCACACAAAGCTTACAGAGCAAAGCAGACAGCAGCATTAGGTAAGAATCTGGACTGATAAACAGGGAATCAGTAAATTACAGATTACAAAACAATGTTTGAATGAATTGAACGTGATTAATGAGAGAACATATGAAGCCATTAGGGAATGGGCTTTTGGCCTAATGATCAATGGAAGAAAAATGAAGAGCACATTAATTTTGTACCTAAAGATAAGTTTTATTCGTTGTCATTTTTTCTATTTATAGCTTAAGAGGCAGAAAAAACCATACAGAACTCTAGAAAATGGAGTCTGGAAAAATGTGCGCATCACTTGTCCATCCCTTGCCTTAGGCTTTACCCTTTTTAAGGCAGAATAATAAGTATTTGAGGGTTTAGAGATTAACAAGCAAATACAGTATATGTCCATTGAAAATAATCTGAAAGCTTATTTGTAAAATTAATTTAAGATATTACAAAGAAACTTACAAGTGAGACCAAAATCTGAAGGATGAACAATAAATATTTCAGAGACTTTAAGAAAACATACATAGTGTAAGTTAAAACAGCTAATAAATGCATGCACTCTGTAAGTAAACAGGTATTACCAATCATAGGTTCTACTTGCTCCAACACATTGCTGCTAGCAGTTTCCTCTCTGTTTCCTTTCTGCTACTGCATGGATTTTCAAGGATTCAGCTTATTAGAATGTAATCATTTATCTTGCAAAGGTACTGCAGACGGCAGCTAATTTTTTTTTTTCTGGAATTAAAAATTGAAGACAGTATTTAGCTTTTAGTGCTTAGCTAAGGTTCTGAGTCATACGTTCCATGCTGCTCTACGTTTTCACACCACACCATCACTGAGGCGCCAACATCCTGCAGCTTCAGGCGCCCATCTTATCAAAATGCAGTGAGAACACCCAGAAATAGACATGCTGAAAACATCATGTCCTTCAAATAAATACAAATTACTGTTTTAGCTACCGTAGGTATGTGGACAATTAAAACATAGGACTTAGAAAAGAAAATTTGACTTCCTAACTGTCTTTTTGTTACACAACCATAGCTCATAGGTTAAACTTACCCCTGCACACAGGCTCAGTGTCGTTCCAATGGGGATTGCTGGGGTCAACGCATTCGATGGTTCCTGAGCCTTGCTCCATGACGAAGCCTGGAGAGCAGCTGAAGGTGACTATGGTGCCCAGTTGATATGAGATGTCACTGCTGCTGAAGTTTCCATGAGGCATGTAGGGCTCCCAACAATGCTCATCGTCAAAAGCTTCAGACACACAGAGAAAAAGATCATTCCTAGTTCTCCTTTGTTTGGCGGAATCTAAAAAAAAAAAAGAATGAGGTAAGCATAAAGAAGTAGGCTTTGCAACTGAAGACCCCGCTCACCCTCATATCTAAGTGCCAGCAGCAGAGGGATGGAGGAAGAATCAGCTGTGAGCTCCAGGTAGAGCGTGGAGCCCTCGCTCAGCAGCCCGCGCTCTGGGACGTCATCAAGATCAGAGTCGAAGAGCAGATGGGACAGGGAGCTGTTCCCACTGCGGACAAGTAACCTGGAACAGGACGAGACATAAATGTGCAAAAATACTATAATTGTTGTCTCAATAAGGACCGTAGTTGGAAAGCAAAGGGAAAAGTGCTTCTTTGGTAAAACATGCTGGTCTCTGTACTATTGTTGCTCTTTTTGACCTTTTTTTTGTGGAAGAATACCCAAAGATTTTTACCTGATGGTCTTAATGGTACATTGTGGCCATTAAAAATCAATATTGGGGATTGGGAGTGCCAAATTAAATTTTTTGGCCTTACAAGCAAGCATTGAACAGTAGAATTATTAGCGTTGGTATGCAGAGTTTCCCCCAGTGGCTGCCAGGCTTTACTTGCTCTCCCGCCAGGTTAAGCATAGTTTATCTTAAATATATTTTTTTTATACACAAGTAACAGTGATAGAAAAGGCGGATTAAGCTAGGTGTATAGTTGACGCACTGAGCTGGGCGTAAGGGCACACGTACCATTCGTATCATCTCTGCGTCTGCCTGTTGGCCTCATGTTATTTCTCATATTATTTCTAGGTTATGCTGCTTGCTCATGCACCTCCAAATTTTTGTAACTCAGCGAGGATCGCATGCGCCACTGGTATTTTTCCCCTCATCCATTTGATCACTTTGCTATTATTACGTCAGATAAGCAAGAGTATTGATATGAAATCTTAAACTCCAAGCTTACCTGTCATCATCTTCATCTAGAGCGATCCTCTCAAAGTGCAGGTGCAGCCTGTGTCCCTCTTTGGCTTCTATCAGCCAGTGGCAGCTCAGATTATTTCCATTACTGTGGTTGCTGGCAGGCGGAGGAGGTGGTGACAGTATCCTTCCCACAGTTGCATTACGAATCCATCCTCCACAAGAAACAACTGATGGAAAAATTGTATATAGTATTATTTTTTGCAAACCGTAAATCAGCCAACGCTGGTGTCATTATCATAGATTTTAATCGTCGTACGCACCAACACATTGAGGCTCATGAGTGCTCCAGTGTGGCTGCGTCGTGTTGACACATGTTGCCACCTCATGACCGCGGATCTGGAAACCTGGATCGCAGTGGAAGTGTGCCTGACCTCCAGGATGGATGTCTGTCACCGTCACTCCACCGCCCTCAGGCGAAGTGGGGAAAGGGCAGGAAAGCAGGAAGGCTGGCAACAAAGGTAGAATAAAAATTAATGCTGAAGATGTAAAAATAGTTTAATTTTACATCGGAACATCTCCTAATGGTGAGTTTCACGTCTTCTGCAAATGTGAAAGTAGGATGTCTTTTGTCATAATGTTTAAATATCCACTCCACCTTTATGTGGACATTCTCAACTAATCTGCAAGGTACTGATCATTACATTGTAAGACAGGCTATCTGCAATACTGATACATGTCTTTCTTTATCTTTGTCTGGCTTCATTATCTCTCTTAATTTGCATGGAGTATAAATTCACCACTGAACCTGCTGCCTGGTATGTCACAGGTGTAGATCGCAGTTTTTTTTAAAGAGCCTAATGGTGACATGAAACAGACAGAAGTTATTCTACCTTGATAGTGGAGGCTGAAAGTGCCATGGTTGGACTGCCGGAGACTGCGGTAGTGAATGGACACCTGATTGGTGGTACTGCGGATCACC
The DNA here is from genome assembly GCF_002775205.1 of Xiphophorus maculatus. Taxonomy (NCBI): domain Eukaryota; kingdom Metazoa; phylum Chordata; class Actinopteri; order Cyprinodontiformes; family Poeciliidae; genus Xiphophorus; species Xiphophorus maculatus. Next base: position 16,075,007 of record NC_036458.1, on the reverse strand, counting down.
TGCCCCTCTTTCATCAGCGTCTCATTGGCTAAGAGCTCCGGCCCTGCACCGCCGTGACCCATGATCACCAGAGATTCTTCCTTTGAAAGGTTTGTCTTCCTCACCTTAAGGAAGGAACAAGAAGATTTACACACCCTAAGCTAAATAAATAATAACTCAGAAATTCAGTTATCGATGAACTGATCCTACTGTGTTGATTTTCACCTTTGGTTATGAAATTGTACAGTTTTGAAATTCTGCTATTCATATTGTGGTCTAAACATTGTCCTAGGTGATATAATCTTTAATCTGTTCCATGTTGATTTATGTTTTAAGTTGCAATATTTACAAAGTTTTGCTCGGAAAATTTGATTATCCGATTATATTTAGTTTTCGTAAACTAAATATCAAATCAAATATGACTTCATAAAAATTGACTTTGTAATTTAACGCATTGAAATTGGGCCTCTGTCTCTTTAAAAACTCCCTCTCTTTCTGAAACTCCGCCTCCAGAAAGTCATCACAACATTGCTCCTCTATTAACCCTTCAACAATGTATTTACCAGCATTTCCCTGAGGAGTAGCTCGTCTAATGGCCTCAGCAGTTCCACCAGGGGTTTGCTAATTGTTGCTCGCTAGTCTGAAGGAGCAGAATGGGGGAGTTGTGGGGGGAGGACACTGTGAGGTGGAAACTCTGTAGCTTGGAAACTGCAGCTCAGAGAAGGAGCTTCGTCTTGAAGGTGGAGCTAGGTCCATCCAGTCATTTTGCACAGCTGAATGGTTGCCAAGGGAGATTAAAGGATTTCTCATACATGCATGAAGGAAGCAAGGCAACACTCCAGGTATTGCCTTGATGATGGAATAAGATTATAGCATGATGTAAAGCTAATTTTACATAATACTGCCCCTTAACAACGGTCTTATCTTATTTATCAGTTTATTTAGTTAAATAAGCTGATTATGTGATCAGTTTCTTTAAAACTAGTATGTGTTTTGTTAATCTGTTTTTAATGTCTTCAGACATTTTGTGTTGCTCTTGTCTTCATGAAAAGTGTTCTTCAAAAAAATGTTTGAGACGATTAACTGGTAATACGAATCATATTGTCTATATATTCTGTTAAAAATTAACATAAAACAAATTGATAATTGCTTTGCAGTAGAAAAACATTCATAAATTTGAAGGACCATAGGCTTTTCAGTTCACACAACCTGAATTTCCACACCGTAGCCTGGATACACAGTAATGCTGTAGGTGCATTCCAGAGTAGAAAATGAGGATGATGATCCAGGATCAGGAGACTCAACAAAATCCTCCATTGCTGACAACGTGGCATTGCACTGCACTGCAGAAACAGAGAAATAACAGAAAAGGAATTAGAAGTGAGTCAAAATGTGTATTATAATAATACTAAAAATAGCATAACCTGGCAAGCTTTACTAAAAACTGGCTACTTTTACTAATTTCTAGGTTATGGTAAAAAAAAAGGTAGATTTTGTCTATCAAGATCTCTGAAAATGTTTAAATTTAGTGAAAACTGAGTCTAACATGTCTCTTTCAAGCAATACTCTCATTGTTAGGCGAGCATTCGCTTTATCCCCACTTGTCTATATTGGTTTTAGTTGTTCTTCACCGTTTGCAGATTCATGCGGGGTGACTGCAAATCAATCAACGCTTTGTTGCAGACTCAAATTTAGTATGCCCCACGGCACAATCGAGCCATGGCAAGAATATTTTCAAGACAGCTGAAGCGTTACTTTAAGGCACAACTCTTGCTGGTGAACAAACATGCTTGAGATCTCTCCTGCAGACAACATGAGATCAGCAAACCACAATGACCACTGATGGCAAAATGAAACACTTGAGGGACCCAGGTGACGCTCCCTCTGTCTTTTTATCTCAAGCACGCTCACACCTCAGAGATCATCTGTCTCACATGATATTTCTCTCCCCCGCTCTCAATCACAAACTATGAGAGCTGCACAGGCACCGAAAGCCAATAGAAATGCTGCTGCACTGGTGTGTCTCAAATTGTTTCTCTGACACTCATTAGCACTGGATCGTCTCCATCACCCCATGCTGGTCATAAGGCATAGTATTGACTGACAGACCACAGGCAGGCAAGGATAGTCCTACTATTAATATTTATATGTTCATCAAATAATAATGTTATGTGCTCCATGTCTGGTACTGACTTTACTCTATGCATGAGGGTAAAAATTATGGAATCAATATAACATATCTAAGTCATTTTTAGTTTCTATTCTTGCTCTGGGTTGCATCAAATTTCAACGCTGGAAAGCAACTTGTCATCTTCATACTCAAAATGTGAAAAAATTCATACTCCTTGAATTTTTTCACATTTTGTCACGTTTGTGTGATTCACAGACACAAAGTAAAGCCTAATTATCGAGCGGAAGAAAAACCATACGTTGGATCGATCACTGTATTTTATTCAGTGCTGTAAGAGTGAAGGAGGTTGAACGCAAATGGATGCAGAACTTTTCAAATTTCTATTTTAAAAAAATGTTAAAACATTTCTCACACATATCCACTAATTTGGTTGGATAGTTTGGTAGGCGACTGTAAATTCATTAGTGCATAGTTTTAGAGCTCAAATATGAAAAAAAGTGTGTTTATGATTTGGACTGAATTAGTTTTGCTTTCAAGAATAAAAAAAATACAAAAAGCTTTGTCCTGACTGATAGCTATGAAAGTAATATGCTACTGCAATAGTTTTAAAGAACGTGACCTAAGCATATTCTTCGGAAGAAAAAAATAGCAATGTTATACTTGGCTCCAAACATAGTATGTAGTTGGTTTAGTTGGATTAGAAAATACCAATGTCGACATAAAGAAAACTAAAGGCAAATGTTCTGGCACTGCAATGCCAGCGAGTAAACATGAAAAAAAGCCTTGTAACAGTTTGGAAAAGCAGTCAAAGGAAAGGACCTTATTTTGTTAGGTTGGGGTTCTTTTTCCTGTTTTATTTTGTTTTCTTTTCCTCTTCTGTCCTGGGTTTTTTCTGGAAAGCTGCGTTTCCTTTTACAGCCATGAGATGTCACCAGTGAGCGGAGCCCCTGGAGAAGTGTGGCGGCCAACCTGTAGACGCACCTGTGTCTAATTTTCGAGAGCTGCGGAGGTGCTTCATAAGGACAGCCTAGCTGACACTCCAGTGCCTGAGTGTTTGCCTTCACTGGTAGACGTTTTTCTTAGGAAGAAGCCTTCTATGATCGCTCCCTGTGTTCTGATCGCTCCTTGTGTTCTCCCCGTCAGATTTCCTTGTGATCGCCCTGTGACTCCTGGATGTGGACAAGCGCTCCCCCCTGGATTTCCTTGTGTTCCTCACGACGCCATTGGTATTACCAATCGGTTGCCTTCCTCCGTGCACTTACCTCCCTGGTCCCTCCCCGTGGATCCTCTGTGCCTCGCCATCGGCTGAGCCTGCCAGCGTTTCATGTTCCGGGAGCTAACTGTCGAAGCCCCGCTCGGAAGTCAACTCACTCTGCTCTCCAGCTGCAAGGCTTACCTGCTCGCTCTCCGACGGTAACTCACTTCTCCAGCCGCCACCATTGACAATACTACCTCCGCATTCAAGTAAGCATCCTACGAAAGATTCTCAGAATTATTCCATTTGACCCATCCCGTGTCTCACTCCGCTTTTTCTCATATACAGTCTGACGACCAGTTTCCTCCAGTCCCAGGTTCCAGAACTATTTCCCCTGACCCCTCTTCCTTTCACCAAAATAAATATTATTGTTGTTTCATATCGCTCCTCTTGGTGTGTTCTTGCATGTGGGTAACCCGGCTATCACCCATCATGACAGAACACTCAGGCCAACAACCTACCCCAGCAGACGCTATAAGAAGGGCTTTATCGGAACAACACGCTCTCATACAGTCACATGATTCAGCTTTAAGAGAGTTGAGTAACAGACAGGCCGAAACAAACCGTCGGTTAACCGAGTTGTCTAACTTTTTGCAAGGCTCCGTTCAGCAGGCACAGCCTCCAGCCCCAGCCTCACCTGCAGTTCCAGACCCGCCAATCCGTCCCACGTTTTCGGAGATTCGGCTGCCAGTTCCCGAGAGGTTCACAGGTGATGTGCACAAATGTGGAGGATTTATCTTACAATGTTCCATCATTTTCAATTCCTGTCCTCAGAGTTTTCCACACGACAACGCTAAAATAGCATATGTGCTGTCCCTGCTGTCCGGTCGAGCTCTGGCTTGGGCCGAAGCTAAGTTTTCCTCCCCCACTGATTTTGGTTGTTCCTATCCCGATTTCATTAAAGAATTAAAACAGGTGTTTAGTCAAGAGACAGACCAGACTTCAGCTTCCCGAGAACTTTGGAACTTAAGACAGGGGCAAAGAACTGTGTCTGATTTTGCCATTGACTTTAGGATAAAGGCAGCAGCCTCAAATTGGGATGCCACGGCACTTAAAAGTGCGTACTTTCATGCATTGAGTGAACAGATTAAAGATGAGTTAGCTACTCTGGATGAACCTGCAACTCTAGAGGAGTTTATAAGTCTGACCATAAGACTGGATAATAGAATTCGGTCTCGAGCCAAAGAGAGAAATCGCCGAAATCCCTCAGCCAGAGCCCCCCTACTGGCTACCCGTCCTAGTCTTCAGGAAGTACCAGACCCCTCGGAGACCTCAGAACCTGAACCCATGCAGCTGGGTAACACTCGCCTGACACCTGAGGAGAGGCAAAAAAGACTAGTCTCTCGGTTATGCTTGTATTGTGGGGGTCCCAGCCATTTCATCGCTAACTGCCCCGTCCGTTTAAACTTGCAGGCCCGGCGGTAAGGACGAGGAGGCTGCCGGTGCAACCCACGAATAGTAAATCTCGTCTCCTTATTTCTGCTACCCTTTTCCATCGCCATCAATCTCTTCCTCTAGCTGTTTTTATTGACTCAGGTTGTGAACAGAATCTAATTGACTCCACCCTTGTTGAACAGCTAGGGATCGCTACAGAACCACTTCCGGTTCCACTTCGTGTTTCAGCCCTAAATGGGGAGGTCCTGCCCAGGATAACCCAGAGGACTACACCTGTCCGTCTTGTGATTTCTGGTAACCATTCAGAGCTAATTTCTTTTTTTGTTTTCCCCGCAGTCAGCTCCTCTGTTATCCTGGGGTTCGAGTGGCTGCTCACACATAACCCACGGATAAATTGGAGAAAGGCAATTATTGAGTCATGGTCCAGCGAGTGCCACGCAACTTGTCTCCACTCTGCTGTCCCTCCGACGTCCATAACAGCAGAGCAGCATGAGACCGACCCCCCTGACCTTTCAATTGTTCCCCTCGAATATAAGGATCTGGCTGCAGTCTTCAGTAAGAGCAAAGCACTCACTCTACCCCCCCACCGCCCCTATGACTGTGCCATAGATCTGTTGCCCGGAGCCCCACTACCCACCAGCCGACTTTATAATATCTCCCGTCCAGAGCGTCAGACCATGGAGACATACATTAATGACTCGTTAGCAACAGGCATTATACGCACTTCTTCGTCACCCCTTGGGGCAGGGTTCTTCTTCGTGGGGAAGAAGGATGGGTCCTTGAGGCCCTGTATTGACTACAGGGGGTTGAACCAGATTACCATTAAAAATAAGTATCCTTTACCTCTTCTTTCCTCAGCCTTTGACCCCGTCCAAGAAGCCACCGTTTTCTCCAAACTCGATCTCCGCAATGCCTACCACCTCCTTCGCATTCGCGAGGGAGATGAGTGGAAGACGGCATTCAAAACACCCATGGGACACTATGAATATTTAGTCATGCCGTTTGGTTTATCTAACGCGCCTGCCTTTTTCCAAGCCCTCGTAAACGATGTCCTCAGAGATTTCATTAATGTGTTTGTCTTCGTTTATCTAGACGACATACTGATTTATTCCAAGTCCCTGGAGGAACACAAGATGCATGTCCGGAAGGTTCTCCAACGCCTTTTGGAGAACAGATTGTACGTAAAGGCAGAGAAGTGTGAGTTCCACCGATCATCCGTTACCTTCCTGGGCTACGTCCTTGAGAGCGGGCAGGTAAGACCCTCAGAGGACAAGATCAGAGCTGTGCTGGACTGGCCTAGACCCGAGACCCGTAAACAGTTGCAGCGGTTCTTGGGTTTTGCCAACTTTTACCGCCGTTTCATACGGAATTATAGCCAGACCGCTTTACCTCTAACTGCACTCACATCCACCAAGTCTAGTTTTACCTGGACCCCACAAGCAGAGGAAGCCTTCAACCGGCTCAAGAACCTGTTTGCTAACGCCCCTGTACTAGTCCAGCCCGATACCACTAAGCAGTTCATCCTCGAGGTTGATGCTTCTGACTCCGGAGTGGGGGCTGTGCTGTCTCAAGTCTCTGAAAAGGATAATAAGTCCCACCCCTGTGCATTTTTCTCTCGCAGACTTTCGCCAGCTGAACGCAACTATGATGTGGGGGACAGAGAGTTACTGGCTATTAAGCTCGCTCTAGAGGAGTGGCGACACTGGCTAGAGGGAGCTGAGCATCCCATAGTAGTTTGGACTGACCATAAGAACCTGTCTCACATTCAGTCAGCTAAACGTTCCAACCCTCGACAGTCTCGCTGGTCATTATTCTTTTCTCGATTCAACCTGTCCATTTCTTATCGTCCAGGTTCTAAAAATGTCAAGCCTGACGCCCTCTCTAGACTGTATGCACCTGATGACCCTGAGAAGGAACTTGCTCCCCTGCTTCCCCCCAGCTGCACGGTGGGAGTAGTTACCTGGGAGGTGGAAGACCTCATCCGTCAAGCCCAGTTAACCGAGCCTGTCCCCGAGTCATGTCCACAGGGAAAGACGTATGTCCCGGCCTCCGCTCGATCCCGCTTCCTGCAGTGGATGCATTCCTCCAAGTTTTCCGGACATCCAGGTATCAGTCGAACTATTGGGTTGGTCAACCGAAGGTTCTGGTGGCCATCAGTTCATAAAGATGTCAAAGAGTTTGTGTTAGCATGTCCAGTCTGTTCCAGGAACAAGTCCTCCCATCAGCCACCCACAGGATTACTCCAGCCATTACCCATCCCCAAGAGACCTTGGTCTCACATCGCTATCGACTTTGTCACTGGATTACCCCCATCAAAGGGTATGACCACCATTTTCACAATCGTTGACCGCTTCTCCAAATCTTGTCATTTTGTTCCTCTTCGCAAACTTCCCACTGCCGCTCAAACTGCCATGCTTCTCATTAAACATGTTTTTAAGTTACATGGCATCCCTCAGGAGATTCTTTCCGATCGGGGTCCTCAGTTTATCTCCCAAGTTTGGCGACAATTTTGTTCCGCCCTAGGGGCGAAGGTATCATTAACCTCTGGTTACCATCCCCAGACTAACGGCCAGACGGAGAGGTTGAATCAGGAGCTGGAGGCCATGCTGCGTTGCCTGACTACTTCTGACCCTGGAGACTGGGCTCAATATCTACCATGGGTAGAATATGCACACAACAGTCACATTTCAGCAGCCACAGGTTTTTCCCCGTTCGAGGTCTCTCTTGGCTACCAGCCCCCTCTCCTGCCATCCGACGAGAAGGACATATCTGTCACGTCAGTACAGCATCACATTCGCCGTTGTAAACGGATCTGGTCAGACACAGTCACTGCACTTAATAACACTGCCTCCCAGAACAAGAAACAGGCTGACCGGAGGAGAACCTCTGCGCCCACTTATTTGGTCGGTCAGAAGGTCTGGTTGTCTACCCGGGACATACCCCTCAAGTCCATGTCTAAGAAATTGTCTCCCAGGTTTATAGGCCCGTTTGAGATAGTGTCAGTCATCAGTCCGGCAGCTGTACGCCTTCGCCTTCCTCCCTCCCTACGTGTTCATGCTACTTTCCATGTCTCCCAGCTTAAACCGGTCCTGTCCAGTGATCTTTGCCCTCCGGCCGAACCCCCTCCTCCCGCCCGTCTTGTTGACGGTCATCCTGCGTACTCCGTCCGCCGGATTGTGGCTTCCCGTCGGCGTGGTCGGGGTCACCAGTACCTCGTTGACTGGGAGGGCTACGGTCCTGAGGAGCGCTCTTGGGTCCCCCGCTCCTTTATCCTTGACCCCTCCCTTATTAGTGATTTTGCCGCCTCTCAGCCTTCCTCCTCTTCTCGTCCGTCAGGTGACGTCCGTTGAGGGGGGGGTACTGTTAGGTTGGGGTTCTTTTTCCTGTTTTATTTTGTTTTCTTTTCCTCTTCTGTCCTGGGTTTTTTCTGGAAAGCTGCGTTTCCTTTTACAGCCATGAGATGTCACCAGTGAGCGGAGCCCCTGGAGAAGTGTGGCGGCCAACCTGTAGACGCACCTGTGTCTAATTTTCGAGAGCTGCGGAGGTGCTTCATAAGGACAGCCTAGCTGACACTCCAGTGCCTGAGTGTTTGCCTTCACTGGTAGACGTTTTTCTTAGGAAGAAGCCTTCTATGATCGCTCCCTGTGTTCTGATCGCTCCTTGTGTTCTCCCCGTCAGATTTCCTTGTGATCGCCCTGTGACTCCTGGATGTGGACAAGCGCTCCCCCCTGGATTTCCTTGTGTTCCTCACGACGCCATTGGTATTACCAATCGGTTGCCTTCCTCCGTGCACTTACCTCCCTGGTCCCTCCCCGTGGATCCTCTGTGCCTCGCCATCGGCTGAGCCTGCCAGCGTTTCATGTTCCGGGAGCTAACTGTCGAAGCCCCGCTCGGAAGTCAACTCACTCTGCTCTCCAGCTGCAAGGCTTACCTGCTCGCTCTCCGACGGTAACTCACTTCTCCAGCCGCCACCATTGACAATACTACCTCCGCATTCAAGTAAGCATCCTACGAAAGATTCTCAGAATTATTCCATTTGACCCATCCCGTGTCTCACTCCGCTTTTTCTCATATACAGTCTGACGACCAGTTTCCTCCAGTCCCAGGTTCCAGAACTATTTCCCCTGACCCCTCTTCCTTTCACCAAAATAAATATTATTGTTGTTTCATATCGCTCCTCTTGGTGTGTTCTTGCATGTGGGTAACCCGGCTATCACCCATCATGACATATTTCTTAGAAACACGTCCTGAATTCTGAGAAAACTTGGCCCTAATGACCACCAGGAAGCTTGCAACCCCAAAAACAAAATACTAACTGTGATGTATGGGAGTGACAGCATCAAGTGTACGGTATTTTACTGCAGGAGGGACTGGTGCACTTCAAAGTATAGACCAAAGATTATGTAGAAATAGTGAAACAGCATCTTAAGACAACAGCCAGGAAGTTAGAGTTTGAATGTAAATGGGCACAGACCTTAAGTACACCAACTAATTAATTATTAAGAGGCTCAGTAATAATAAATTCAATGCTTTGAAATGGTAAAAACTAAACAGATTGATTTTATAAAGTGCTTTTCTAGTCATACTGACTGAAATGGCCAATTTAAAGCCTAGATCTCAATCACAGAGAAGATTTGTGTCCACAGCTGAAAAGGTCTGTGCAAACTTGACTCAGTTGCACCACTTCTGTCAGCAGGAATAAGCAAAATTCCCACCAAGCTACTGTAAGAATCTTTTGGAAGAAAACCCAATATGTTTTAGCCAAGTCAAGCACTTTAAAAGGGCACCCTACCACATGAGGATACAGTTGTAAACCTCTGACATTGATGAAATTAAAAAAATAACCAAGCTTTTTCCTATTCTGGAGTTTAGCATTTATTATCAGTTAAATAATTGCTTCTAACCTTAAATGGGAAAAGTTGTATTGGCTTTAATTTCAGATGGTGAGAAAAACAGCCAAGTTCCTTTTGTACAGAGAATGCAAATATGTGCTTTAAACTGTAAAAACACAAACACCTGATGCAGAAGAAATGGCAAGATCCTAAAGGTCATAGAGAAAGTTAGAATCATTTCAATGAGAGTTGATGAGGAAAATGTTAATTTATCCCAACTGATATTGCGATCATAATATTTATATAAACTTTGCATGATTTCCAATAATTATGTAACTTTGCATGCAAAGTAAGACCAGCTCGCCATATTTAGTGAGAAGACTGAGGCTTTTGAATTCAAATCCTGCACTGTGTGAATTTCTTCTGGACATGGCACTGTGCTACACTCTGGGTCCCTCAGATGTTCATCAGAGTTTGAGTGAGAATGAATATGAGTGTTTGTAGATAAAGGGCAGCTACTGTAGTACGCTCAATACAAGGGTGCTTGAGAAACAGATGTTAAAGAGTAAATGGCAATGCGGTTCAGTTATATCTAATACCCCATCAAAATAAAACAGAAAACCAAAACATCCCTTTCAAGGTGACAAGTGAGGGTAAACTTGTACCTGGCATGTGCATTGTGGTTATAGTGGTGGTGGTAATCAGCGTTGTGGTGGTCTCTTCTTCCAAGGGGAAGGAAGACATAGGACTCCTCGATCCGGTTTTGCCCGCGGCAGAGGAGGAGCCTAAAGCGGTGGTGAGGAGCCCTGGTGATATGGCTGTTGCTGTAGACTCAGCCATCCCAAGCCCAGGCACCGCCTGTGTTGGATTGGTGGTGGTACCTGCAAAGTTAACGGCTTCAGTTTAATGCAATTTCCCAGGCGAGGGCACTTTGTGGAATAAAGTACATGCGGAACTGACAGAAAGTGTTTTCTGTTTTCTGTATACCTGATCCTCCGGAAACCTGTCCCAGGTACTCTTTACTTTGCAGAGCAGCATGTATCAGCTCACCTGGTGGATAGGAGTCTGGAGCTGACGTCGGTGAAGTATCAGACTCCGGAGTCATAAAGGTCATACCTGAAACAATCAACACTGGTTACTGCATTTGTTATTTGCAATGCAAATAAAACGCAGTGCCTTCCAAAATTGTGTATATGTCTTTAATAATTCACATGGTGTTTCATTTGCTTTATTATTTAGCGCATGCTGTGGTGACATGTGAATTTCCCCTCAGCAGAATAGTCTAAAATAAGTCAAAAGTCTAAAAGAGTGGATTTTATTATCTCTCTTAATTTTAGATTTTAAATGGAGAAAAAACAACAAGCATCAGACTGATGCAGCAAAAAGAAAAAGAAAAAAAACAAAAACAAAAAAAAAACGTGCATGCACCGGAGAACACAAACAAAATTACCTGAAACAACGTGCATCATGGTGACAGAGAACATCACAGCGAGGTGTGCGAACCCCATGTTTCTGAATGACCTGAGAAGGTTAAAGGAAGCAGAATCCAAAGAAAGCGTTTTGTGATTTTGCACATTTCTCTGCCTATTAATAGCTCATAACAGCAACAAGAGGCAAAGGAATCACACAGTGGTAATGAATAGGCCAACAATGTGTTAGTCACCGCAAATCTGACTGAAATGTTTACATAAAACGGGTCATAATTGACTGAAATCAGATCATGTCGACATGATGCTGAAAAAGGCTCTCCTAATGCAATTGATGCGTGGAATGAAACGTGACGTTAGAAGTCAGTATGCAAAGCATTGCCACAGACGTCGTACAATTATAACACGGGAACACCACTCGGCTTTTAGGTGTAATATTCAGGCTTTCCCTCCAATGCAATTTCCCATCTAAATCTGCAACAACGCGCCGAAAAATGCGCTATTCCAGAATCCAGCTAGCGAGCCCACATCGTCTCCGAAGGTTCCCCTTGAATTTCATTGTTTCCAACCTGTTAGTTGTATCAAAAATGCACCTCCGCTGCTCTTCGAGGCGTTTCCTCTGTCAAAGATACCAGCCGGGTGTGTGACATAAGTGATGGGGGTTATTCGAGGGAGAATCACCCGGCCCTCTTTGTGCGGAGGATGATTTTTTTTTCTTTTAAACATCATTCATCACCGCTGTTGTTTCCGCAGCAACAATAAAAAGGTGCCAGCTGCTTACCTGTCTTCCAGGATGCTTCCACTGTTCTTGTTTCCCTTTCTTTTCTATTCTCGTATCTCAGTTGGTTTTGCGTTGCTTAAGGCCGTAAACAATGCTGTGTTTGTGCTGGTGAGATTGCCTCTAGCTGGTTACCGTGTGCTTGACGCATTCGGCTAAGATGTGAGGGCATTTGTGCTGGAGCGTCAAGTGCGCCCTAGCGGCCGAACGGTGAAACTGCAGAAGTTTACATCTCTTGTCTGGAGAGCTGGAGCTGTCCAACCAACACGGTGCTGAAGCTGTCAGACACGGAGCTCCACGGTGCACCAAGGTAATCTAACAGAGATGTTTGATCCGGCGCTAGAAAGAGATTTTTCGCTTGCATGCGCTGCTTAATAATGCATGGCAAACATTTTGCGCCAGGAATTCCCTTGAACGGTGGATGTGTTTGCCAATGTGAGGAGTAAACACGAGCCAGCTGAGCTGTGCGGGCTGGTGCAGAGCAAAGAGACAAAATGAATGCTCACGCCACTGCGAGAAGCATCATTTTATGAAGCATCCAACGCCTGCCAGTGGAGAGCATCACTGGGGTTGATGCAACAACAAGTCTGCAATGACACAAAACTTGCATGCACATACGTTCAAACCGTGCATGCACTTTTATTTTCTGCATCCTTGTAACCGTACATTACAAACAATATAGATCTTCCCCCTTGCCTCTTTATCACCCCTTATTTTAACTCATATATGATTCACTCTACTCAGATGACTGAAGGCTTGATAAAAATTGTTTGCCTTTCAGAAACTTACATCTATGTCGAATTATACTGGACCAATAATAATAATAATAAAAAAATAGACTGGGCTGTTCCCAACTATGCTGTTTTTAGTCAAAATGGCTTCATACTCTTAGAGAAGACTTATAAAAAAATCCCACAAAGAAAGTTTTGGAAAGTCCAACTTATAATTGATGCATTATTCAAAAAGTAAACAACAACAACAACACCAACCAAAAAATAATTATTTCTACTTTTTTTTTTTTTTTTTTTTACAAAAAGGACATCTAAAACAAATGTTGTTACACCTAAATATCATTTAATAATTTACATTACAAAGTAGAAGTGTTCAAACCTATTGATGTTTTGGCCAATCTCAACAAATTACTTAGCTACAGGAGCTACAGGACAAAGAATATATAATGTTTGAAATAACTAATATCACAAAAAAAAAATAATAATTGTGATTTTTAACTAGTTTGAAAACAAACTTGCAGTAACAACACATTCAATCTGACTTTTTTGGAGTAAAGGTGTAAGTCAGCAGAGGTAAAGATAATTTTGTCAGTTGTGATGTTGATACATTTTCTTTCTTTACATTCTTTTTGGCAGTGATATAATCAAAAATAATGATTTTGCTTCACTTGTCAGTGTGGTTTTAGTTACTAATAATTGATTTATTCTGTTTTAAGATACAACAAAACAAATTCGTATCAAGTGAATAATTTTAGATGCGTCTCAAAGGAAGGAAACAGAGGCAATCTTGGCTTTGTAAAAGCAAAACACTAAACAAGGTCAGTGTCAGACTCATGTTGATTAGAGTAAAAGAAATAAACAATTGTTCTCTTTGCTGTAAACTGTTGCATTTGACCATTGAATATTTATTAAGCATAAGTGACATCTTTGTGTTTCACTATTAGTTATGCTTCTTAATGAACAGACTGCAACAAAAGTGGCAAATATAACCATAAGGGGGATAATTTTGTGTGTAAGTTTAGAGCAGATTTATCTTTTTAGCTAACCCACCGAGCCCTGAACTTCCTACAGAGCACTGAGCAAACGCAAGAAAAACGGCCAAAAAATTGTTCTGCAGTGAAGTTTGTAGGTGCAAAATGACAAAATCCGAAAATGTTTCAAGGCTATAACTTTGTTTTCAATAAATTATAAGAACAGTTAAATCTAAAGTTAAGATTTCTTCATCTGTTTTGCTTACAGTTGTTCTGTGTCACCCTCGCCTAAAGGATGGACTGGTCGATAAACACACTGCCTTTGCCTGAGTACGTTGAGCTTGGTGTCCATTCACTGAGTGGCCTTCTGTGGACTCTGCTGTTCCTATTTCTGTGGCACTGCTATCGAATTGGCTCTGACCTGCCAATCCCAGGCCATGCTGGAAAGTTAAAGTCGAGCTCAAGGCGGTCCATGATTTCTCGGAGCGGTGTGTGTATGGGAACAAAGTGCAGCGCCCGGTCTAAGTTGTCCAGGAGCGATCAAATTGCACCTTTCATTTCCATGGAAACAGCGAAGGATGAGGAGCAGGGACAGGGATATCTCACGCCAGTGCTGAGTCATGCCTTGTTCCCTGCCCAGGCATCTGCAGAAGCCAAGAAGCTATACGCAGCACTGCAAGAGTATGCCAAGCGTTACAGCTGGGTGGGCATGGGCCGCATTCACAAAGGCCTTCGTGAGCAGGTAAGAAACTCAGAGCTTCCTACTGAGAGTTAGGAGTCATTCACAAAATTTTACTTAAAGTGTTACTGATATGGCTTAAAGAGTTAAAGAAACATGGCATATAAAAACAAAACAAAACGGGCAACTTTGCCATTTCTCCAAATTCAGGTCAGACTGAACGATCTCTCCACCATACAAAAGCCACATCTCTTCTTCCTGCCGGATGTCCCAAGTGTTCCTTTCTTCCCGCGTGATGCTCACCGACACGATATCGAGGTGTTGGAAGCTAATTATCCCGCCATCTTGGCTGAATTCCAGGCTGTTTACCAGAGAGGCATAGACTCCAAATCAGGCTGGACCTGTCTGGGGCCAAAGGTACACAACAAAGACAAGAAACATAAGCACAGAATGCAACAGTCTGAGAAAAATACTTACTGAAAATGTTCACAAATGAGGGATATTATTTTATTTATTTAAAAGTTCACACTAAAAAGGTAACTGGAATAAATATGTACAAAAATTATATAATGAGACATACTGTGAGTTGTAAGTATATTTATAAACATGGATTATTAGGCACTTTATGAGATAGGCAAACATAAAACACTGAATGATTATGATGTGAAAGGAGCATATTGCATGGTTTAAAAATAGTCTTTAAATATACATGTAAACAATGTTATTTAGAACCCTTTATTTTGAAACAAGGAGAGACATAAGGAATCATTAGAGTTTCTTTAAATAACAATAAAGCTAGATATAAGGAAAGTATCCAGCAGGACACTGACTCTGAACAAGCAGCCAGATTTAAATTAACATTACAGTCATGTATTAAAGTGGGTCAATCAAACTCAAGACCAAAGTCTAATTGAAAATTTATGCTAACACTTGGACATCAATTTTCAGTTTTTCTCTCCACTCAATCTGACTCGGCTCAACCAATTTTTAAATTCTCCATAACACTTGCAGCTGTGAACATCAAGAAAGAAGGCCTTTATAAATTATGCACTCAATGGAAGTGGATACATGAGTTCTTGACACATAGTTCAGATTTAATTTGTAAAAGATATTTAGAAGAAGTGTGTCGGGTTAAGCCACGTCTGAGACTTAAACCTGGAATATGTTTTCTTTTTCAGAGCCAGGCCGTGTTTTCCTTGTACAGCGCCGGGGTCTGTGTGGCAGAGAACTGCCGCTCCTGTCCCTCCACATATCGCACACTTCTTTCTCTGCGTACTTTCATAAACAGCAACTCGTTGGGATCTGCAGGATTTTGGCTGCTGGGCCCCGGAGCGATACTGGGGAGCTCCTACGGACCGACAAACACACGCCTTTGCTGTCACCTTGGTATGTGAACGATATGTACTTTTTAAGTAAAAAAACCCAACAAATTCAGCAGTCATGAAATGATTTAGTTTTTTTCCTTCCATAATGTTAGGATTTACTTCCATGCACTGCCGTTCTATTGTTCTGGGTTTCTCGATGGCGTTACTCCTTCAAGTCTAATTCTAAGTCTGATAATTTCATGAACTTCACATGCACTTTGTTACAAAACCAATCATCTCATGTAAGCATAACAAAATCACCAACGAGACGACTGTACTCAAAGTTATGTAAATGGTTAGAAATGCATTAGCAAGAGGTTGAGGTTAATTTCTGTGTTGTGCATCTTGTACTTTGGCCCATCTGACAATAATCCTCTCAGTTTTAAAAGCAGATGGGACATGGCTGTGTATTGCCATATCGGGAGCTGAACCATGACAAAACTCACTTCCACAGGTTTGCAGACCCCCACTTCGTGTGAGCTGGTGGTGGGAGGGGAGCCCCAGTGTTGGTCAGAGGGGCACTGCCTCCTTCTTGATGATTCGTTCCTTCACACCATCTCTCACAAGGGTAGGAAATCCTCACGCAGCAAAAGCAAAATTGGTGTAGTTTAAAAATATATCTCCACCTATAAGCTGGATTCTTTGTGTCTTCTTTAAAGGTCCTCCAGAATCTGGACCCAGGGTCATTTTGAGTGTGGACCTGTGGCATCCAAATGTGGCTGCAGCAGAGAGACAAGCTTTGGACTACATGTTCACCCCTGACCTCTGAGTTTTCACCGTGAGCACTGTGCAGGGATGCCTTAACTTAGCCCACAGTTCACGTGTCTCATTCCAGTCAGAGAATCACTGTGTGAATCCTCCCTTAAGAATTAGACAAGCCATTAGCCACACATTCAAGCAGTGTTGGATGTTTGGCCCTCATTTGTAATCATTAAAACAGTTTTACTGTTATGCTACCTGCATGGCATTCTGATATAAAAATACAAGCAGACAGCACCTGGAAGCACAAACAGCAGAGCAGGGGTTAACTGATGTAAATTTTGACATCATAAATCTGTTTACTATGCTAATTCATGCATGCAAAGCCTCAGACTTGTTATTGCTACTGAGCTGTTGTTGCATGTGCATGGGTTTTTAGAAACGTTCTTGAAATGGTGTGTGACTACCAGTGATTCAACCAAAAAACTGTGAATACTTCAGTAAAAATGACAGAAATTTAAATGTATTTTCTCGCCTAAGATATTTCCAATCAAAATGTAACCAAATATACTGTGTTTTTTCTTTCCATGATAACACAAAGCTGTTTGTATGCTGGAATGTTTCTGGTCTCAAAGTTATTATTATATTTTTGATTTCTTTATAAATACTCTTTGCTAGTTTGTTTGTTGTTACATATTTTATGTACAGTAAAAGATTTAAAAAAAAGAGTATAAATGAGAGTTGTTGTCAGTTGTGTCTTTTTCTTGAGTTAAAGTAAATCTGAATTTTCTCTGAATTTAAATGTGATGAAAATTTTGAGAAAATGCAATTGAAATCTTCTGTTTACTCTCACTTTAAATCAGATTACATTTTTCATGTCAGCTAAGATACTTATTTCCTAGGTTTCTATTTTCTACTTTCTATTTTCTAAATGCCAGAATAATTACAAATGAATATTTCTTTGAAGTTTGAAGTTTACACACACTAAGATTATTAAGCCTTGAAACAACATGGAAAACTTTAATTTAGACACACTTGTAGATGTATTTTAAGGCAAAAACTCAAACACACTATTTTCTTGTGTAGCATCACAAAACAACTACAGACATTAGATATTTTTGTGATGCTACAGAGAGAAATACATTTGTTTCCCTCAAATGTATTTTGAGGGAAACAAAAATAAAGTTTTGTGTAAAATGGGGGTACCAACTTCAGAACAAAGGCGAAACTCTTGTAAAGAGGCTTCCTGAAGCGGGCAACAGCGCTATAATTCACGCTGAAACAAGCATGGGCTGACTCAGAGAGGAAGAAGCCATTGCTCGAAATCCAACTGAAAAAGCCAGATGACTGTTTTCAAATGCACTCTGAGGCAAAGACCTTCATGTTTTGATACGTCACCTCTGATCTGATGATACTGAAAATCAATTTTCTGGATATGACACAGTCATTGTATTGAGAAGAAAGAGGGCGAAGCTTGCTATCTCTGTAATAATACAGTTTCCAAAACAAATGCTTTATCAAACTAGTGAATTGTTGACTCTGAAGTTACCGTTAGGAGTGTGTGTGTATGCACGTCTGTCTTGTGTCTTTTTATGTCGGCCAAGTGACTACCTGCTGACCTGTCCACGGTCTGTCTTGTCCACTGATCAGTGGAGATAGGAGAGAGCGCCCCATGACCTATGACCTCAGACAGGATTAGAACATGCATGGATTAAGAAACAGAAATAAGATTAACTCTTTGACAGACCAAAGGAATTGGTAATAATAACTTAATACATACCCAAATTGCACAAGATTTTTTAAGTATTTCATTGCAGTTTTTTTTATGTTTAAAATAAAATCCCAACCGTATCATGCCAGTGATAAGTCAGCTAAATCTGCACATCCATTTAAACCATATATTTTAACTACAAATAGCACATTGAACATTCCTATCTCCGCAATGCTTCAGTCATTCTTTCCTTCTTTCTTTTTTTTTGTAGACAGTAAATGAGAATTAGTGTGGTGATTTTATCTTATCTGCCATCTGTTGCTCTGAGGGTCCCATGTTGAGGATTACAGATCTGGAAATAATCCCACCCCAGAGAGACAGATTAGTCCCGAGATTGTTGACATGTGGTCGTGTGTATGTTGCTTCATGATCTACAACTCATTTGTCTCTGTTCTTTGCAGGGTAAGAGAATGTAAAGTTTTAAAAAAAACCTTACAAGTTTAAATTAATTAAAAAACAATCTTACAGCGTGTTGCTGAGTGAGACACTCATTGACAGTTAAATGGAGATTGTAGGACAGAAAATATCGCCTTTTCTGCCAGATTTCATGCAGAGATGTTGAAAGGCCACTGGCTGCACTCACGTATATCTTAAAATCTAACTCTCTTTGTTATTTATTTAACAAACAGAGCTGATTCCCACTATTAAATACTTCCTCTGTCATGCAATAGCATTAGTTAAAATCTACAGAATGAGTAAAGTGGTTGGGAAGAAAAAATACTCACTGTACTCATCAGTCTGACAGTGAAGCATAATATCAGGCCAGTCATACTTGTTCAGCTTGGATTAATGTGGTTGGTGTAAGCTTCGGTTTTATTTATTTTAATGCTTAACACGAAATCTACATGTAAGTATTAGTGGATACAAAGCACTCAGTAATCAGTTGCATGTCTGTGGATATCTAAATATGACAATCAGATTTCTTATTCCTCTGCAAAAAACAAAATTATATAGACATGTAAAAGCTTTTTATTTGCAGCATTACACCATTTTTGGAATGTCTTTGTATTTTATGTTTGTTTTGATTGTGGTTCATGCTCTATTGTATTTTATGTGTTTGTTTTGATTGTGATTCATGCTCTAGACATATTATTATATGAAAATGGCTCAAAAATGAAGCGTTGAGTGGATAGCAAGACCTTCAGTACCACACCAGTAAAGTGTTTTCTCCAAAACAGGATTTGTAGACAGTTAGGAGGGGAAACAAATCAACTTTATTTCTAATTAAAAAGTGTTTACTTGAATTACAAGATATACGGTACTCTTAATAAAAAAAATGCCACTACTTCAACATCTATATAAAAAAGAGAAGACTGCTGAAAATTTGTTTGTAAAACACAAGAAAAAAAAATCAATAATTTCAGCAATTCTTAAATTAAACTTATAGACTTTTTACAGTATGTCCAGCTTTTACAGTGGAAATACAGTAAAAGCTGAAAGTAAATTTTTTCATAATGGATAACTAGAAGAAAAAAACGGAGGCCCCTATTTGGATTCCCAAGCCTGAAATACTGTGAAAATCCTTGTAAAATGAAAGTTTGGGGGTAAAAAGTAGACAGGAGACAGTTCGCTGCTCAGATTGTCCCCCAGGTGTCACCACTGAGACAAAGAACTGCAGGCCTAACTCAAGGTTGTATTGATGCTGAGGAGGCAGAGACAGCTTTTGTCTTTGGGAGTCTCATTCCCATTAAACCAGCGGCAGTTCCCTGCAGATACAATCAATGAAGTGAGAGAAGCTGCAGTCCATCATGACTGAAGTACTTCTGTCGACCACAATCGTTTTCAGCTGCCACTGCATAAGACAGAAATACTGACAGCTAAGATTTCCCACTGTCAGTTGTTCAGGGCTGTTTAACAAGTATGAGAAAATATATGCTTAATATCATAATCATTTAATCAACCTGTCGGATTGTCTCACTACAAAAAATCTTAGAAGCAAATTTAGTATTCATTGTCTGTACATGATATAATTATGTAAATATTGAGTCATTCACATGAGCTTAATATCTAAAAGAGAGTGGAAGAAAAATGTCAAGACAAAATCTATAATAAAGACAACCTAACGTTACACAACAGAGGGCCACTAAAACATTACTGTATTATGATACATCCAGTTATCCACATTAATCACCAGTTACATATTAGTTGTTGGAAAATTGAATGTAAAAGGGTTTTCATATGAAAAGATTTTCCTAGTACATCTAGTACATCAAAAATGTTTCAAGTTAGTAAAGTGCATGTGCATTAGCTTCTTCCCCCTATCATGTAATTATCTAAGACTCAAGTAACTTGCTTAAGTTTATTTTTACAGCGTAAGGTTCAATTCAAAGTCCTTACAATTACTGTTAAAACATCATTTTCTTTACTTTTTTTCAGAGATAGTTGAACCACATTTTTTCAACAAATGACACAAACTGGTAACGCAATGAAAATGTTCTGGATAACAAAAGGTAAAAATATAACAAATGTAACAGAAAACTGTGAAATTATACATCAACAAAGTTTATTTCTTATTTTCTCAAATTAAGAACTACCGCTGAAAATTTTGCCCATCATTTTTCAACAACTTTTTTTGTAATAAATTAAATAAACATACTATTAATGTAACTAGAAATTCAAATTATTTACAAAAAGAAGAGTTTGTCAGATAAAAATTAAAACAACTTGGATCCTCTTCTGTCTTCATTTTGTTGCCCTCATTTCTTTGACATCATTTTCACAAACTCTGGAGGGAAAATAAACAGCAGATTGTTCAGCTAATTCATCCAAACAGAAAACAGGGGCCACACAACAACTTCTTTAACGAGGAAATCGAGAATTAGGAATGATTCAGATTATAATTTATAATGTAAAACAACAAATACACAACAAAGAAGTTAATTAGTCAAATTTTGTTGCTCTTCAAAAAACAGAAAAATTCAACAAAAAGAAAACATAAAACCTTAACTGAACTCAGTTCACCTCAATCAAGACATCTAAACTTAAATCAAATCAAATCAAATCAAACCAATCAAATCAAATCGAATCGAATCGAATCGAATCAAAACAAAACAAAACAAACAAATCAAATCAAATCAAATCAAATCAAATCAAATCAAATCAAATCAAATCAAATCAAATCAAATCAAATCAAGTGAACTCAGCTCAAGTCAGTTTAAATCAATTTACCTGAAAGAAAACCATCTCAATTCAAGTTAACTCAAATAATTAAATTAAAGTTTATTTCATTCAATACAATAAATTTCCCCCACAGCAATTTCTAACAAGAAATTTTAAGCTCAGCTTAAGTCAAGGTCTGTTTATTTAACTCAACTCACGTCAACTCATCAAAACAATAAAGGTCAAGTCAAGACAACTCAATTCAGCTCAGCTAAACTTGAGTTCAAGTCGCTTCATTTCACCTAAAGTTAATTAAAACTCAACTCAAATCAGATCAAATCACATAAAAAAAATCAAGTCAAGTTAAATCAATTCATCTTCACAAACCTCAAATAAATTCTGTTAGATTAATAAAGATTTCATTCAATAAAACACATTTCATTGTAGCAATAATTGATAACAAAAGTCAAGTTATTTTGCACCATAATTCAATGACAAACTCTAATTAATAAATCCTAGCCCCTTTTCAATAAACCGCAGTCAGATTAAGGAAATCAGAAATGACCAGAGACCAGTTTGGGGGAAATAAAAGTTTTCTGCCAGCAGGAAGCCAACAGATTACAATGTATTATTAGAAAGAAGTTAATTGTAATCCTCTTTTATGTAACATTGCCGCATTCTGAACCACATTAATTATGCAATTTCACAAAGCAATCCTCTCTGACTTCACATCTGAGTACAGATGGTTACATAATGCTGATATTTCACTGTGATTATGTCTTCTTCTTTCTTACCCTCAAAGTCAACTTTTCCATCTCCATTGTCGTCGACTTCTTTGACCACCTCTCCTATTTCTTTCTCACTCGTCTGCTCGCCTAACAGCTTTATCATAGCGAATTTCAGCTCTTCGGAGGTGATGGATCCGTCCCCATCTATATCAAACTACACAAAAAGAACCAATTTTAAGCATTTTTAATAAGTACATTTAATATCACCAGTGGGGTTCCATATTGCACATAGATATAAATAAAATGTACTATATGTTGAGCTCACCTCTCTGAAAGCATCCCTGAGTTCTTTCAACCCGATCATCCCGGCGGTTTCATTCAGAAGCTTGGGGGTCATCAGATCCACAAAATCTTGAAAGTCTACCCGTCCCCCCACTACGACAACAAGCCAGTAAAATGACAAAAACATTCGGTTTATTTTACATCACAGTGAGCTACTGTGATTGACATTAACATTTATACTCTATAGGTATACATTTATAAAACAGCCCAATGCAAATCCTGTAAACAGAGGTTTGCATTTAAATTGTTAAAAAAGGTGAATTAGTTAATTTTTTTTTGGGAAAACTTAAAAAAGATGCAATGACTGATTGTGGCATTCCTTTTAGAAAAATGGCTTTAGCATACATTATCTTTAATTATCTGCAGATAAGAGAAAGTAACATCAATGGAACTTCTTATATTTGACCTGGGATTAACCTATATTGTTTTAATGACTTTAATACACAGTTCACTCACAGTTCATGTTAATATTTTGGCTCAGTTCAATCAGCTCCATCTCAGTCGGCATGTAGCCCATGGTTCTCATCAGGTTCCCCAAGTCTTTACAGGTGATAAAACCATCCTTATCTTTATCAAATTCTATGAAGGCTTCACGTAGCTCTATAGATCACACAAACACAGAAAACAGAGAATTGTCAAAACTTAAAAGCTTCATTAACTCAGTGGTTAAACACAGCTGAAAACACCGTCTGGACATTACCTTCGAGCTCGTCCCGAGTAAGATTTCTTGTCTGTAAAGCAACAAAAACTTTGTTTCAAAGACAAACATTTACCTCAGTTAAGTGATACATACAGTTACACAATAATGTTATATTTTGTTCAATGCTGCACATTGTGTCCATTTGCAAAATATATAAGCTTCATATATGAAACATATATTATCTGAAATGTATACATAATCAGAAATATATGGAAAATAGTAATCTGTCAATAAAACTAAAATACGTTCATTTCATAGTTATCTTCTGATGGTTTCATGAAAAATGTACAAAATTACACAAGAAATATCTTGAATCTTTGTTTGTTGTTAAATAATTCTGTAAAATAATCCCTTATCCTTTATTTATGTAATAAATTTAATCAGGATTTTGTATTTTTTCAGCTCAAACTTTCTATGAGATTCTTAACTTTAGTCAAAATCTGGACATGAGTGACGATTGTAATAAAAGTACAAAATCCTGGTTTTAAGTAAATTCAGTGTTTGAGCAGAAAGAAGTTGAGTACTCATAACTCCCCATAACTTGCAGGAAGTTTGCTCTTCTCAAACTGCAGATTCAGTTATTTGACCTTTCTACAGTAAATCAAAGGTCACCAATAAGCTGGCTGCAATAACAAAGATGTGAACAGAAAGATTAGCCATTGAATTGAATTTGAATTTGCTGAAATCATCTGGACTGATCAAGATACTAAACCAAGAAGCATATGCTGCACCCTTTACTGTTAAATCATCAAACTCTCCTGACTTACTTGTGTCCTCTTTGCTCCTCCTCTAAGAAAGATGCAGGGCTGCTTAATGCTCATGATGAGCTGCTGAGTCTAAATCCTCTTCTAACGGCTGTAGCTCACTAGAAAAATAAAAGAAACAAAATTTCCTGCCTTACATTCCACCAGCCTATATCTTCAAGGTGTCTTTGTTGAGGACGAGGGTCTCTCTGTGTATGAATCCAGCAGTGGTGAACTCTGCAGCGATGTGCGGTGACGTCTCGTGTGGATTATCTTTTCAGCTTTTGTCCGGAGAGACAGCATAGGCTTAATGGGGACCATAGCTTCACATGGTCAGTGGCTAGTGGTTGGAGGCTGGTGTTTTTCTGCAGCAGTCATTGGACAGAAATGGCTACTTTAAATTGCCAGCCATGCACAATGGCAATTCAGTCATGTTTCAGGATGGAGGGAGAAAGCCAGACTATGAAGAAATAAGACATAGCAGAACTAAGACCTAACACAGACAATCATATTCATTTCATTTAATTATCTGTGCAGAACTTTGATAAAAATTGACAATGCAGGTTGTTTTTTATTCCAGCCATCATAAAAAAAAACATTCTCCACCTAACTTGTGACTTTATTTTAGTGAAAGGCGTCTGTAGAGTGATTTAAATGTCTAATTTCTTACTAGTAGAAATTTCTCTGGTAAATAATTCAAGACTAGGTGTAGCAGAGTAATAAAACAATAGAAATAAAAAAAAAACAAATAAATGATCTGAAATGCACAATAGTTGCAAAAAGACAGATGATTAAACAAATGGATCAAAGCTTAGCAGTCTAAATGTTGGAATCAAAAGTGTCAAATGTGGCAGAGAGATTCAACAAATAGCTACTGTCAATTATTTTATCAGTTGGCATAGCAATGTTATTTGACTCCAAAATAATCCTGATTTGATTAAATATTGTGCAACAGAAAGAACTGGGACAGAAATGTCCCAACATTTATTCATTCATTTATCTCATACATCCTGGCCTCTTGACTCTCTCTTTGCACAGTTTTCACACTCCTTCAGCGTGCTTGTTTCCAAAAAGCTTCATGACTACAAGGCAGAAAAACTCTCAAGGGAGTTAAGAACTTTGTCTAATGAAGTTTACAGTCAGAAATTTTGGTCCTGTCAAGAGCTGGAGGATTAGTTTTTGTATATCAATAGCTATGAAGTCAACTTCTTGTTTTTATAAGGCAGATATGAATATTTTATTTTTTTAAATATAATACCAATATTTTATTTTATTTTTTAAGTCAAAGTAGTTAGGAAAAAGGACAATTAATCATCAATGGAGCAAAATCATTTAACATGAAAAATAAACTCTTAATCCTTCATGTTTATTTGTGTGATGTTGCTTTTCAAAGATACCATTTATGTTCCTCCTTTTGTAAATTGTATATGAATGTAAATAATTTAGAAGTACTTCCCTTATTTAAAGCAGTAGGGGAAGGGCTTTTAAACCAGCAAGGTACTGTGGCAGAACAACAAGAAGCTGGTTTATTTTTGACTGGAGCGCTAACGCTAACCAGAAACTACCTGGCTTGCATTAACGCAGAATGACAAATCTAGAAATCAGGACTTTATTAGTTGCAGTCGCCATTCATGGTGAGAAGCACACGCCTTTTATGTGTTGGATACTCTTTGGTAATTGTGTTTTTCTATGATTTTTGTCTTTTGTCCAACATCATCTCCTTACTTTCAGGAGTCTTGGGTCAGATCAAACTGGAGCAGTCGCCCTCTGTGGTGAAAAAGCCTGGAGAAGCAGCAAAGCTATCCTGCTCTGTGAATGGATTTGACAAAGCTAATGAGTTTGTTCACTGGACACGGCAAAAGACAGGGAAAACTCTTGAGTGGATCGGAAGACAGTCATTGTCATGGCAAGAATATTCTTCATCCTTTCAAAGTCGTTTTACTCTCTCATATGACGTGTCCAGCAGCTCTGCAGACCTCAGCATCAGGAGTCTGACAGAGGAAGACTCTGCCCTGTACTTCTGTGCTCATACAGCACAGTGACTCAAAACGCCACAACACCAGTGTAAAAACCTCCCAGAGAAAAACAAGCGATGAAATCACAGCTAAAGCATATTCTCATTCATATTTAATGTAGTGTACAAAAAGAATCAGCTCAACATTAAGACAAAGATCCAATTAAAATTGTTTGTGAATGAGTGAAAATGTCAGAAAAAGATCTGTGGCTGATATATAAGTAACAACAACTGGTAATTATAATTTAGTTACATTCCCTTCACAATTAAAAATTTGGCTTCTGTGTTAAATGGTCAGAATTCACAATGAACTTAATCTCTTCCTCTTTGCACATCTGGAGTTGTTTTCTGGCTTTCAGGGATGACAGAGTGCAACAGGTGCATCACCAGATGGATGGCTTGATAATTTCCTTTTTCATTTCTACACAGCACTGTACCCAACCCTAATCCTTAGTTTCTTTCTCAGGATTATTCTAATAAAAGTTTCAGACTGAATAAAGTTTTTAACTAACTCTAGATTTGGGTTAGATTTCACTACCTAGACAATAAATACATTAAAAAAGAATTGAATTTGACAATAGACCTAGAATAGTGGTTCCTCTGGCAGGAAAATATTCATCCAGCTGTTTTAATACTTCTCCCAGCAAAATCTGGGCCTAATCTGAGACCTTATTTCCTGCAGGACATACCTCAAAAGATCTAGTTTTCTCTCTCCACAAAAGCATAAAATTCTCCACCATTCTAGAACAAGATTCTGCAAAGTTTAATGTAAATCTGACCTGGTGGTTTTTGTATGGCGGTTTATCACTGTGGTGGGCAGGAGGCTATGCCACTAAGAAATATGGCAATACAAAAAGTTACCAAAAGAAAGAGGTCAAAGCACAACAAAAGAAATCATAATTTTTTCAAAATAAAATTAAAGATAAGCTTGTTGTTTTTTACTACATGTGTTAAAGGAAAAATACAAACTTCTTTTTAGCTCATAAAATCATAAAAAGTACGTTTGTGAGTAGATGTAAAAGTTGCTCTCTCTGTCGCTCCTGCACATAATTAAAAGCGTCGAAGTTTAATTGAATCACACAAATTCAAAGACTCACCGGGATATCATGCTGATGTTAGGACATACCTGCTCTGTATTTTCTTTACCTGCATTTTAACATATAACATGCTTTAATATGTTTGGTGTTTTTGTTCAGACAGTGAATGAGATGGCAGCACTGTGATGCCTTAGATTACTGGGGTGAAGGGACCAGAGTCACAGTGACTTCAGGTAAGCTGCAATTTTTTAGATATTAGAAAATGTTCTTGTTTTACTTTGCTATCCAATTATTTTGTTATCAAATACCTGAAGGACATGCTGAGCATGTTTTATTGTTTTATTTTTTATTTTTTACATTAAATCCTATTACAATAGTAAAACAGTAAATGTCTCATAAAACAGCCGACTTTTATTATTTTGCTTGGCTTCAACTACAACATGTGTAAATTCAGACATAAAGAAAAACCTGTGATGCTAACTTAAAAAATAAAAACATAAATTGATGCAAATAAATCAACATGCACAATACTCTGCAATTTTTCTCCATATAGGATTTTAAAATATATTTACATTTATTGTTAAATTAAAGTGTTGTTCAGATTAACTGAATAGGGGGATACGATTACTGGGAGCTAATAACAGTGTAAAGAGTCATATGTAATTATTTTGGACAAATAAAATGTAAAATCTTAAATGAAAGAAAATGATATAGAATGTATCTTTTTATTTTATTTTACTTATTTACTTATTGGAGGATTAAAGAAGTTTATCAGCACAATTTTAAATATTTATTAGTTGTAAATATTAGAATTTGGCTTTGGGAATCAAAGAGTAAATATTTCTTAATGATTATTGATCAGCTCATTACATTAGGTCTTTCCTAATGTTTTTTTTTCTTTTTTCTTGACAGAACCATCTGTACCTCCGGTTCTGGTCCCGATGGTTTGGTTCAGTCCTGCATCTGGAGATAAAGTCACCCTCAGCTGCCTGGCTCTTGACTTCTACCCACAGAGTCTTTCTTTTGAGTGGAGTGATGCGAGTGGAGCACCACTGGATTCTCTACGTTATCCTGCAGTAGAAACAAACAACAGATTTACAGAAGTCAGTTTGGTTCAAATGTCCAGATCTGAAGCAAATCTAAAGTCTTATCGATGTTCAGTGACTCATCCTGGTGGCACCAAGACTGTGGATGCAAAATGTAAGTAGTTTGTAATTAGTTTTAATATTTTAATTCCTATTAGATCCTGATTTTTCCCTGTCTTTTTCTTCATAATATTTTGTATGTCATATAAACACATCTGAGTCATGCTGACAATTTTTCTCTGCTCTTCCTCACTCACTCAGGGGCCTCCTGTACCCCAAAACTGACTGTACTCTCGGTGACAACTGGAGACGGTCAGACACTTGTGTGCGTCATTGAAGATTTTTCTTCTGAAAATCTTTTAATCAAATGGAAAAGGAATAGCAACGAAGTGTCTGGACACAATGAATGGCCTCCCAAAAAACTCGGAGACTCGTATTCAGCCGCCAGCGTCCTAAAATTGAAGAGCTCTGACTGGGACAGTGACGCTGTTTACTCATGTGAAGTGACTCACCTTGGAAAAACTTACACAAAGAAAGCTTCAAAAGGTAAAGCGTGTCTCAGATATTGACAAATTTTAATTTTGTGAACAGATCAAATATTTAATGTGACTTGTATTTAAATCATTTATTTCTGTTTTGCAGCTCCTATCACAGTGACACTGAAACCTCTGAGTCCTAAAAAAATGTTCAACAACAACCAGGCAGAGTTGGAGTGTGTCGTCTCTGGACAGGACAATGACATTGTGTCAGGGACTGAAATCACCTGGGAGATTAATGGAGAACTTATGAGAAGTAAGATTAAGGAAGCAACGATGTTTGAAGGCAGTAAACACAGCATCATCACTTTTAATTCCTCCGACTGGAGGACAGTGAGCAAAGTGAGATGTTCTGCTGCAGCAGAAGACGTGGGACCAGTTATTCAAGACCTGACTGTCAACAAAGGAGGTATGTTACTCATAAATAGAGCTGATAACAGAGGGGATGTAGAGTTCAGATGGCCTGCATATGTAGTGCATTGTAAAAATATCTATGCCTCTTGATCTTTGAGACATTTTGGGATTCTTCTTGTATTTTCATAGCTCCTCACTGTGGAGCTCCTCCAGAGTTACCATGGGCTTTTGAATACATACACACACCGCACTTTTTAGATTTATATTGGTGGAAAATGTTGAAAGCCATGTTTTCTCTTTGCATTCACTTTAAAGTCATGCTGACATTAACTTTCTGTTGGGTTTACAGATACAATACCAATAAAATTCACTGAGGCGAATGTTTATGGTGTGAGTTAACATAAAAAAATGTATTAATATTTTTTAGGGGGTTGTCTTCTGTCTTAATAGAAGGATTTATGGTTTGAACTTGATCTTTTTATTTCTTTCAGATGGCACAGAGCCAAAAGTAACAGTCCACGTGCTTCCAGAGAAGGATATTGGCCAAGAAGCATCAGCTCAGGTCACTCTGGTGTGTTTGGTTTCCAGTGATGTCCTTCAGGATTACTATATTGCCTGGACTGAAGATGTTGGACAAAGTAGCTCAGTGTATTACGATGGCATCGACTTTCCACCAAGAAAGACCAAAAATGGCTACTCAGTTGTAAGTGTTTACGCCACTAACAAGGACAAGTGGAGCGGAGGCTACGTCTTCTATTGCAACGTGTGGCCTGCCGGCCGTGGGAATCGCATGAAACCCAGTGGAGTGTCTCGGGCCATGGGTAACGCTACTGAGTGTGACGTCTAGATTCAGCTTTTAAACGTGACATGTTTTTGCAAATATGTTGTTCTGTCCTTGTGAAAGTGTCTTTTGTGAATATTCACAAGTCACTTTGTCTGTTTTTTTGTCGTTCTGTTCAGTTTTCAACAATGATTTGTCTCTGTCAACGTGTCCAGCTGTCAAATGTTTTAAATAAATGTTGCATGGAAATACTTTGTTTTATGCTTGTGAATAAATAACAAAGGAGAAAATAAATAATAATCAGAGTTTTAAAATATTGGGAACGTTAATAAAATCAATAATTTTTTTTTTACAATGGCAACTAGCTTAGAAAACTTTTAGCCAACCTATTGTCAAAGTTTTTTTTCTTTATATGGATCTAATGAGAAAGAACTGAAGTTCAAGTTACCCATGTGCAAGAAAAACCATCCATTCATTGTTTATACCTGTTTGTCCTTGCTTGGCCACAGGGTGGCAGGTGTCCCTTCTTTTGGTCATTAGGTGAAAGGTGACCCTGACAGGTCACCACAGGAAAGACCATGCACACACAGAAACCACTTAAAGTTATAGTCGTGTTTTTGGTCTTTGGGAGGAAGTCAGAGTGTATGGAGAGAACCAGCACATGCACAGAGTGAACATGCAGACTCCATGCAGAAAGATCCCAGGCTGAGATTCTAGTTCACGGCCTTCTTGTTGCTAGGCAGCAGTGCTAAACTATGCATATTTTTTGCACTCAGAAATATTTTTTTTCTTTATTGCATACATTAGCACCTTGTAAAAATATTCAAACCCTGTAAACTTTTATTTCGTCATATTACAGCCAGAAGTTTCAGTGTATTTTTAAAAATATTTTTCTTATCAATTCAAATGAAAAATATCAAATAACTGATGAGATAGAAAATAGATGCATAATAATAGATACATGGTTTTCAACCAATAAAACTACATATGTGTACAGCCCCCTTTACTTTAATACCCTTAAGCTAAATCTGGTGCAACAACTTACCTTCAGACATCAGAACTAGTAAATAAAATTCTACACATGGAATTTATCTAATCGGTTCCTGTTGTGTTTTTATCAGATTTCTCCAGTCTGACATTTACTCTGAACAGCAAAGATAAAGGTGGTGATGAAGATGAATACAGCAGCCTTTGGTTCACGGCCTCATCTTTCCTATCCCTCTTCATATTCAGTCTGTCATACAGCTTAATGCTCACCCTGCACAAGGTAAATTTGCTGGCTGTTGTTTGCTGACAAACAGAAAGAATACATTATTTTTTAATGTACAATAACTTAATGTCTCTTAATGTTTCAGAACTGCAGCAACATTTTTGCAAGATGTATACATTTTTTATTTGTTTTTTTCTTTTCTTTTTTTTAGATGAAACAAGAGCAGAGGAATGTGCGACAAACACAGTAGTCTTTTTTTGTCTATTTGAATGGATGAACCATCACAAAGCTGTGCATTTCCAGTCAGATCTGTTTATGCTTCTTAACATATATTCTTCAATAACGTAGCAGTTATCTATTTTCTTAAAAATGCACATGAGTAATTTTATGTTTTTACTGTAGTTATCAAAGTGTTGCCATCCTAAAAGTGCTGTAATGTTGTTTACATTTCAATACAGTTTATTGATGATCTCTTAACAATCTGTAACTTATGTTTCCATATACAGTTAAACAATGCTGTCTTCTTTTAGAGCTGGTGATAACAACGTACAGCAAGAATCACTGGCATCTTTTGTAGTTTTTAATTTTCATGTGTGTTGAAAACATTAAATATGTAAATACAAACAAGAACTTTTGAGGTTTTCTTTTTACCAGATCAGTTTTTTCAGATAACGACCCTTGAAGCCATTATAGCGTGACCGGCCGTTATCAGTTAAGTCTTGTAGGTTTCCAGTTTCCCTTCAGAGAGCCGATTCCTCTTTCTCTGTGTACCTCTGGGAAAACACCTGCAGCTGTGAAACTTTGTGAAAACCACCAGAAATATAAATGAAACTTTCAGACGGCAGAAACGCATCTGACTCCTTTCATTTGAATGTCAGCTGTAGCTCTCAGTTCAAGCTGCTTCCTGACTTACATCTTGACATAAAATGATCAAGCAGTAGGTCGGTGAAGGAAATACCTCATATTTTGTGACTTTCTTTTTCAAGAAACATTAAAAATGTGAGATATCAACCTTTTAGGCATTTATCTTCAACCCTCATTTGAGCTCAGATAACTCCTCAACACATCCTGTTGTCACACACAGATGTCTCAGGCTAAAATACTATATTAATGTTTAAATTAGAAACAGATTTTAATAGTTTTATTTTATTTTTACTAGTGGGAAACAAAATTAATGAAAAAGACTGATTTTTATTTTCATACTTTTTTCTTCTGTCACATTTTTTGTACACCATCAAAGAGTTAAATTTTCTTCCATCAGAAGAAAATAGTCAAAAGGAGATTTCAGAGTTTATAAGAACTGAATTAAAAAAATGTCTCTGAAATTAGGACAAAACTAAAAGCAGTCACAGGCATCAAACAACATATATTAATATGGTTTTCAAAAGTATTTAGATAAATGTAACGGTCTTAGGAACCACTGACCTGATTATATCACTGACCTTTGACCTCATACAAGAAACATTATTTAATCCAAACTTTGAACTTAATTAAGTTCTGCTGAGAGAAAACTTTAACAAACAAGTTTCCAATAAGTAAAATAAACAATGGATGACATGAATGGATCAAAACATACATTGTTATTTCATACAATAAATGTTGTAATTAGAAATACAGTATTTGCTCAGGAAATATTGACAAATATAATTTTGAGAGTAAATCCAAATGCATATTTAGTAATTTGTTTTTATGCTAAAAGATTTAGGTAAAGTTGTATAATATTTAACTGACCTCCAATTAATGGGTTATTTTGAACATTTTGGATGTCATACACAGTGTTTGTACAAAATAAAAGCTGATTAACCAAAGAACCAGAGTAATGTGTAGTTAATCTCAGAGAACTGATAGTCTGATGCAAATATCTGTGGTTGTGCTTCTGTTTTGCTGAGTGATGTTGTTCTTTTTGTGGCCTATTATTGGTTTCATCTCCACCTTCACAGTGAAGAACACACTTTACATCTACTTGTTTTCTGACTGCCCTGTGAGTTTTTCTGCTTTAAACACAGTTATATGATTAGCAAAGGGATTAAACGTCCAGACAATTATCTCACTATATCATCTGCCTTCTTTTTATGTTACGAGATAGTGTAGTAGCATAATGTGGAATCACTTCCTTCCAGTAGAACAGTCTGGAGAGACTCTAAATCTGTCCTGCAGGGGATCTGAGTTTCATTTTACTTGCTGTGACATGGACTGGATCAAGCAACCTGAGGGAAAAGCACTGGAGTCAAAGGGGTTTCTATTTATTTCACTTATGACAGCAGTCTGTGGGGATGTTTGGAGACCAGCAGAGGTGACTGTAACAGCATTGCACATCTGAGACTCTCTAGCTTAAAACCAGATGATTCTGCAAAAATATTGCCACGCAAAGGAAGAGACAAAGTGCTTAAACATATCAGAGACTGTGCAAAAACATGAGATATGTTATTTTTAATTAAACCTATAGGGGGTGCTGGATGACAGCTAACACTGGGTTGAACACATTGAGAATAACACCTTTTCTTGTCAGGTATTATAAAACTTTTAATTTTTTTATGAATATATGTTACAACTAGAAACAATCACTTATTCTTGTTTGATAATGTATATAGAAAGATACATAAATCAGATATTTAAATGTAGATACCGAGGCAGGCAAAATACAAACAGACAAACACAAGAGAGAAATTAAATAAGCAAACACCTTTTATACATGACTCTTCCTGGTTTTTATACTCTA
Source organism: Xiphophorus maculatus (assembly GCF_002775205.1). Taxonomy (NCBI): domain Eukaryota; kingdom Metazoa; phylum Chordata; class Actinopteri; order Cyprinodontiformes; family Poeciliidae; genus Xiphophorus; species Xiphophorus maculatus. The sequence continues at coordinate 16,041,647 of NC_036458.1, read as the reverse complement.
AATATTGTAGAGAGAAAAACAACGAGAAGAATTCAAATACACAAAAGTCAAGAAAAAGGCTATAGTATATTTTTTGCTTCTCGCAGAATTGATTTTAAATTAGCTATATTGATTTGACATGACCGACTTTGCTTGCCTGAATGAACAGAATAAGTCAAAAATACTGACTGGCTTGTTTTGCCATTGTGGAAATTTACAAAGTACACACAAGATTTTCAAAGTTAATGTCATTTATTCAGCTACAGAACAAGAGAAACTACTTCAACATGCAGATCAGTAGCTTTGCTGCTGACCTAATAGTAAACTAATGATAACTTATTGTTTCAGGTGTAACAAGAGTCAGCCTCTGTCACTGTGTGCCAAGGTCAACATATTACCAGCAACTGTCAGGTCTGTTATGACCTGGACACCTGCAGGACGTGCAGAGGAATAGAGTTGAAAAGGTGGTGGATGAGTCTCAGTATCAGTTACGGTTATGCCTCCCACACATGAATGCAGAGAACACAGCAGCAGAGCTGTACAGAAAGAAAGAAAGAAAAAAAACAACAAAAAAAGCACCACACATAGCTTGGAGACATGCAGTACTCATAAATGACCAGAGGAGGCACTATAAGACTACAAAATTGATTTAGCGAAATGGAAATAGATTCACTTTATTAAGCAGTTTTCTGTCACTTTTACCACTCAAAGTGCTTTACATTATCTAGTTTTTTTTTCTTCAAAACTTTTTTCAGATAAGCTATAGAATAAGCCTTTTATCCCACAAAATGGGTAGAAAATGAAAAGTGAAGAATATTTTCTGGATTATAACAAAACAGACAAAAGATTAACAAATGTTCACTGTTTCTATAAAATAGAAATATCAATATTAGAAACACAACATTGATAATAAAATGCATTAATATTTTAGACTGAAATAAGCCACACAGGAACTAAAGAGTTTAAAATAGTTCACAAAAGGTTTTATGATGTAAAACAATGGTGGTAGCTGTGAAAATGACTTCTAAACTAGAAAAAGTAGCTCAAGAGATAATAAACAACAAACACAATATGTTGTTTTTATAACCATGAAATAATGGAGTGTTAACTTTGCATCTTACTGCATGCTTGAAAAACTGAATGAACAAATCTTATGATGTTCTCTAAAAGTACTGGCAGGGTGTTTATGTAAATGAAGTGTCCTGGTTTAAAGGCTTCATCTGTCAGCTGCAGAAGAGAAACTCCCATCCGATCACCTTCAACAGCAACATGTCCTCTGTAACTCTGCTGCTGCTGCTGGCTGCTGCATCCTATGAGTCTTACAAAGAGTGATACAATAATCACACCACAATGATTCCCTGCTGGTAACAATTTTAAATGGCTTCCTTTCACAGGTGTGAAGTGTGAACAGCTGACCCAGCCAACTTCTCAAACTGTGCAGCCAGGTCAACGTCTGACCATCAGCTGTCAGGTCTCTTATTCTGTAAGCAGCTACTACACAGCTTGGATCAGACAGCCTGCAGGGAAAGGACTGGAGTGGATTGGGATGGAATGCATTGGATATACCAAATACTACAAAGATTCACTGAAGAACAAGTTCAGCATCAGTTTGGATGGCTCCAGTAACACAGTGACTCTGAACGGACAGAATATGCAGCCTGATGATTCTGCTGTGTATTACTGTGCCAGACGGCCACAGTGACACAAATCAGCAGCACAGCTGAACAAAACCCCCCCACGACCTCAACACCTGTTCTACAACTGTTGACTAGAGGAGACACTTTTAGACAATTAACTTCACATATCTAAAAGGAAATGGTTTAAATTTTTGCATTTATTACAAATGTTTTACACATCTTTGGAAAATATTTAAAATAAATAGCTATCAGGTAGATTATCCAATTATTAGATTTTTAATTACTTGATTTTTCAAAATGGTTCTTTTTATGAATATTATAGGCCCTTCATGTGACAAAATGATTTATTTCTTGTATCGCAGAATGTATAGTAATTATGAAAACTGCATGTTGATTTTAACCAACACTGATATGAGAATATTGAATGGCTTAATTACTTTTCACCCTCAAATTATAACATTTAAATGCATCTAGTGAATTTGATTTTAACATAATATGGCCAATCTTTGTTCCACATGTGTAAGTCAAGAACCAAAAAAGTGTCACACCATGTCAGACGATTAAATAAATAAATAAATAAATAAAACAAACAAATAATCAAACAAACAAAAAACACACCAGTCAACAAAGAAGAATATCAATGAAAGGTTTATGACCCTCTTCAAGTAGCTTCAAATGTGAGCAAATGGAAGATGATAACTCTTCCATTTGTCAAACGATAAGGAGAGAAAAATGTGAGCTCACTTTTCCTTGTAAGGTCACAAGAGAGGCAGGTGCCTACCTCCAGTGGTCAACGAGCAACAGGTGTGATACACCCTGGACATGTTGCCAGTCCAAATACAAAAGTCCTAAAAACAAAATATTTCATTTTTTACAGTCACACAATTAATACCTTCATAGCTTTAGAAATTCACGGATGCAGTAGTGCCATATTGGTTTGTCAAAAAATACGGACAGGCTGTTGTTAATTATGCAAATTAACTTTCTTATTTAAAGACTTGCTCTAATGCTGTCAGCTGCAGGAGAAGAGAAACTCCCATCACCTTCAACACCAACATGTTCTCTGTAGCTCTGCTGCTGCTGGCTGCTGCTGCATCCTGTGAGTCTCACTGATGAAAAAACTGTATGGGCACACTGAGTTGATTTGCATTGTCAGTTGAATTAATTTATACTTTTACCCACAGGGGTGACATGTGAACAGCTGACACAGCCGGCCTCTTTGACTGTGCAGTCAGGCCAGCCTCTGACCATCACATGTCAGGTCTCTTATTCTTTCTACAGCTACTATGCAGCTTGGATCAGACAACCTGCTGGAAAAGGACTGGAGTGGATTGGTATTAAAAGTATTTATAACACATTCTACCAAGAGTCACTGAAGAACAAGTTCAGTATTGTCTTAGACTCTTCCAGTAAAACAGCAACTCTGAACGGACAGAATATGCAGCCTGGAGACTCTGCTGTGTATTACTGTGCCAGATGGAATGACTATGACACACTGTGATACAAACAAGCAGCAGAGCTGTACAAAAACTCTTTGCATGTGAAAAACACAGAGGAGAAACTATTAGACAACTGAATATTTTAATCCTGCTCAGAACAACAACCATAAATAGTTGTGGTTGCAAATAAATGCAAATAAATAACTTCTGTTGTATATTTCTATTTCTGGTTTTCAGGAATCCATCGACATGTGGTTTAGCAGATAAAATCCTTAGTTCCTCTCTTCAACAAATTTGTATTAAAAGGATGAGTGGCTCAGAAACTCCTGAAAACTGAACTCCAGAAAATAATCATGTTTGAAAGAACTTAATGTGTTAAAAGATCTGAAACCTCATTGTCTAATTAGTCTATATATTGTGTTTCACTTCGTGATGGAGTTACTGAAATAAATGAGCTTTTCTATAATATTATAATTTATTGAATGGGTATGGGTCTGTAGATTAGACACATTTTTCAATGCCTCAGAGCCTAAACAGTTGTATTATTAATTATGACCAGTGTAAGACCACTAATTAACTAAGACTATTTTCATATAAGTCTTGCATTTCTTTCACTTCATTGTGAAACCGTTTAGTTAGTAAACCTAAATTTAATATCGTCCTCCATAGATGTGAAGCATGAACAGCTGACAAAACCAGCCTCTCTGTGAAAAAAGAACCACAATATTTAGTGTTCATAATCAGACAAAAGGAACTGACATACATAACTTCACTTCTCACTGAAGAAAATCAGCATTATTAGTTCAGACACACTGGCTCTGTATCCTGGTAGAACGAAATGGATAAAGTTTGCCTTAAAATGTAGCAGACATATTGATTGGCTTGTACATTATTATGCAAATAAAGCACATATTAACTACTGCTGTTTACTGCAGGAGAAGAAAAACTCCCATTAGATCACCTTCAACACCAACATGTTCTCTGTAGCTTTGCTGCTGCTGCTGGCTGCTGCATCCTGTGAGTCTATCTGATGAAAAAACTGTATGAACAGATTAAATTTATATTCATTGTCAGTTCAATTAATATATTTTTTTCATCCACAGATGTTAAGTGTCAACACCTGACACAACAAGCGTCTGTAACTCTTCAGCCAGGTCAGACTTTGACCATCAGCTGTCAGGTTTCTTATTCTTTTAGTAGCTACTACACAGCTTGGATCAGACAGCTTGATGGAAAAGGACTGGAGTGGATTGGGAGTAAAAGTATTTGGTACACATTCTACCTAGATTCGCTCAAGAATAAGTTCAGTATTGACTTAGACACTTCGAGTAAAACAGCAACTCTGAATGGACAGAATATGCAGCCTGAAGACTCTGCTGTGTATTACTGTGCCAGAGTGGATGGCACCACACAGTGATACAAACACACAGCAGAGCTGTACACAAACTCTTCAGATCCTGCACATGAAAACACACCAGGAGGAGCTCTTAGACCATTAAAGATTTGAAACCTGCTCAGAGCAACAACCATAACTATGAAAATATGTATAGTCAATATTAACTTTGCTACATTTTACTAAAGTCAGCAAATATTGCTGAAAATGTGGCCATCCTTTCATAAAGTTAGAAAGTATGGCAGTTGAATTTTACTATTATAAAATTAAACTTTTTTATAATAGTAAATAGTAAAAATAATAGTAAAATTATGTGCAGTGTACATGTTGAAGCAAACAGTTTAAATATGTTTGCTTTAAACTGTTTAAAACAAACTTTCTTTGCGATTTTGTGCAATTTCATTTGTTCCACTACACATACAAAGTGTTATTTTTTACACTGAGCAGACAATGTATTCAGAAAAATATGACATACATTAGGCAATTTGAGACATCGCAATCTGTAAATAAATTTAAATACATTTTTCTTTTTATGTGAGATTAGTTTCTCAAACAACTGGCTGTAAGGTAACAGAGTTACAGCATAAATACAGTCACTGAAAAGTGTTAACAGGGTTTTGATCTTAGGAAACCAGAGCAAACAAAAACAAACAGAAATGTTAAAAATATAAAATATTCTTGTGAAAAAAATAATACAAGTCAAAAGTTACTTCTCAGATATCAAGATGAAAACACAATTTATATTCCCCAAATGCAAATCACAACAGTAATTATAAAGAAGTTACAATATAAATCAACAATGTCATCTCAGAAGATTATTGCATATTTTTTTCTTCACATTTTACAGTACCTGAACATTGATGCTTTATACATGTATCAGCTGAAAATGAATCACTTTATTACTAATTAAGATCAAATTTAACAAATTTACTGTTCAAGAAAATATGATCTGATATAAATGCACATTGAAAAAACAAACTCTTGGTTCATCAAGTCCTTCCTTCTTTATCATACTACAAATCACTAATTGCTGCTCTGTTAACTTACTATGGTAAGTTTATCTTTCACAAATTCACACATTTAAGTTTAAAATCTAAAACTCACTATATTTATTTGACTTAAAGACTATAAGATAGTAGACACAACTAAATATGGCTCAAATGTTTTACAGTGTACATGTTGAAGCATGTGTAACCTAACTAAACAGAAAATAAATCAATATTACAATAAGAAATTGTGATTTATGTTAGGATACGAGGTCTTAAAGTGCAGATATTAATTTTACTAATATCAATTATTGTTCTTTTTCTTTAATTGATCAGAACAGATGAAAACAATGCAACATTTTCAAAATCCCAAAAAATGAGAAATGATTGAATTTCTACAATGTATTTTCTGTCTGCAGTCCTGTTGTCGTAAGGTGATGGATACAATTTTTCTGCCTTTTGCTTCTCTAAATGATTTGAAAACAGTAAAAATACAGTGAATGTTAAAACAATGAGTTGAATGATTGATTCATAAAAGTAAAATTTATTCTAACAGGAGTTCAATTTACTTCCAGTGGGAGGAGTTAATGCAAACTATCTGCTTCCATATATTTTTACAAAGAGTCTAAGTAGTAAACCCTGGAGAAACAGTTAGCAGACTGAGCAGAATTAGACATCCTCCAAAATGATTTTACCTGAGGTTGTGGTGTTTTTCTTCATCCTATCAGTTAACTGGACAGGTAAGAACAAAGGATAGCTTTAAATAGCTCCTTGATGAATACATATGACATTATGATATAACAATGATCTTTTGTTAACATGGTTTATAATGAACCTCTCTGCAGGTACGGATGGTCAAACACTGACTGAGTCTGAATCAGTGGTTAAAAGGCCTGGAGAATCTCACAGACTGACCTGCACATATTCTGGGTTTGGTGGCCATTACTGGAACGCTTGGATCAGACAGGCAGCTGGAAAAGGACTGGAATGGGTCTCAACTATCAGTAGTGGTGGTAGTAGCACCTACTACTCTCAGTCAGTGAGAGGAAGATTCACCATCTCCAGAGACAACAGCAGAAGTCAGGTGTATCTGCAGATGAACAGCCTGACAGCTGAAGATTCTGCTGTTTATTATTGCGCTCGAGAGTCACAGTGACACACAAAGCAGAAACTCTGAACAAAAACTTCTTAGTTGCATCACACAAAATCACCACAGGTGGCACCATCAGACCACTAAATCATTTAGCTCTACAACAGCGAAGACATTTTCTATAATTTGGATGCTTTCATTCAAAATGTTCTTACAACATTTAGTTAAAAACCTGGGATGTTCTCAGGCCAATTTCAAAATTGAACTGCTTGAAACATTTATTTTACTGCACTCCATCATTACGAATCAATGTGTCATTATCATAAATAAATAAGAGCTCAAATATGGAAACAAAATCAATTGTTAAAACATTGTTCTTACTAGAGGAAACAACAAAAATAATAATAAAACAGTTTTGTCATGATGTTGAAAGTAATATATTTATAATATGACTGTTGCCTTGTGCACATTGGGTTTAGATCTTTAAACCACCTAAAAAAGTGAAGTTCTTTATCACATTTGCACCTTTCTAATCCCGCTCCCACTTCAGAAATATCATTTCTGGATTCTGGTTAAAAGACAAAAAATATAAAACCTCTTTCAATATGTGGTCAAAAATACTAAGAGGCAGGACTGTCATTATGCAAACTCAAGTAGACCAGACAAAAGATCAAGCACGTGACATGACGTAATTTTTAATGCACTGATTGGCTGTTTAGTCATGCAAATTTAGGTTTTATACACCTGATCTAATGCTGTCAGCTACAGAAGAACAGAAACTCCCATCAGATCACCTTCAACACCAACATGTTCTCTGTAGCTCTGCTTCTTTTGCTGGCTGCTGCATCCCGTGAGTCTCATTGAATAGCCGAGTTTGAGTTATTTAGACTGCTTGCTCTGTGTTAAATTGATGCATCTATTTCATCTTTTTAGATGTGAAATGTGAACAACTGACACAACCATCTGCAATGACTGTGCAGCCGGGTCAACGTCTGACCATCAGATGTCAGGTTTCTTATGATCTGAGCTACTGGACAGCTTTTATCAGACAGGCTGCTGGGAAAGGACTGGAGTGGATTGGGGAGAATGATAGCGATGGAAATTTAGACTTAAAAGATTCACTGAAGAACAAGTTCAGTATCGATGTAGACACCAGCAGCAACACAGTGACTCTAAATGGTCAGAATATGCAGCCTGAAGACTCTGCTGTGTATTACTGTGCCAGATACGACCACAGTGACACAAACCAGCACCAGAGCCATACAAAAACCCCTCTCAGCCTCAACTGATGCTTTACTAGTAAACAACCAGAGGGGGCGTCTTAGGACCACTACAGAATTTAACAATTTTCTAAAAGAACGCCTTGCAGTTTTCACTATTCATCTATACACTGACAATATTAACATTACAGTCAGTTAGGTTTTGCTTTTATATTGTATATCCAATGATAATTTTTCAAATAGGCTTTCATTTACTCTACACTGAAAGCATCTTGCCAAAGATTGTCTAAAATGATAAAACACTAATTTAGAACTTTTTGAAATCAGCTAAGTTAAATAAATCTAAATTTAAACAACTTAGTGTTAGATAGGACTTATCAAGTTCTTATAAAGAATGTAATGTAAAATAGCAGATACCTACTTATGATACTTCAAGAAGTGCAGCTTTAAGGATTTTTTTTCCCATGTGTAATTTTTAATTTCAGCAACACTTACCAGCACAGGAGTCAGTTCACTAAACAAAACAAATACATTTTCTCAAATATTTGCATTAGAAAACTGCTTATATTCTTGCTCAGAACTGGTCAATTTTTACTGCTTTTTACTGAGGCCGTCTGTGTCAGCATGTGAACAGCTGACACAGCCGGCCTCTTTGACTGTGCAGTCAGGCCAGCCTCTGACCATCACATGTCAGGTCTCTTATTCTTTCCACAGCTACTATGCAGCTTGGATCAGACAACCTGCTGGAAAAGGACTGGAGTGGATTGGGATTAAAAGTATTTATAACACATTCTACCAAGAGTCACTGAAGAACAAGTTCAGTATTGTCTTAGACTCTTCCAGTAAAACAGCAACTCTGAACGGACAGAATATGCAGCCTGGAGACTCTGCTGTGTATTACTGTGCCAGATGGAATGACTATGACACACTGTGATACAAAAAGCAGCAGAGCTGTACAAAAACTCTTTGCATGTGAAAAACACAGAGGAGAAACTATTAGACAACTGAATATTTTAATCCTGCTCAGAACAACAACCATAAATAGTTGTGGTTGCAAATAAATGCAAATAAATAACTTCTGTTGTATATTTCTATTTCTGGTTTTCAGGAATCCATCGACATGTGGTTTAGCAGATAAAATCCTTAGTTCCTCTCTTCAACAAATTTGTATTAAAAGGATGAGTGGCTCAGAAACTCCTGAAAACTGAACTCCAGAAAATAATCATGTTTGAAAGAACTTAATGTGTTAAAAGATCTGAAACCTCATTGTCTAATTAGTCTATATATTGTGTTTCACTTCGTGATGGAGTTACTGAAATAAATGAGCTTTTCTATAATATTATAATTTATTGAATGGGTATGGGTCTGTAGATTAGACACATTTTTCAATGCCTCAGAGCCTAAACAGTTGTATTATTAATTATGATCAGTGTAAGACCACTAATTAACTAAGACTATTTTCATATAAGTCTTGCATTTCTTTCACTTCATTGTGAAACCGTTTAGTTAGTAAACCTAAATTTAATATCGTCCTCCATAGATGTGAAGCATGAACAGCTGACAAAACCAGCCTCTCTGTGAAAAAAGAACCACAATATTTAGTGTTCATAATCAGACAAAAGGAACTGACATACATAACTTCACTTCTCACTGAAGAAAATCAGCATTATTAGTTCAGACACACTGGCTCTGTATCCTGGTAGAACGAAATGGATAAAGTTTGCCTTAAAATGTAGCAGACATATTGATTGGCTTGTACATTATTATGCAAATAAAGCACATATTAACTACTGCTGTTTACTGCAGGAGAAGAAAAACTCCCATTAGATCACCTTCAACACCAACATGTTCTCTGTAGCTTTGCTGCTGCTGCTGGCTGCTGCATCCTGTGAGTCTATCTGATGAAAAAACTGTATGAACAGATTAAATTTATATTCATTGTCAGTTCAATTAATATATATTTTTTTCATCCACAGATGTTAAGTGTCAACACCTGACACAACCAGCGTCTGTAACTCTTCAGCCAGGTCAGACTTTGACCATCAGCTGTCAGGTTTCTTATTCTTTTAGTAGCTACTACACAGCTTGGATCAGACAGCTTGATGGAAAAGGACTGGAGTGGATTGGGAGTAAAAGTATTTGGTACACATTCTACCTAGATTCGCTCAAGAATAAGTTCAGTATTGACTTAGACACTTCGAGTAAAACAGCAACTCTGAATGGACAGAATATGCAGCCTGAAGACTCTGCTGTGTATTACTGTGCCAGAGTGGATGGCACCACACAGTGATACAAACACACAGCAGAGCTGTACACAAACTCTTCAGATCCTGCACATGAAAATACACCAGGAGGAGCTCTTAGACCATTAAAGATTTGAAACCTGCTCAGAGCAACAACCATAACTATGAAAATATGTATAGTCAATATTAACTTTGCTACATTTTACTAAAGTCAGCAAATATTGCTGAAAATGTGGCCATCCTTTCATAAAGTTAGAAAGTATGGCAGTTGAATTTTACTATTATAAAATTAAACTTTTTTATAATAGTAAATAGTAAAAATAATAGTAAAATTATGTGCAGTGTACATGTTGAAGCAAACAGTTTAAATATGTTTGCTTTAAACTGTTTAAAACAAACTTTCTTTGCGATTTTGTGCAATTTCATTTGTTCCACTACACATACAAAGTGTTATTTTTACACTGAGCAGACAATGTATTCAGAAAAATATGACATACATTAGGCAATTTGAGACATCGCAATCTGTAAATAAATTTAAATACATTTTTCTTTTTATGTGAGATTAGTTTCTCAAACAACTGGCTGTAAGGTAACAGAGTTACAGCATAAATACAGTCACTGAAAAGTGTTAACAGGGTTTTGATCTTAGGAAACCAGAGCAAACAAAAACAAACAGAAATGTTAAAATATAAAATATTCTTGTGAAAAAAATAATACAAGTCAAAAGTTACTTCTCAGATATCAAGATGAAAACACAATTTATATTCCCCAAATGCAAATCACAACAGTAATTATAAAGAAGTTACAATATAAATCAACAATGTCATCTCAGAAGATTATTGCATATTTTTTTCTTCACATTTTACAGTACCTGAACATTGATACTTTATACATGTATCAGCTGAAAATGAATCAGTTTATTACTAATTAAGATCAAATTTAACAAATTTACTGTTCAAGAAAATATGATCTGATATAAATGCACATTGAAAAAACAAACTCTTGGTTCATCAAGTCCTTCCTTCTTTATCATACTACAAATCACTAATTGCTGCTCTGTTAACTTACTATGGTAAGTTTATCTTTCACAAATTCACACATTTAAGTTTAAAATCTAAAACTCACTATATTTATTTGACTTAAAGACTAGAAGATAGTAGACACAACTAAATATGGCTCAAATGTTTTACAGTGTACATGTTGAAGCATGTGTAACCTAACTAAACAGAAAATAAATCAATATTACAATAAGAAATTGTGATTTATGTTAGGATACGAGGTCTTAAAGAGCAGATATTAATTTTACTAATATCAATTATTGTTCTTTTTCTTTAATTGATCAGAACAGATGAAAACAATGCAACATTTTCAAAATCCCAAAAAATGAGAAATGATTGAATTTCTACAATGTATTTTCTGTCTGCAGTCCTGTTGTCGTAAGGTGATGGATACAATTTTTCTGCCTTTTGCTTCTCTAAATGATTTGAAAACAGTAAAAATACAGTGAATGTTAAAGCAATGAGTTGAATGATTGATTCATAAAAGTAAAATTTATTCTAACAGGAGTTCAATTTACTTCCAGTGGGAGGAGTTAATGCAAACTATCTGCTTCCATATATTTTTACAAAGAGTCTTAGTAGTAAACCCTGGAGAAACAGTCAGTAGACTGAGCAGAAGTAGACATCCTCCAAAATGATTTTACCTGAGGTTGTGGTGTTTTTCTTCATTCTATCAGTTAACTGGACAGGTAAGAACAAAGGATAGCTTTAAATAGCTCCTTGATGAATACATATGACATTATGATATAACAATGATCTTTTGTTAACATGGTTTATAATGAACCTCTCTGCAGGTACGGATGGTCAAACACTGACTGAGTCTGAATCAGTGGTTAAAAGGCCTGGAGAATCTCACAGACTGACCTGCACATATTCTGGGTTTGGTGGCCATTACTGGAAAGCTTGGATCAGACAGGCAGCTGGAAAAGGACTGGAATGGGTCTCAACTATCAGTAGTGGTGGTAGTAGCACCTACTACTCTCAGTCAGTGAGAGGAAGATTCACCATCTCCAGAGACAACAGCAGAAGTCAGGTGTATCTGCAGATAAACAGCCTGACAGCTGAAGATTCTGCTGTTTATTATTGCGCTCGAGAGTCACAGTGACACACAAAGCAGAAACTCTGAACAAAAACTTCTTAGTTGCATGACACAAAAATCGCCACAGGTGGCACCATCAGACAACTAAATCATTTAGCTCTACAACAGCGAAGACATTTTCTATAATTTGGATGCTTTCATTCAAAATGTTCTTACAACATTTAGTTAAAAACCTGGGATGTTCTCAGGCCAATTTCAAAATTGAACTGCTTGAAAGATTTATTTTACTGCACTCCATCATTACGAATCAATGTGTCATTATCATAAATAAATAAGAGCTCAAATATGGAAACAAAATCAATTGTTAAAACATTGTTCTTACTAGAGGAAACAACAAAAATAATAATAAAACAGTTTTGTCATGATGTTGAAAGTAATATATTTATAATATGACTGTTGCCTTGTGCACATTGGGTTTAGGTCTTTAAACCACCTAAAAAAGTGAAGTTCTTTATCACATTTGCACCTTTCTAATCCCGTTCCCACTTCAGAAATATCATTTCTGGATTCTGGTTAAAAGACAAAAAATATAAAACCTCTTTCAATATGTGGTCAAAAATACTAAGAGGCAGGACTGTCATTATGCAAACTCAAGTAGACCAGACAAAAGATCAAGCACGTGACATGACGTAATTTTTAATGCACTGATTGGCTGTTTAGTCATGCAAATTTAGGTTTTATACACCTGATCTAATGCTGTCAGCTACAGAAGAACAGAAACTCCCATCAGATCACCTTCAACACCAACATGTTCTCTGTAGCTCTGCTTCTTTTGCTGGCTGCTGCATCCCGTGAGTCTCATTGAATAGCCGAGTTTGAGTTATTTAAACTGCTTGCTCTGTGTTAAATTGATGCATCTATTTCATCTTTTTAGATGTGAAATGTGAACAACTGACACAACCAGCTGCAATGACTGTGCAGCCGGGTCAACGTCTGACCATCAGATGTCAGGTTTCTTATGATCTGGACTACTGGACAGCTTTTATCAGACAGGCTGCTGGGAAAGGACTGGAGTGGATTGGGGTGAATGATAAGCATGGAAATTTACGCTTAAAAGATTCACTGAAGAACAAGTTCAGTATCGATGTAGACACCAGCAGCAACACAGTGACTCTAAATGGACAGAATATGCAGCCTGGAGACTCTGCTGTGTATTACTGTGCCAGAGCTCCACAGTGACACAAACCAGCACCAGAGCCATACAAAAACCCCTCTCAGCCTCAACTGATGCTTTACTAGTAAACAACCAGAGGGGGCGTCTTAAGATCACTGCAGAATTTAACAATTTTCTAAAAGAACGCCTTGCAGTTTTCACTATTCATCTATACACTGACAATATTAACATTACAGTCAGTTAGGTTTTGCTTTTATATTGTATATCCAATGATAATTTTTCAAATAGGCTTTCATTTACCCAACACTGAAAGCATCTTGCCAAAGATTGTCTAAAATGATAAAACACTAATTTAGAACTTTTTGAAATCAGCTAAGTTAAATAAATCTAAATTTAAACAACTTAGTGTTAGATAGGACTTATCAAGTTCTTATAAAGAATGTAATGTAAAATAGCAGGTACCTACTTATGATACTTCAAGAAGTGCAGCTTTAAGGATTTTTTTCCCCATGTGTAATTTTTAATTTCAGCAACACTTACCAGCACAGGAGTCAGTTCACTAAACAAAACAAATACATTTTCTCAAATATTTGCCTTTGAAAACTGCTTATATTCTTGCTCAGAACTGGTCAATTTTTACTGCTTACTATCTTGTTATTTTTACCTCCAGCATTATCTATTTGTCTCACTGTTAACTTTAACGATTCTGGTTCTTTTCGTCAGGTAGTTTGGAAAACAAAATGAGAGAAAGGTGAGTGGCACATATTACTTAGCATTTTGCAGAAGCCTGAAGTAAAGCATCACCTGATAGAAGTCCTCAGAGAATCGAACCTCAGCAAACATACATCCTTGGAAAATTATTGGCAAGAGATTCAGGATTAAATGAATTGTTTGTTTAATGGTTTCATTCACAGGACCATATAGAGATGGTTTCTCTACATACTGGAAACCAGTGAATAAACACTTGTTCTGATCATGTCATTCTGTGAACTCTATGTCAAGCTGACATGCCAGTACTGCATTTGTTTTTATGTTCAGCACAGATGGAAGTGGCTTCTTCTTCTGTTGTTTGGTGGAAAATTTTACAATTAAATGCTTGTCAGTGGTTGTATTCTAAGTTAAACCTGGTGAATGTAAATGCATGTCATGATTAGATTAATTAAATTTTGCCCATAAATAATAAATTTGTACTATTTAATCAGAATAAATATCAATCTGATCAATGAATTTTATGAATGTAAACATACCGCTTTTAATTCTTCATTCAAAACATATTGATAACTGTTTGGATAGTAAATGTAAATTTAATAGTATCCTCTGCAGGTGTAAAGTATGAACAGCTGACAAAACCAGACTCTGTAATTCACAGAGTGAAAAAATGAACCACAATAATCAGGGTCCACAAGCAAAGGAAACTGGTATAATGTGTAACATGAGTTCTCATAGAAGAAAATCAGCATTATTAGTTCAGACACACTCTGTATTCTGGTAGAACAAAATGGATAAAGTTCCCCTTAATATGTAGCAGACATACTGATTGGTTTGGACATTACTATGCAAATTAAATGGTCATGTTTCATATACATTAGCTTATTCTGTCAGCTGCAGAAGAAGAGAAACTCCCATCAGATCATCTTCAACACCAACATGTTCTCTGTAGCTCTGCTGCTGCCGATGGCTGCTGCATCCTGTGAGTCTATCTGATAAAGAAACATTTGCAGCTTAATCACACTGAATTTAATCAGTTTAGTTTTTATGTAACTGAATTATGAAATATTTTTGCAGTAATTTTGAATTCAATGTTTTCCTCCACAGGTGTGAAGTGTGAACAGCTGACCCAGCAGCCTCTGCAGCCAGGTCAACGTCTGACCATCAGCTGTCAGGTCTCTTTTTCTTTGTACAGCTACTGAACAGCTTGGATCAGACAGCCTGCTGGGAAAGGACTAAAGTGGATTGGGATGAAACATGTTGGTGGGGGTTCATACTACAAAGACTCCCTGAGTAGTAAATTCAGGATAGATGCACACTTCCAGTAAAACAGTGACTCTCAATGGACAGAATATGCAGCCCGGAGACTCTGCTGTGTATTACTGTGCCAGAGAGCCACAGTGACACAAACAAGCACCAGAGCTGAACAAAAACTTCTCACAGCCTAAACTTGAAAAACACACAAGACGGGGAGCTCATAGACCACTGAAGATTTGAAATGTGATCAGAACAAATCATCGCCTGAACACCTGTTGCATACAGTAACCAGAGGAAGCGCTCAAAACCATTTTTTATGATTGTTTACATTTAAAGTAAGCTAATAGGACCAAAATCATACTTGGAAACATAATCATGATGAAATGAAATAAACATGTACAGAAATTGTACATTTTATGATGTAGTTTGCTGCAAATACTGGTTTCAAATTCATTGTATAATACGTAGAGAGTTAGCATTATTTATTCTGTAGGCACATAGTGCATTAGTAACCATGTTACCTTCAGTTGTTATAAAAAATATTTATATATCAAACATGATTTAAAAGATATTTGACTTTGCAATTTGACACCTTGAAATTGGGCCACTGTCTCTTTAACACCCAGTAAAGTGGAGTCTAAAAAAAAATCACTAATAAATGATCGCTGTTAATGATTAAAATCACTTATAACTGAGTAGAGCCAAGTCAAGCAGTGGTAGAAAAGGGCCATGAGTCCCTCCTTCTTTATGCTAATGCAAATCACTGATCTCTGCTGTGTATTTCAGTCCTGCTGACTGGATTGTCATTTGTGTCTGCAGCCTCAAGATGATGAACACTCTCACTGTCCTCTTTTTTGTTCTCTCTCTGTGCTGTAAGTTGTCCTGCTTCCATATGTTTCATATCATATTACTGACTAAATGTCACTTCCTTTGTAATTCTCATCAATGGTTCCTCTATTTCCATATCACCAGGTTGTACAGGTCAGAGGATGGAGTCCATTCCTTCCAGTTCAGTAGTGAAAAAGCCTGGAGAGACTCTCAGTTTGTCCTGCAGAGGATCTGGCTTCACATTTACTGACTATGTTATGCACTGGATCAGACAACCAGCAGAAAAAGGACTGGAATGGATAGGACGTGGGTTCTCCGATAATAGTAGAAACACCTATGCCAGCAGTGTGAGAGGACGTATTGAAATCAGTAGAGAAGACAGTAACAGCATGACCCATCTGAGACTATCCAACCTGAAACCAGAGGACTCTGCTGTGTATTACTGTGCTGCAGGAACACAGTGGTTAAAGTGAGCACAGAGGCTGTACAAAAACTACATGAAATACATTTTTATGACAGCCTGGAGGGGGCAGAAGAGGATCAGTGACACCAACACACACAGACAAATGCAGATGAAACTATATATTACCTAAAATAATTGCTTTTAAACATCATTGCATTTAAAATCACAAAATATTTGAAAACTGCTATTTTCTCTTGCAGGAAAAAATATCTTCCACTTGTTCAGTAATTAGATTTATTCAAAATGCGCATTTGATATAAAACTTACTTGGTTAGCTTAGATCTGACAGCATGTGATGAAAAACACAAACCGTCAGTTTAAACTGAGGCAGTGATTTTTTTGTGAAAATTAAGTCATTCAGTTTTAAGGAGCTGATCTTATGCTGGCAGCTATAGATGAAAATAATCTCCAACCAGATGACTTTCTACACCAACATGTTTTCTGTATCACTGCCTCTGGTTCGGGCTGCTGGATCCTGCAAGTCTCCATGACACAGAAAAAAGCTGTACAACAACCTCTTGGAGCTTGACCACAAATACTAATGATTAAGAGCCACGAAAAAGACACTCATACACAGATGAAAGAACAAAAACCTGATCCAATATGATATTCTCCTCTGTTCCAATGCAGTTCAAGTCTGAGAATTTACAGCAAAAATACAGTTTGATGAGTTTTGATATGATTTAGTGTAACACACCAAAGCACAGACATTATGCCATGGAATCAAGTAAA
Source organism: Xiphophorus maculatus (assembly GCF_002775205.1). Taxonomy (NCBI): domain Eukaryota; kingdom Metazoa; phylum Chordata; class Actinopteri; order Cyprinodontiformes; family Poeciliidae; genus Xiphophorus; species Xiphophorus maculatus. The sequence continues at coordinate 16,024,401 of NC_036458.1, read as the reverse complement.
CATATTAAATAATCAAACAGCTGTTCACAAACAGGTGCCATGTAACAAATCAAGTGGTCTGTGTGATCTGTAATATGACAAAAATGCAACAAATAATTTGGAAATAGAAACTATGTTGAACATTCTGGTCAGGTGGTGGCTTTTTGTCTGACTCAAAAAGAAAAGAGGTAGAAATTGCTTTGGACAGCGAAATGAAACACTGGAGAAGTACAGGAAACTGTGGAACGCAACCAGTGACTTGTCCCCCTAGCCAATCTGTGACCAATAGTATTCTGAAATTCTTTTAAGCCCAATTTGGCCCACTTGGAAACCCTGTGAAGTAAGATCCAAAAATATCACTACATGCTAATCATTACTGGTGAAAATCCCTCATAACTGAGTAGAGCTGAGTCAAGCAGAGGTGGAAAAGGGCCATCTGTCCCTCCTTCTTCATACTAATGCAAATCACTGATCTCTGCTGTGTATTTCAATTCTGCTGACTGGTTTGTCATTTGTGTCTGCAGCCTCAAGATGATGAACACTCTCACTGTCCTCCTTCTTGTTCTCTCTCTGTGCTGTAAGTTGTCCTGCTTCCATATGTTTCATATCATATTACTGACTAAATGTCACTTCCTTTGTAATTCTCATCAATGGTTCCTCTATTTCCATATAACCAGGTTGTACAGGTCAGAGGATGGAGTCCATTCCTTCCAGTTCAGTGGTGAAAAAGCCTGGAGAGACTCTCAGTTTGTCCTGCAGAGGATCTGGCTTCACATTTACCAGCTATGGCATGCACTGGATCAGACAACCTGCAGGAAAAGGACTGGAATGGATAGGAAGCGGTTTTAACAATCCCAGCAGTAACACATATGCCAGTGGTCTTAGTGGACGTATTGAAGTCAGAAAGGACAGCAGTAACAGCATGACGCATCTGACATTATCCAACCTGAAGCCAGAGGACTCTGCTGTATATTACTGTGCTGCAGGAACACAGTGGTTAAAGTGAGCACAGAGGCTGTACAAAAACAACATGAAATACATTTTCAGACAGCCTGGAGGGGGCAGAAGAGGATCAGTGACACCAACACACACAGACAAATGCACACAAAACTATACTTAAAAGTACACAAGGTATACCTTTTATACCAAGGCATGGAGTTTTTTTTGTCACAGGATAAAAAACATTCCAACCCTACAGTAATCACAAACATGCAAAATGAGAATCTCATTAAAAAAAACTTGTTTACTAATGAATATGTTGAATTGAAAACATGCAGTGAAAATCCAGTGTACTGGATAATACAATTTAATCATAGCACCCCCTTTAATTTAAGCAACACCCCCTATGTCATGAGCCCACTTAACTGGAATGGGACCCCAGATAAAACTCTATCTAGGGTCTCATTCAGCACCTACACATTAACATAAAAACCTCATAACTTGTAGATTTGGTCAACATTATTTGGTAAGTTAGTAGTGAGCAGAGAAATATGAATTATTCAAATGACTAAAAAACCCCATAAAATTAGCAGATCATTAGAGTTTTATTTTACAACTTCTTGTCTTTTAAACTCCAAAACTTCTTCATTTCTTTTGGAGACTTAGACCAGCACCACTTGCAAGATTGAACTATAACAACAGTGAACCAGTTCAGCTACACAGTAAATATGGAGAAGATGTAGAGAACATGTGGAAAATCTTGCAAAATTCGTGTTGCATTAAAAGAAACAATAATGGCTTCATCATGGTTCTTAGTTTTACATCCACAGAATCTGTGCATCATTCTGTAAACTATTATACATTCACCATGTGGTAATATTAATTTTTTACCCAAATGAATGTAAACACATTGCACTCAACAGATGGAAAATAATAATTTAACACAGACATTGTTAATTCAGAAATATTATTTCTGGATCCTATTTAAAATAAAAAAAGATAAAACCTCTTGCAATATGTGGTCAAAAATACTAAGAGGCAGGACTGTCATTATGCAAACTCCAGCAGACCAGACAAAAGATCAAGTACTTGATGTGACGTAATTTTTAATGCAGTGATTGGCTGCTTAGTCATGCAAATTCAAGTTTTATACACTTGATCTGATGCTGTCAGCTGCAGAGGAGAAGAAACTTCCATCAGATCACCTTCAACACCAACATGTTCTCTGTAGCTCTGCTGCTGCTTCTGGCTGCTGCATCCTGTGAGTCTCACTGAATAGCTGGGTTTAAATTATTTATACTATTTGCTCTGTGTTAAATTGCTACATCTGTTTAATCTTTTTAGATGTGAAGTGTGAACAACTGACACAACCAGCTGCAATGACTGTGCAGCCGGGTCAACGTCTGACCATCAGATGTCAGGTCTCTTATGATCTGAGTGCCTGGACAGCTTTTATCAGACAAGCTGCTGGGAAAGGACTGGAGTGGATTGGGGAGAATGATAGTTATGGAAATTTACACTTAAAAGATTCGCTGACGAACAAGTTCAGTATTGACGTAGACACCAGCAGCAAAACAGTGACTCTAAATGGACAGAATATGCAGCCTGAAGACTCTGCTGTGTATTACTGTGCCAGGCAGGACACAGTGACACAAACAAGCAGCAGAGCTGTACAAAAACCCCTCACACCTGAACTGATGCTTTAGCAGTAAACAACCAGAGGGGGCGCCTTATGCCCACTAATGAATTTAGACAATTTCCTAAAAGAACGTCTTGCAGTCACTCTTAAGTTATACATAGAAAACATTAACAATACAACACATCCAATTAGATTTTGCTTTCATTTTTTATTCATCCAATTGTTCAAATTGCTTTTGATTACCTAATACTGAAAGCATATTGTTACCTAAATATAATTTGACATAATAAAACACTATTTGGAAGTCAGTTAGGTTTTTGGAGTCGAATAGGTTACATAAATCATTTTTTAGGTTATACAAACCAAAACAAGACAGGACTAATCATATTTTCTCTAAAGAATGTCATGCAAATTAGCAGGTCCCTTTATTATTGTGCTTCTTGAAGGATTTTGTTTCATGTCTAATTTTTAATTCATGCAACACCAGTGCAATAACCAGTCCAGTAAACAAAACAAACACAAACAAAGAAAGACAATCAAAAGACAGGCATCTTTTATATATTCTCAAGCATTAGAACACAGCTTATATACGTGCCAGATTTTCTTGCCGTTGTACAAAAATATAGATCAGCTATCCTTTTTTCCACCTTTTCTTAAACTCAAAATTTCATGAAAAGTAGAAAATAAACTGTTAAATTAAAGTCTTAAACAGGTTAGTTAAATGTAATATTGAAATTGAACACTTTCTCAGTACATAAAATATTTAATTCTTCATAACTGCTGTGTATTTTTGCCCTGCTTACTAGTTTGCAATTTTGATCTCCAGCATTAAAACGATGACCACAGTACAGTTTTCTTTTTCTGTTCTCTCTGTGCTCTGTATTTTTTTTCTGCTTCCTTATGTTCTATATCAAATGTTCTATATCACATAAGTTGACGAAAACAACTTGCAAAAAAGTGTGTATAAGAGTAAAAATAGAATTTATCATTTTCATTCTTACTGAGCAAAGAAACTATTCAGCTTTCCTTCTCTGACTGTGTGACACAGGTATAGATGTAAAAAAAGACTCAACGGTTCTTGTGGTTTGAGATTTCCTGTTTTTTAGGAATCCCTCAACATGTGGCTCAACAGATTAATTGTCCATTTCCTCCCTTCAACAAACAGCTCAAAGATGTGTATCAAAATAAACAAAAGATTCAGAGACTCCTTAATCCATGGACATTTTTGACATAAAATCATCCCAGGATGATGTAACTGTTTTGTCATAAGGAAATGTTCAAGTAATTTCAATGTAGAGAAAATTTTGAAAAGTTTCTCTAAAATATCTGTGAAAGTATTGTCCTAATTGTGGCAGCACTGATAAGTTTTCTTTATTGGGTTAAAAAAACACACACGTATATTCTGCCCAACCGCAGCTTCTCAGACTAAACCTCACACTAAACTGTTAAATTATTGTCAATACATTGCCTACTCAAAGTGATTTTTTCCTCCACAGGTATAAAGTGTGAACAGCTGATACAGCCAGCCTCTGTGACTGTGCAGCAGGTCAGACTGACCATCAGCTGTCAGGTCTCTTATGATCTAATCTACTACACAGCCTGGATCAGACGGCCTGCTGGGAAAGGACTGGAGTGGATTGGGAGACGAGACAGTTATGGAAGTCCAGACGTCAAAGACAAAAGTTTTTTTTATTAACTTAGAGACGTCCAGTAACACAGTGCTTCTAAATGGACAGAATCTGCAGCGTGAAGACTCTGCTCTGTATTACTGCGCCAGGCAAAGAGGCACAATGTCACAGACACACAGCAGTGCTGTACAAAACTCCTTCAGAACCACAACATGTGCATTACATGCATTATTAATAAACCATTGTAGGAGGCGTCTAGAGACCACAACTGAATTCCAACCACTTCATAAAGGAACAGCTTGCCATTTTCAGTCTTCAGTTTTATACAGATAACATCAACATTAGACATTTTGCTGCCAAATATGGATTCTTGTTTTCCTAAATTTGGAAGCATCGTGCCAAATTATGATACTCAAAGAAAATAAAAACTGTTTTCAAGTTCGAAAAGTCAGTTTGATTCTAGTTAATCTACGTTTTAGGTTATACAAACTTATTCAAACTGTATGACAGGACTAATAAATGATTTTAAAAGGACTGTGAATTACACAGTGGCATATAGAAGAAGTACATCTTTAAGGATTATTTCTGCCTAATTTGTAACTCCAGTTATACCTAACAGCACAGTAGACAGTCAAGCCCGGTGTCTTTAACACTTTCTCTAACAATTACATTAGAACATGGCTTATATACTGAGTCAGAAAATGAGTCATTTGAACTGGTCAGTGTTTGTTCCATTGTTTTCAACCTTAAAGTGCTGATGACATAATTTAGACTTCAAGTTATTTTGCAAGACAGTAATAGCTGTGATTTTGTGTAGTGATTCAGACTCTGTAATGTTAGCGAGGCAACCTAGCCACTGCTACAAAAACACTGAGACACAAACAGTAGGGGAATTGTTATACATTTAATACAAATATTACAAACAATTTGAAATGTAATTTATTGAAAGCTGATTTTCCAGTAAATTCATTAATATAAAATTTGTAATACAAATAATTTTTTTGACTCATTTTAGTAAATTTCTTGAATCATTTTTGACATTCACAAAACTGTAAGTGTGTTTCTTAATGGATGTTTGTTTTTAAAATGTAAAAGTATTTTAAAAATGTTAGCTTTAACAATTTTTCCAAAGCCTTTTTGGGCAATTCAACAAAGACTCTTAAAGTGTGTGGGCGTCAGGCTGTCATTTTCAATTAAAATTCAATGGCCAATAAAAATGCATTAACCTAAAACAAACAAAACATGTTTTTAAATTAAAATAATCTTAACAAATGCCCCATAGCCCTATGAAACAAAACAATTTCGTATTGAAGACTCATATTGATTTTGTGGCTTTATGATAACAATGCTGGCAAGTTTAAGAAAATACAGGGTGTCCTTTTTTCATTTGAAAAACTTGATGTAAATCTAGATCAAAAGTCACTTAGATAACATATTCTTCCAAGAAGAATATTTTCAAAATATTTATTTTATAACTATATGAAATCCAGGTATATTTTTTCCAAATGTTGCTTGAATTAACACATAAAATTTCAGCAAGGTTCAGTCAAAACTAACAGATTGGTTATATTATGCAAATTAACCCTTGACTTTTAAAGACCTCATTCTGTCAGCTGCAGAAGAAGAGAAACTCCCATCAGATCAACTTCAACACCAACATGTTCTCTGTAGCTCCGTTGCTGCTGCTGCTGGCTGCTGCATCCTGTGAGTCTCACTGAGACACAATCACTTACAGCAGGATCAATCTTAACCAACTGATTACCGTTTATATTGTAATTTTAAATTTAATATTTCCCTCTTCAGGTGTGAAGTGTGAACAGCTGACACAGCCAGCCTCTGTGACTGTGCAGCCAGGTCAACGTCTGACCATCAGCTGTCAGGTCTCTTATGACCTGAGCTACTACACAGCTTGGATCAGACAGTCTGCTGGGAAAGGTCTGGAGTGGATTGGGATGAAAGATAGTTATGGAACTGTGCACTTCAAAGGTTCACTGAAGAACAAGTTCAGTATTGATTTAGACACTTCCAGTAAAACAGTGACTCTGAATGGACAGAATATGCAGCCTGAAGACTCTGCTGTGTATTACTGTGCCAGAGTCACAGTGACACAAACCAGCAGCAGAGCTGAACAAAAACCCCAAAGAGCCTGAACACCTGCTGCTTGCAATCACCAGAGGAGACAGTCCAAGACCAATTTTTGTGCAGCTTTTAATTTCACACTGATGTATGGCTCTATGTATATGATTATTTTTATTTGTTTTTGTTTACTTGGTGTGTTGTTTTTTAAAAGGCTATATAACTACACATAATATGGAGTGGTATTTGGAACCACAATAATAAAAAAACAATAAAAAGGTAAATTTCATCATCTGGTGGAAATATCTGTTTGACTAAAGCAAGATTGAAAATTATTTTTATATCAGATAAGTAATCATACAATCAGGAAAAAAGTTTAATGATTGTTTTAAGATCACTATCAATACGTTTATCAGTTTGATCAACTGATAAACACCTCTGTACACCTAATTTCTGTAGCATAGTTCTCCTGCCAGCTCTCTGCTACATCCTTTGATGAAGATTTAAGGGTAAAGCTGAGAGCAATTATGTCATGTGCTGATACATAACTGATATTTTATGAATGTATTTTTTTTTTATTTATATTTTGCATATTTTAAAATGACTGTATAAAATACACCCTGAATTAAAACAGAAATATTGCTATAATTTTAGCCTTGCATCCATTTATTATCTTCTAAAATGTTTTCAGACTTTAAACTAAGATGAGTGTTATTTATACTTTCAAGGGGAGGAGTTTATACAAAGCGATTGCGTCCATATTTGCATGTCATATCAGAGAGATTAAAAACTGCAGTAAACCAGCGATAAACACTCAGACTGAGCTGAAATGAACAGCCACAAAATGATCAGACTTGAACTTATGATTGCTTTTCTCATTCTGTCAGATAACTGGACAGGTAAAAACAAAGGATTTCCTCAAATAGCTACTTTGATATTTTAACATAATAACAATATGCGTTATTTGCAGTGGTTAATTATGAATCTGTCTGCAGGTACTGATGGTCAAACACTGACTGAGTCAGAATCAGTGGTTAAAAGGCCTGGAGAATCTCATAGACTGACCTGCACATATTCTGGGTTTAGTGCCCATTACTGGAATGCTTGGATCAGACAGGCAGCTGGAAAAGGACTGGAGTGGGTCTCTACTATTAGCTGGGATAGTAAAAACATCTACTACTCTCAGTCAGTAAACAACCGGTTCACCATCTCCAGAGAGAACAGCAAATATCAAGTGTATCTGCAGATGAACAGTTTGGCTGCTGAGGATTCTGGTGTTTATTACTGCGCTCGAGAGCCACTGTGACACAGAAAGCAGAAACACTGAACAAAAACTCCTTAGTTGCATCACACAAAATCACCAAAAGGGGAACCATAAGACCACTGAATTATTAGGCCTGCATCAGCAAAGAAATTCACTGTTTTTGGCTGTTTTCCTTTCCAAAACGTCTGAGGTAAAAATGAACTGCTCGAAAGATTAATTTTTCTACATTCTAACATTAAAAATCAATGTGTTATTAAATAGTATAAAGCCTTTAATTTTATCATTTAACTAAAAATAATTATCAACAACATTGAAAGTTTTATGATGTACTCTACAATTGTTTTATTTTTTCCCAGAATCTCTACATAGACTAAAATATTTGCTGCTTAACATGTTTATGTTCCTGCACTGGATCCACTGTGGTAAGATTTAATCCTACCTTTATTTCAGCAACAAACCAAGCAGTAGTTGAATAAGTTCATTTAAAGTTTTGACTTCATATTTTGTGATGATGACAACACTGGACATAAACCTTGTTCTCTCAAAAAGGGGATTTTAGTAAAAATAAAACATCTTAATAAGTGAAGTAAAAAGGAAATATTTTTGTATGTTTAAATTAATTCTTGTGCAGCATTTATAGTACAAAACACGAGTTCAGTTTCCTGAATAGGCTGTTTGACAACCTAAACATGAATAGAAACCTCTGTTTCTCCTATGTTTCTCCTGCAATAGTGAAAATAATTTAATGTCAGCCTTGCTAATTCAAGCATACTGTCCCTCAATCCTGTGTGAAAGAGTAGAAAGAAGAAAAAGCACTAGGTAACTATTTATCATTATGCAAATGAACTGTTCTGGTTTATAAACTTGATCTGATTCTGTCAGCAGGAGTAGAAGAGAAACTCCCATCACCTTCAGCACCAACATGTTCTCTGTAGCTCTGCTGTTACTGCTGGCTGCTGCATCCTGTGAGTTTCACTGAAACATTTACAGCTTGATCACATTAAACTGTTAAATATTTAAAAAAATCTAAATTATTAAATATTTTTGCACTAATTCTGAATTAAATATTTTTCTCCACAGGTGTGAAATGTGAGCAGCTGACCCAGCCAGCCTCTGTGACTCTGCAGCCAGGTCAACGTCTGACCATCAGCTGTCAGGTCTCTTATGACCTGGGCAGCTACTATACTGCTTGGATCAGACAGCCTGCTGGGAAAGGACTGGAGTGGATTGGGATGAAACATGGTGTTGGAGTTTCATACTACAAAGATTCACTGCGGAACAAATTCAGTATCGACACGTCCAGTAACACAGTGACTCTGAATGGACAGAATATGCAGCCTGAAGACTCTGCAGTGTATTACTGTGCCAGATACGACCACAGTGACACAAATCAGCAGCAGAGCTGAACAAAAACCCCAAAGAGCCTGAACACCTGCTGCTTTCAATCACCAGAGGAGACAGTCCAAGACCAATTTTTGTGCAGCTTTTAATTTCACACTGATGTATGGCTCTATGTATATGATTATTTTTATTTGTTTTTGTTTACTTGGTGTGTTGTTTTTTAAAAGGCTATATAACTACACATAATATGGAGTGGTATTTGGAACCACAATAATAAAAAAACAATAAAAAGGTAAATTTCATCATCTGGTGGAAATATCTGTTTGACTAAAGCAAGATTGAAAATTATTTTTATATCAGATAAGTAATCATACAATCAGGAAAAAAGTTTAATGATTGTTTTAAGATCACTATCAATAAGTTTATCAGTTTGATCAACTGATAAACACCTCTGTACACCTAATTTCTGTAGCATAGTTCTCCTGTCAGCTCTCTGCTACATCCTTTGATGAAGATTTAAGGGTAAAGCTGAGAGCAATTTTGTCATGTGCTGATACATAACTGATATTTTATGAATGTATTTTTTTTTTATTTATATTTTGCATATTTTAAAATGACTGTATAAAATACACCCTGAATTAAAACAGAAATATTGCTATAATTTTAGCCATGCATCCATTTATTATCTTCTAAAATGTTTTCAGACTTTAAACTAAGATGAGTGTTATTTATACTTTCAAGGGGAGGAGTTTATACAAAGCGATTGCGTCCATATTTGCATGTCATATCAGAGAGATTAAAAACTGCAGTAAACCAGCGATAAACACTCAGACTGAGCTGAAATGAACAGCCACAAAATGATCAGACTTGAACTTATGATTGCTTTTCTCATTCTGTCAGATAACTGGACAGGTAAAAACAAAGGATTTCCTCAAATAGCTACTTTGATATTTTAACATAATAACAATATGCGTTGTTTGCAGTGGTTAATTATGAATCTGTCTGCAGGTACTGATGGTCAAACACTGACTGAGTCAGAATCAGTGGTTAAAAGGCCTGGAGAATCTCATAGACTGACCTGCACATATTCTGGGTTTAGTGCCCATTACTGGAATGCTTGGATCAGACAGGCAGCTGGAAAAGGACTGGAGTGGGTCTCTACTATTAGCTGGGATAGTAAAAACATCTACTACTCTCAGTCAGTAAACAACCGGTTCACCATCTCCAGAGAGAACAGCAAATATCAAGTGTATCTGCAGATGAACAGTTTGGCTGCTGAGGATTATGGTGTTTATTACTGCGCTCGAGAGTCACTGTGACACAGAAAGCAGAAACACTGAACAAAAACTCCTTAGTTGCATCACACAAAATCACCAAAAGGGGAACCATAAGACCACTGAATTATTAGGCCTGCATCAGCAAAGAAATTCACTGTTTTTGGCTGTTTTCCTTTCCAAAACGTCTGAGGTAAAAATGAACTGCTCGAAAGATTAATTTTTCTACATTCTAACATTAAAAATCAATGTGTTATTAAATAGTATAAAGCCTTTAATTTTATCATTTAACTAAAAATAATTATCAACAACATGGAAAGTTTTATGATGTCAAAAGAAATACTCTACAATTGTTTTATTTTTTCCCAGAATCTCTACATAGACTAAAATATCTGCTGCTTAACATGTTTATGTTCCTACACTGGATCCACTGTGGTAAGATTTAATCCTACCTTTATTTCAGCAACAAACCAAGCAGTAGTTGAATAAGTTCATTTAAAGTTTTGACTTCATATTTTGTGATGATGACAACACTGGACATAAACCTTGTTCTCTCAAAAAGGGGATTTTAGTAAAAATAAAACATCTTAATAAGTGAAGTAAAAGGAATTTTTTTGTATGTTTAAATTAATTCTCGTGCAGCATTAATAGTACAAAACATGAGTTCAGTTTCCTGAATAGGCTGTTTGGACAACCTAAACATGAATAGAAACCTCTGTTTCTCCTATGTTTCTCCTGCAATAGTGAAAATAATTTAATCTCAGCCTTGCTAATTCAAGCATACTGTCCCTCAATCCTGTGTGAAAGAGTAGAAAGAAGAAAAAGCACTAGGTAACTATTTATCATTATGCAAATGAACTGTTCTGGTTTATAAACTTGATCTGATTCTGTCAGCAGGAGAAGAAGAGAAACTCCCATCACTTTCAGCACCAACATGTTCTCTGTAGCTCTGCTGTTATTGCTGGCTGCTGCATCCTGTGAGTTTCACTGAAACATTTACAGCTTGATCACATTACACTGTTAAATATTTTAATGAATCTAAATTATTAAATATTTTTTCACTAATTCTGAATTAAATATTTTTCTCCACAGGTGTGAAGTGTGAGCAGCTGACCCAACCAGCCTCTGTGACTCTGCAGCCAGGTCAACGTCTGACCATCAGCTGTCAGGTCTCTTATGACCTGGGCAGCTACTACACAGCTTGGATCAGACAGCCTGCTGGGAAAGGACTGGAGTGGATTGGGATGAAACATGGTGTTGGAGCTTCACACTACAAAGATTCACTGCAGAACAAATTCAGAATCGACTTAGACACTTCCAGTAAAACAGTGACTCTGAATGGGCAGAATATGCAGCCTGAAGACTCTGCTGTGTATTACTGTGCCAGACGGGACACAGTGACACAAATAGGCTACAACGCTCTACAAAAACTCCCAATTTGAACAGGTTGTATTAAACCACCAGAGGGGGAGCTCTAAGATCATTTTTATGTTTTTTATTTATTTTTTGTTATCTTTTTATTAAAACACAACATAATATTTACACTTTTAATTTTTGTTTTCCCTGTATTTGTATTTAACTGAACTGAAGTCAAATTCATTGTTTGTCTGCACAAAGTCAGCAAATAAAAATGAATCTGATTCGAAGTTGTTTTTAAAAGGAAAGTCTGTCAATGTGACATTGCACTAAAAATAATTGTATATATTTATCATTATCAAAAATGTACTTAGTGTATTAGAAATATTATGTCATTATGTCATTATACCCGTCAACATATATTTGAGAAGTTTAGGAACAATATTTATATTTTCCTGACACGTAACTAAGTAATTTTTTTTTGGCAATCTGATCCAGTAAATAACAACATCACCATGAATGAATGCAGATGATAAATCTGCATTTATCAAGACAAACATCTGAGGTCAGCACTAAAATGCAACCCCCAACCCCTCCAATTTTTTTTTGTAAGTCTGTATTTTTAAGATTCAGTCTGAGAGCACAGAGTTCAGGCTGCCGACTAATTATCTCAGCATCTAATGAAACGATAAACAGATTTTTACCTCAAAATTTTAATATGGATTCAAACAACAATAAGAACATTATTTCTTATTCTTTTCTATTTAATATTCTCCTTTCAGTGTTTGCACATAACTTTTAGAGTTGTTGAGCTGTATTTATGATAATAGATGCTAACAGCATTAGCTGATGCTGCACTTCTGATTGGGTGGTTTATTTTTGGTCCTCCCCGTTTGCAAAGTAAACCTACAGGCGTCAAATATAAAACAGTTTAAAACAGCAGCTGAAGCAGAAGAAGGAAAAACTCCCATGATATCATCTTCAACATCGAAATGTTTTTTGTGGCTTTTCTGCTGCTGGTGGCTGCATCCTGTGAGTGTCGCTGAGGGAGAAATAATGAAAACACATGAATGATATCTTCTTTTCAAAATTATATGCAACGTCTTTTACTTGCAGGTGTAAAGTGTGAACAGCTGACACAACCAGCTGCTCAGACTGTGCAGCCAGGTCAGCGTCTAACCATCAGCTGTCAGGTCTCCTATTCCCTGGACAGCTATCCTACATTTTGGATCAGACAGGTTGCTGGGAAAACACTGGAGTGGATCGGTGCTGCACGGACTGGATACACCACAAACTACAATAATATGATGACAAACAAGTTCAGCATTACTTTACAGGATTCCAGTAAAACAGTGACTCTGAATGGACAGAATATGCAGCCTGACGACTCTGCTGTGTATTACTGTGCCAGGCAAGACACAGTGACACAGACAAGCAGCAGAGCTGAACAAAAACTCCTGAGCAAGTTACTTCAAACCACCACAGGGGGACTTTTCTGTGATTTATATTCTATTGTGTTTACTTTGCTGAGCAAAAACAGAGCTATACTTGAACTGAATTCACAGTCTACCATGATTTGAAATTCATTCAAAGGTTTGAGATAGTTTATGTTTGCTTTTCAGGATGACATCAAAGTCTAATAAACTTCATTAAGCTTCATTAAGCTGGTATTAAACAATATTAACAGAGGTTTAAATACAAAAACATACATAACATATCACTAATAAAATCCTAACCCTATAAATTTCCTTCAGTCTCTAAACTCAAACTTCATTTCCACAAATAAATAAATATAGTTTTAAGATTTAGAACCTGTTGAAAGAATAATAAACACTTTAATACTAGCTAGTTGTCTTCTGACTATTTGAATCAGTGCTTGAAAAAGCAGAATATGACGAACTGATCTTGAGCTTAAAGGCTTAGTGCTATTAAGCTCATTGAAATTAAATAAACATGAAGGAAAAGTACACTGGATGTTTTACTGTTAACCAGTATTAACCAGTATTCTTTTCAGGTACCCATTCAGCTTGATTTCTAACTATAACTCACCCTGTTAATATGTAAAACAAAGCAAAAAATATATAAATATGTTTTTGTATCAAGCAGTAAGTTTGCAAAAAGTGCTACATGTGGCACTAGGAAAGTGAGTCATGAAACTAGCCCCCCCCCACATTTTGTTTTTGGTGATGATCACTCACAGCCTAGCGTTAGAATTTATTAGAGTTAACAATGTTCATTAGAGTTAATGTTTATTAGATTTAACAATGTTTTGGTTTCGCCATCGGAGGGCGCTCAGTACCACATGCAACAGCGGGTGACGCTCTGGCAGGCTGTAGGAGTCCGCCATTGCAGAGAGGACAGCTTGTTGCAGCGGATGTTGGGAGCGCTACTGTAACCGCTGTATTTTCTTTTTACAGTTTAAACTGAATAAATATGCTGCACGAGGAGTGACTCGGCCCATCATTTCCTGCTGTGTAACATACACAGAACAGTAGATGGCAGAACAGGAGTGATACCCTGTTAAATAAACAGCTCATGTTATGGTTTATGGTTTCCTGTTGTAGGATTTCCATCAGCATGTGGTTCAACTGAAAAATTAATCTCGCCACAAAAATCTCTATAAAGACAGCTATAAAACATTTATAACACTTTCTGTTCCAATTTTATTGATTCATCTGTTCTTACAATAACATCTTAATAAGAAAAACATGGTGAAAAGCTTTATAATTTTTGATAAAAGTGGAATCAAGTTGATGCTAAATTATTTGACAATTATTTCCAATATCAAAATGTTTGGAAATAATTTAAAATAATCACAAAAATTTGTTTTTATAGATCAGATGATTTCTGTTTCTATTCTAGGAGGAGGAGCCAATGCAAATACTGACGACTCCACTTTTACATGTCTGTTAGTTCAAGAGCAGCAGTGAGTTAGTGGTGAACACAGTGTGAACAGAGTCACATGGCTTCTACAATGATTAGATTTGAGGTTGTTCTTGCTTTTAGTATTTTGTCCTTAAACTGGAGTGGTAAGAAAAAAAAAGGTTCATGATGGATGAAAAGAAATGGTGGTGAGAGAATCAATAATGATCTGTTTTTCTGCAGGTACTGATGGTCAAACACTGACTGAGTCTGAATCAGTGGTTAAAAGCCCTGGAGAATCTCACAGACTGACCTGCACATATTCTGGGTTTGGTGGTGATTATAATAATGCTTGGATCAGACAGGCACCTGGAAAAGGACTGGAATGGATCGCTTATATCAGCTGGAACAGTGGCAGCATCTACCACTCTGACTCAGTAAGAGGCCGGTTCACCATCTCCAGAGACAACAGCAGAAGTCAGGTGTATCTGCAGATGAACAGCCTGACAGCTGGAGATTCTGCTGTTTATTATTGCGCTCGAGAGCCACAGTGACACAGAAAGCAGAAATGCTGAACAAAAACTCTTCAGAGCATAAATAGTTTTAACAAGAGGAGCCTTAGCACCAGTTTTTTTTGTCACAACCAACACATATAAACTTCACACTGAAGTAATAACTTTGAGTCCCTTTAGAAGATTTTAAAGTGTATTGTTATCTTATTCGGTTTTTGTATTAATATTTAATGACCAGAACAAATTAAGATTCAAAATAAACACAAATGATAAAAGCATTCCCATTGATAGGATATTTACTGTTTCTTAACATTTTTTTTAGATATTGCTTTCAAACTGTTATTATCCATCAGCCAGAGGAGGCGCTCTCAGACCATAAATGAATTTAGACTATATAACAATGAACAGTGCTGGGTGTTTACATTCTCTGTGTAAAAAACATTCCATACAATAAAACATAGAACAAGTACATTTCTAATTATTTTATGTTTGATCAATGGATTGTTTAAATATGGGCCTTTCATTGGTGATGTCACCTGATAACACTCTAATATACTGACAACAATTCAGAAATACTTTGAGCGATTTATTATTCGACAAATCCTGGCTGCTTATCTATCATCTGGAATCACTATATTTAAAATAAAATGATAATAATCACCTCATAGACACACATCTGGAGCACTGTCAGAGAGGACAGACTGTGGATTCAAGAAACTTTGATCTTCATTGTGTAACTTAATAGCAGCAATAAATCATTCAAAAAAGAAAGACATGTGGTGCATTTGTCTTAGATCTGGTTTTACGACACTCAAAAAACCACAATGAGAAAAAACAACACAAAGAGTTCATATATTTAATGAAGAAATAAGACAATAATTATCATTGGATATTATTTTCCACTGTGGTGACAATATGGCTACATTTAATTATATAATTTTTTTTTTTGAAAACACACTTTTCTTTTTAAAAAGAAGATGTTTTGAATCTTTTATTTCCTCTCATTTATCTTATGATCATAAAATAGAAAAATGCGGACTATAATATATTATAGTTAGTAAGAAATCAAGTTTAATTATCTCTTTTACATTTACAACAAAATTAAAGTTCAGGCATGGCTCTACTTAGTCCTGAAATGAATAAATGATGTTTACTTCAAACATACTGACAGGGAGGTTCGTCATTATGCAAATTAAGCCTTGTGCTTTAAAAACCTGATCTGTTGCTGTCAGAAGAAGAAAAACTCCCATCAGATCACCAACATGTTCTCTGTAGCTTTTCTGGTGCTACTGGTTGCTGGATCCTGTAAGTTTCTCTGAGTATGACCAAGCTTTGTTTTCTTACTGTTCTCACACTGATGCACAATATTTGCTGTTTTTTTAGATGTGAAGTGTGAACAGCTGACCCAACCAGCCTCTGTGACTGTGCAGCCAGGTCAACGTCTGACCATCAGCTGTCAGGTCTCTTATTCTCTGGGCAGCTACAGGACAGCTTGGATCAGACAGGTAGCTGGGAAAACACTGGAGTGGATCGGTGATGCACGGACTGGATACACCACAAACTACAATAATATGATGACAAACAAGTTCAGCATTACTTTACAGGATTCCAGTAACACAGTGACTCTGAATGGACAGAATATGCAGCCTGACGACTCTGCTGTGTATTACTGTGCCAGACGGGACACAGTGACACAGACAAGCAGCAGAGCTGAACAAAAACTCCTGAGCAAGTTACTTCAAACCACCACAGGGGGACTTTTCTGTGATTTATGTTCTATTGTGTTTACTTTGCTGAGCAAAAACAGAGCTATACTTGAACTGAATTCACAGTCTACCATGATTTGAAATTCATTCAAAGGTTTGAGATAGTTTATGTTTGCTTTTCAGGATGACATCAAAGTCTAATAAACTTCATTAAGCTTCATTAAGCTGGTATTAAACAATATTAACAGAGGTTTAAATACAAAAACATACATAACATATCACTAATAAAATCCTAACCCTATAAATTTCCTTCAGTCTCTAAACTCAAACTTCATTTCCACAAATAAATAAATATAGTTTTAAGATTTAGAACCTGTTGAAAGAATAATAAACACTTTAATACTAGCTAGTTGTCTTCTGACTATTTGAATCAGTGCTTGAAAAAGCAGAATATGACGAACTGATCTTGAGCTTAAAGGCTTAGTGCTATTAAGCTCATTGAAATTAAATAAACATGAAGGAAAAGTACACTGGATGTTTTACTGTTAACCAGTATTAACCAGTATTCTTTTCAGGTACCCATTCAGCTTGATTTCTAACTATAACTCACCCTGTTAATATGTAAAACAAAGCAAAAAATATATAAATATGTTTTTGTATCAAGCAGTAAGTTTGCAAAAAGTGCTACATGTGGCACTAGGAAAGTGAGTCATGAAACTAGCCCCCCCCCACATTTTGTTTTTGGTGATGATCACTCACAGCCTAGCGTTAGAATTTATTAGAGTTAACAATGTTCATTAGAGTTAATGTTTATTAGATTTAACAATGTTTTGGTTTCGCCATCGGAGGGCGCTCAGTACCACATGCAACAGCGGGTGACGCTCTGGCAGGCTGTAGGAGTCCGCCATTGCAGAGAGGACAGCTTGTTGCAGCGGATGTTGGGAGCGCTACTGTAACCGCTGTATTTTCTTTTTACAGGTAAGCTGAGTATTAGAATGTATAGCTCGTAATGCCAGTAGCCTCCGATGGGTACGGAATGACACAACAAAGGCGCTTCAGTATAGCTGCATTACTGAGCTAGATATAAAGCAGGAGTTAGCACCAGGCTAAAGTAGCGAGGCTAACGGCTCACGCTTGGCTCGCGCTTATGTGGGCTCGGTGGGTCGGCTTAATAGGGCCGCAACATGTGTTTTAAACTTATGTATTGTTTGAGTTCAGTTGAGTTAATGAAAGTATGTTGGATGTAGATGTACAGTGATGTCAGTAGAGAGCATGTGTATTTGTTGTAGTACCACATGCAACAGCGGGTGACGCTCTGGCAGGCTGTAGGAGTCCGCCATTGCAGAGAGGACAGCTTGTTGCAGCGGATGTTGGGAGCGCTACTGTAACCGCTGTATTTTCTTTTTACAGTTTAAACTGAATAAATATGCTGCACGAGGAGTGACTCGGCCCATCATTTCCTGCTGTGTAACATACACAGAACAGTAGATGGCAGAACAGGAGTGATACCCTGTTAAATAAACAGCTCATGTTATGGTTTATGGTTTCCTGTTGTAGGATTTCCATCAGCATGTGGTTCAACTGAAAAATTAATCTCGCCACAAAAATCTCTATAAAGACAGCTATAAAACATTTATAACACTTTCTGTTCCAATTTTATTGATTCATCTGTTCTTACAATAACATCTTAATAAGAAAAACATGGTGAAAAGCTTTATAATTTTTGATAAAAGTGGAATCAAGTTGATGCTAAATTATTTGACAATTATTTCCAATATCAAAATGTTTGGAAATAATTTAAAATAATCACAAAAATTTGTTTTTATAGATCAGATGATTTCTGTTTCTATTCTAGGAGGAGGAGCCAATGCAAATACTGACGACTCCACTTTTACATGTCTGTTAGTTCAAGAGCAGCAGTGAGTTAGTGGTGAACACAGTGTGAACAGAGTCACATGGCTTCTACAATGATTAGATTTGAGGTTGTTCTTGCTTTTAGTATTTTGTCCTTAAACTGGAGTGGTAAGAAAAAAAAAGGTTCATGATGGATGAAAAGAAATGGTGGTGAGAGAATCAATAATGATCTGTTTTTCTGCAGGTACTGATGGTCAAACACTGACTGAGTCTGAATCAGTGGTTAAAAGCCCTGGAGAATCTCACAGACTGACCTGCACATATTCTGGGTTTGGTGGTGATTATAATAATGCTTGGATCAGACAGGCACCTGGAAAAGGACTGGAATGGATCGCTTATATCAGCTGGAACAGTGGCAGCATCTACCACTCTGACTCAGTAAGAGGCCGGTTCACCATCTCCAGAGACAACAGCAGAAGTCAGGTGTATCTGCAGATGAACAGCCTGACAGCTGGAGATTCTGCTGTTTATTATTGCGCTCGAGAGCCACAGTGACACAGAAAGCAGAAATGCTGAACAAAAACTCTTCAGAGCATAAATAGTTTTAACAAGAGGAGCCTTAGCACCAGTTTTTTTTGTCACAACCAACACATATAAACTTCACACTGAAGTAATAACTTTGAGTCCCTTTAGAAGATTTTAAAGTGTATTGTTATCTTATTCGGTTTTTGTATTAATATTTAATGACCAGAACAAATTAAGATTCAAAATAAACACAAATGATAAAAGCATTCCCATTGATAGGATATTTACTGTTTCTTAACATTTTTTTTAGATATTGCTTTCAAACTGTTATTATCCATCAGCCAGAGGAGGCGCTCTCAGACCATAAATGAATTTAGACTATATAACAATGAACAGTGCTGGGTGTTTACATTCTCTGTGTAAAAAACATTCCATACAATAAAACATAGAACAAGTACATTTCTAATTATTTTATGTTTGATCAATGGATTGTTTAAATATGGGCCTTTCATTGGTGATGTCACCTGATAACACTCTAATATACTGACAACAATTCAGAAATACTTTGAGCGATTTATTATTCGACAAATCCTGGCTGCTTATCTATCATCTGGAATCACTATATTTAAAATAAAATGATAATAATCACCTCATAGACACACATCTGGAGCACTGTCAGAGAGGACAGACTGTGGATTCAAGAAACTTTGATCTTCATTGTGTAACTTAATAGCAGCAATAAATCATTCAAAAAAGAAAGACATGTGGTGCATTTGTCTTAGATCTGGTTTTACGACACTCAAAAAACCACAATGAGAAAAAACAACACAAAGAGTTCATATATTTAATGAAGAAATAAGACAATAATTATCATTGGATATTATTTTCCACTGTGGTGACAATATGGCTACATTTAATTATATAATTTTTTTTTTGAAAACACACTTTTCTTTTTAAAAAGAAGATGTTTTGAATCTTTTATTTCCTCTCATTTATCTTATGATCATAAAATAGAAAAATGCGGACTATAATATATTATAGTTAGTAAGAAATCAAGTTTAATTATCTCTTTTACATTTACAACAAAATTAAAGTTCAGGCATGGCTCTACTTAGTCCTGAAATGAATAAATGATGTTTACTTCAAACATACTGACAGGGAGGTTCGTCATTATGCAAATTAAGCCTTGTGCTTTAAAAACCTGATCTGTTGCTGTCAGAAGAAGAAAAACTCCCATCAGATCACCAACATGTTCTCTGTAGCTTTTCTGGTGCTACTGGTTGCTGGATCCTGTAAGTTTCTCTGAGTATGACCAAGCTTTGTTTTCTTACTGTTCTCACACTGATGCACAATATTTGCTGTTTTTTTAGATGTGAAGTGTGAACAGCTGACCCAACCAGCCTCTGTGACTGTGCAGCCAGGTCAACGTCTGACCATCAGCTGTCAGGTCTCTTATTCTCTGGGCAGCTACAGGACAGCTTGGATCAGACAGGTAGCTGGGAAAACACTGGAGTGGATCGGTGATGCACGGACTGGATACACCACAAACTACAATAATATGATGACAAACAAGTTCAGCATTACTTTACAGGATTCCAGTAACACAGTGACTCTGAATGGACAGAATATGCAGCCTGACGACTCTGCTGTGTATTACTGTGCCAGACGGGACACAGTGACACAGACAAGCAGCAGAGCTGAACAAAAACTCCTGAGCAAGTTACTTCAAACCACCACAGGGGGACTTTTCTGTGATTTATGTTCTATTGTGTTTACTTTGCTGAGCAAAAACAGAGCTATACTTGAACTGAATTCACAGTCTACCATGATTTGAAATTCATTCAAAGGTTTGAGATAGTTTGTGTTTGCTTTTCAGGATGACATCAAAGTCTAATAAACTTCATTAAGCTTCAGCTGGTTTTAAACAATATTAACGGAGGTTTCAATACAAAAAAATTACATAACATATCACTAAAAAAATCCTAACCCTAAAAATTTGCTTCAGTCTCTAAACTCAAACTTCATTTCCACAAATAAATAAAGATAGTTTTAAGATTTAGAACCTGTTGAAAGAATAATAAACATTTTAATACTAGCTAGTTGTCTTCTGAGTATCTGAATCAGTGCTTGAAAAAGCAGAATATGACGAACTGATCTTGAGCTTAAAGGCTTAGTGCTATTAAGCTCATTGAAATTAAATAAACATGAAGGAAAAGTACACTGGATGTTTTACTGTTCACCAGTATTAACCAGTATTCTTTTCAGGTACCCATTCAGCTTGATTTCTAACTATAACTCACCTTGTTAATGTGTAAAACAAAGCAAAAAACATATAAATATGTTTTTGTATCAAGCAGTGAGTTTGCAAAAAGTGCTACACAGAACAGTAGATGGCAGAACAGGAGTGACACTCTGTTAAATAAACAGCTCATGTTATGGTTCATGGTTTCCATCCATCCATCCATCCATCCATCTTCTTCCGCTTATCCGAGGTCGGGTCGCGGGGGTAGCAGCTTCAGAAGGGAGGCCCAGACTTCCCTCTCCCCAGCCACTTCTTCTAGCTCCTCCGGGGGAATCCCGAGGCGTTCCCAGGCCAGCCGAGAGACATAGTCCCTCCAGCGTGTCCTGGGTCTTCCCCGGGGCCTCCTCCCGGTGGGACGTGCCCGGAACACCTCACCAGGGAGGCGTCCAGGGTTCATGGTTTCCTGTTGTAGGATTTCCATCAGCATGTGGTTCAACTGAAAAATTAATCTCGCCACAAAAATCTCTATAAAGAAAGCTATAAAACATTTATAACACTTTCTGTTCCAATTTTATTGATTCATCTGTTCTTATAATACCATGTTAATAAGAAAAACATGGTGAAAAGCTTTATAATTTTTGATAAAAGTGGAATCAAGTTGATGCTAAATTATTTGACAATTATTTCCATTATCAAAATGTTTGGAAATAATTTAAAATAATCACAAAAATTTGTTTTTATAGATCAGATGATTTCTGTTTCTATTCTAGGAGGAGGAGCCAATGCAAATACTGACGACTCCACTTTTACATGTCTGTTAGTTTAAGAGCAGCAGTGAGTTAGTGGTGAACACAGTATGAACAGAGTCACATGGCTTCTACAATGATTAGATTTGAGGTTGTTCTTGCTTTTAGTATTTTGTCCTTAAACTGGAGTGGTAAGAAAAAAAAAGGTTCATGATGGATGAAAAGAAATAGTGGTGAGAGAATCAATAATGATCTGTTTTATCTGCAGGTACTGATGGTCAAACACTGACTGAGTCTGAATCAGTGGTTAAAAGGCCTGGAGAATCTCACAGACTGATCTGCACATATTCTGGGTTTGGTGGTGATT
This sequence comes from Xiphophorus maculatus, assembly GCF_002775205.1. Taxonomy (NCBI): domain Eukaryota; kingdom Metazoa; phylum Chordata; class Actinopteri; order Cyprinodontiformes; family Poeciliidae; genus Xiphophorus; species Xiphophorus maculatus. Next base: position 16,002,091 of record NC_036458.1, on the reverse strand, counting down.
ATAATAATGCTTGGATCAGACAGGCACCTGGAAAAGGACTGGAATGGATCGCTTATATCAGCTGGAACAGTGGCAGCATCTACCACTCTGACTCAGTAAGAGGCCGGTTCACCGTCTCCAGAGACAACAGCAGAAGTCAGGTGTATCTGCAGATGAACAGCCTGACAGCTGGAGATTCTGCTGTTTATTATTGCGCTCGAGAGCCACAGTGACACAGAAAGCAGAAACACTGAACAAAAACTCCTCAGAGCATGAATAGTTTTAACAAGAAGAGCCTTAGCACCACTTATTTTTGTCACAACCAACACATATAAACTTCACACTGAAGTAATAACTTTGAGTCCCTTCAGAAGATTTTAAAGTGTATTGTTATCTTATTCGGTTTTTGTATTAGTATTTAATGACCAGAACAAATTAAGATTCAAAATAAACACAAATGATAAAAGGATTGATAGGAAATTTACATTTTTTTAGATTTTGCTTTCAAACTGTTTAAATGAGTTGGAAAACTTGTGTTATTATCCATCAACCAGAGGAGGCGCTCTCTGACCATAAAATAATTTAGACTATATAACAATGAACAACACTGCAAATCCTGGCTGCTTATCTATCATCTAGACCAGGGGTGGGCAATCCTGGTCCTCGAGGGCCGGAGTCCTGCAACTCTTATATGTCTCCCTGGTCCAACACACTTGAATCCAATAGCTGAATCACCTCCTAAGTGCAGTCAAGTTCTCCAGAGTTCTGCTAATGACCTCATTATTTGACTCAGATGTGCTGAAGTAGAGATGCATCTAAAAGTTGCAGGAGACCGGCCCTCGAGGCCTGGAGTTGCCCACCCCTGATCTAGACCCACTATATTTAAAATAAAATGATCATTATTACCTCATAGACACACATCTGGAGCACTGTCAGAGAGGACAGACTGTGGATTCAGAAACTTTGATCCTCATTGTGTAACTTAATAGCAGCAATAAATCATTCAAAAAAGAAAGACATGTGGTGCATTTGTCTTAGATCTGGTTTTACGACACTCAAAAAACCACAATGAGAAAAAACAACACAAAGAGTTCATATATTTAATGAAGAAATAAGACAATAATTATCAATGGATATTATTTACAAATGTGGTGACAATATGGCTACATTTAATTATATAATACATGTTTTTGAAAACATACTTTTCTTTTTAAAAAGAAGATGTTTTGAATCTTTTAATTCCTCTTGTTCATCTTATGATCATAAAATAGAAAAATGCGGACTATAATATATTATAGCTGGTAAGAAATCAAGTTTAATTATCTCTTTTACATTTACAACAAAATTAAAGTTAAAACATGGCACTACTTAGTCCTGAAATGAATAGTTGACATTTATTTCAAACATACTGACAGGGAGGTTCGTCATTATGCAAATTAAGCCTTGTGCTTTAAAAACCTGATCTGTTGCTGTCAGAAGAAGAAAAACTCCCATCAGATCACCAACATGTTCTCTGTAGCTTTTCTGGTGCTACTGGCTGCTGGATCCTGTAAGTTTCTCTGAGTATGACCAAGCTTTGTTTTCTTACTGTTCTCACACTGATGCACAATATTTGCTGGTTTTTTAGATGTGAAGTGTGAACAGCTGACACAGCCAGCCTCTATAACTGTGCAGCCAGGTCAACGTCTGACCATCAGCTGTCAGGTCTCTTATTCTATGACCATCTATGGAACAGCTTGGATCAGACAGCCTGCTGGGAAAGGACTGGAGTGGATTGGGTGGAAATATACTGGAGGTTCTAGCTACAAAGATTCACTGCAGAACAAATTCAGTATAGACTTAGACACTTCCAGTAAAACAGTGACTCTGAATGGACAGAATATGCAGCCTGAAGACTCTGCTGTGTATTACTGTGCCAGAGAGTCACAGTGACACAAACCAGCTGCAGAGCTGAACAAAAACCCCTCAGAACATAAACAGATTATATCAAACCACCAAAGGACTTTTTAGTTCATTTTTCATCTGTGGAAACTTTGTCAACCTTATTTTACTCTTTTGTAAAAACTTTGTAGAAATACATCCTTACAACAAAAATATAGTTGTTGTCTCATTTTTTATACGTCTAATTAAAATAAACAAAAGTAAATGCCTCATTTGTGTGTACAGAGTTGGTGAATGAAGCTTAATCTGATTCAGAAAATTGAAACTGTTATATTTATAATGTATTCAAGGTGACATTTACTTAACACATGATTTTCTAGAAATAATGAATGTGAACATCTACTAAGAGGTTTGTCAGAAACATTCAGTTAAAAATAAAACTTTGTTTTTTGTCATCAACAATGATATAATACAAATATTATGCTCTTTTTATTTGGTTTAATCAGCACAATCAGGACTGAAGACATAAAATATACAGAGGATACATGCATCTTATTCTAAACTCTAAATCCTTTAATGTTGTTAAAATAGTTCTTTCTAACTTTTACCGACACCTTTATTGATCTATATGGAATCCATTATTGAGTTCATATCTAACTCTAACTCACCTGATTAATGTTTAACACAAGGAATAAAAGAGACAAACATGTTTAGTAGAAAAACATTGTGTTTAATAAAATGCAGGGTTCTGCACAGAACATCATGTGGCAATACAAGAGTGAAACATCCACAAAAAAGTTCCAAACGCATAAAGACCAAAGTAAATATAATTTCTTAAACAATTTGGTTCCGACTTTCATTGTTGATTTATTGATTTCAAAATAACTTAATATGACATTTTTTTGTAGAAACAAGGGAAACCTGCTGTAAAGCTTTATATGTTTTGGTAAAACAGAAATACACATCAAATTATTCAAAAATGAATTCAAATGCAAAAATGTTTGAAAATAATCTGAAATAATCCTCCTTTTATTGATCACATGATTTATGTTTCTATTCCAGGAGGAGTCAATGCAAATGCTGACTGCTCCACTTTTACATGTCTCTTAGTTTAAGAACAGCTGTGAGTTAGTGGTGAACACAGTATGAACAGAGTCACATGGCTTCTACAATGATTAGATTTGAGGTTCTCCTTGCTGTTATCATCTTGTCCTTAAACTGGAGCGGTAAGAAAAAAAGATATTTTAACAAAATTCATGACTGACATAAAGAAATGGTGGCAAGATAATCAATAATTATCTGTTTTTCTGCAGGTACTGATGGTCAAACACTGACTGAGTCAGAATCAGTGGTTAAAAGGCCTGGAGAATCTCACAGACTGACCTGCACATATTCTGAGTTTGGTTACAATCCTGACATAGCTTGGATCAGACAGGCAACTGGAAAAGGACTCGAGTGGATTGCTTATATTAGCTCTGGCAGTAGCAACATGTACTACTCTGACTCAGTAAAAGGCCGGTTCACCATCTCCAGAGACAACAGCAGAAGTCAGGTGTATCTGCAGATGAACAGCCTGACAGCTGGAGATTCTGCTGTTTATTACTGCGCTCGAGAGCCACAGTGACACAGAAAGCAGAAACACTGAACAAAAACTCCTCTGTGAAGCAATAATTTTAACAAGAAGCCTCCAGGGGAATCATCACACTGGTTTTCTTGATCACAAACAACACATTTAGATTTACCAGCCATTGATAATATTTAAAATCCATTAGAAATAGGTTTTGTATCAATATTTTAGATTAGATTAAAAAATAAACACAGGGATCAATTAAAATTATTCCTAGCTGTAGAATGTTTGATATGTCATTATGTTTTCCTTTTAAAAATACACAAATTTTGCTAAATATGTTTTTTAGTATGTCAAAATAAATTAGATTTAAGGTTCTAATTGCTGTTATTATCTTGTCTTCAAACTGGAGTGTCACGGAGCGGTATGTTGAGGTGGTGAGGCAGACGCTGTAGACCCAGGTAAGATGAATGATGCAAGTTTAATGATGAAAATAGGCTTAAACAATTCCAAAAGTCCACAAAACCTGGCAGCACAGTTGAGCAGAAGGCTAGGGCTCAGCACTGGTAGCAACAGGCTACTCGCATGGACAAGACGCATTGACAGCACACACATTAGACGAGGACCCGACAGAGACGCAGAGACACAGGTGACATTAAATACACACGGGATAATTAGGGAACGAGAAACACCTGGGAGTAATCAAGGGGAGAACAGGACAACACGGAGACACAGCAACACAGAAAACTTGAAATTAACACACAGAAAACACAGAACATGACATGGAGTGGTAAGAACAGACATGTTTTTAACCAACATTATGATTGACATAAATAGATACAGTAGTGGTGAGAGAATCAATAATTATCTGTTTTTCTGCAGGTACTGATGGTCAAACACTGACTGAGTCTGAATCAGTGGTTAAAAGGCCTGGAGAATCTCACAGACTGACCTGTATATATTCTGGTCTTGGCAATCCTAACATAGCTTGGATCAGACAGGCAACTGGAAAAGGACTAGAGAGGATCGCTTACATCAGCGATGGCAGCGTCAGCATCTACGACTCTGACTCAGTAAAAGGCTGGCTCACTGTTTCCAGAGACAACAGCAGAAGTCAAATATATCTGCAGAGCCCTAACACCACTTTTCATAGATGACTGTCACTCTCACCTCTCTAGTAGCTTTACCTATGTTATTATTAGATGCTACAGATAAGAGTATGGATACATTTCAATCTGGAGAGACTCACACAGAGAAGAAAATAGCAGTTAAAAGATTTAATGGTACAATTTCTTTGGCGCTCGGACCCGGCAGAAGACCGTGAGCCGAGGATCGCCGTGAGCAGGCGGTCTGCTCGGCGAGCTCGGGATAGTCTTCCCCCCCGGGACCGAAACTGGTGGTGGAGCGGAGCTTGGAGAGGAAGAGCACAAGGGATCCTGGAGGACGTCCCTCATGGTGAAGGTGGAGAAGGGGAGGAGGTGGGTTGAAGCACGGCTGACGAGCAGGAAGACCCCAGGGTAGCTTGGACTTTTGAAGGTGTCTTTGGACGACGATTGGCTGGAGCGGCGTGAAGCTCCGGTCCGGATTGGCTGCGGTCGGGCGTAGTGATTAGATGATGTGGTGAAGCTGGTCGAGTCTCCCAGTTTGAATTTTCGCCAAGGCTCCATTTTTTGCAGACATTTGCTGTAAAAGGTGGATGCAGTTCTCATAAGTTCTGGCAAAAAAATCTGTGTCTTTGTTCACTTACTGTTTTGTAAATCAGGTCAAACAACATAGATGGAAATGAGTAAATGGATTTATCTGATTTTTACCAATAACAAATAAAGCTTTTGATCTTTGAAATTATGCAGTGAATTTACAGTAAATTTAAAAGTTTGAGTCTGTTTGCAGAATTTTGACAATGTTTAGATAAGAAAAAAAACAAAACATAATGAATTCAAACAAACGCAAAAGTTCTTATTCAAAAAATGATTAGTGATTTTTGTATCATCGTTCCACTTTGACAAATGAATGAATCAAATATTTTTTTTAAATACATTACTTAAAAACTTAATTTACCCAGAATGTTTACATATTTAAACTTTACACATAATTTCTCAATTTCAAGTTAGTAAATCACAGAATTAATTTAACGATCATAGAATTTCAAACATACTTTTTCTCAATGCTGATCCACAGTACATAAAATGTATTTTTATCATGTGATTCTGGTGCGGCTGGTTTGGTGAGTCTCACTGAGACAGAAACATTTACAGCATGATGACACTAAATTAAATTTATTGTTGGTAACAATACATTTTTAATGTGTTTCTCTACAGGTATAAAGTGTGAACAGCTGACACAGCCAGCCTCTGAGACTGTGCAGCCAGGTCAACGTCTGACCATCAGCTGTCAGGTCTCTTATTCTCTGGGCTATGCAACACACTGGATTAGACAGCCTGCTGGAAAAGGACTGGAGTGGATTGGGAGGAAATATACTGGCGGTTCTAACTACAAAGATTCACTTCGGAACAAATTCAGTATCGACTTAGACACTTCCAGTAAAACAGTGACTCTGAATGGACAGAATATGCAGCCTGAAGACTCTGCTGTGTATTACTGTGCCAGAGAGCCACAGTGACACAAACCAGCTGCAGAGCTGAACAAAAACCCCTGAGAACAAAGTGTTACAAAATCACCAGAGTAGTTCCTCTGGAACTAGTTTTATTTTTGACTCAGTCATCAAAAGAAGTATGATATGTTATTGCACATTCAAATTACACAAAAAACACAAATTTCAAATAAAAGAAATCATAAAATATATCTAACAAATTTTAAAATATATTCACAATCTTCTTGAACAAACACATGATAATCCAGAATGTAACCCTACATTGCTCTAAACCAAAGTAACAGCTCAAATCAATCTGTTTTTCAGGTTTCAGCAACTGTAAAAAGAACTGAAGAATTGTTCTCCAAAATGCTTATTAGATCTAAAAAGTTCCTTTGTTAATAGCTTAAGAAAAGTTTGAGTGTGAAAAGAAAACATAAAAATAAAACTATATTTTCAAATGATATTACAATCCTAAAGGGCTCCAAAACAAAGGAACAGTTTATTAATATTTATCATTTCCTGTTTTTCTGGGTTCTGTTCAACTTGTGGCTTAACTGAAAGAAAAGTGGTTTAATCCACTTCTACAAAGAGACTGGCAATCGATTTATCATGTAAGTATAAAATATTTTCTGAGCTGCTTTATGTGACAAAATAATCCTGAATTAAATTCAAAAATTGCAAACCTATCCTTCATGGCCACATGTGCTTCATAATCACATTATTTCTAAAATGTTCTCCTCTGACACGGTTTGTGCAGACACAAGTATTATTAATAAAGGTGCTGCGGTGGCGAAGGGTACATAGATCTGATGCTTTCAGTTGCAGAAGAAGAGAAACTCCCATCAGATTCATTGAACACCAATATGTTCTCTTTAGCTCTGCTGCTGCTGGCTGCTGTGAGTCTCACTGAGAGAGAAACATTTAATGGATGATAAAACTGAACTGAATCTTCATTGTTGGTAACAATTGAGTTTTACTGTATTTTTCCCCAGGTTTGAAGTGTGAACAGCTGACACAGCCAGCCTCTGAGGCTGTGCAGCCTGGTCAACGTCTGACCATCAACCGTCAGGTCTCTTATGCTCTGAACAACTACTGGACATCTTGGATCAGACAGCCAACAGGAAAACTGTGCCAGAGTCACAGTGACACAAAACAGATGCATAGCTGTACAAAAACCCATGAACAAGTTATTTCAATCCTCTAGAAAGGTTATTCATTTATTGTCTATATTTGGCTAAAAACAGAGTTGTGTTTGAAATAAATTCACATCACACTATTTGATATATGTATCATATTTTGAAAGTCCTTCAGAGGTACGTTAAATTTGCTTCAAAAACTACCTAAAAGTCAATGTAACTTTTGCATGGGTGCAACAAATAAGCAAATATTTCAGTAAATTGATTTTCAACAATATTAAAGTAAGATGCATTACATAAACATGTCAAATGATTTACTAAAATAATCTATACTGTAAAATCCTCTTTGATAAACTGTTACAAAGAGAAATTTAAATTTCACAACTAAATAGTTATTTTCATTTTCAAAATTTCCTATTAAAATAATATGTTTTAGTAATAACGTTTTCTGACTAAATGAACCAATTTTTGTAAACTCTATCAGAATCTGAAGGACTGACGTGAAGTTTAGAGGCTCAGGGATCATTGACACGTCAAATGAATGAATGAAACTTTTCATACAGCCATTCTTGATTTTATTTCTAACTCTTACTCATCTAATTTTATTGTGTTAAAACACAGGTGTCAAACTCCAGTCCTGGATGGCCACTGTCCTGCAACTTTTAGATGTGCCTCTGCTGCAGCACCTGAATAGAATAATTAGGTCATTAAGGCTCTGGAGAACTGATCTACACAAGAAGGAGGTAATTAAGCCATTTCATTCCAGTGTTTTGTACCTGTGGCACATCTAAAAACTGCAGGACTGTGGCCTTTGAGGACTAGAGTTTGACACACCTGGTGTAAAACAAAGCAAGAAGAGAGAAACAAGTTTTGTGAGGGAACAAAATGTTTAATAAGACATTACAAAAAGTTTTGCACAGATCAAAAGGTGACAATACAATATATACACACTGTGTTAAAAACCGTTCATGTTATGTTTTATGATTTCCTGTTTCTTCAGATTTTCAATGCGTGGTTCAACTGAAAATATCTTGTTTGTTCCTTCCACAAAAACATCAATAAATGCAAATTACATAACGGGTCAGAAATAAAATGTGTATAACAATTTCTGTTCCAATTTTATTAGTTGAGTTATGTTTTACAAATAATGTAATAATATCACAGTTGATATAGAAATATGTAAAATCTGAAATCAACCTTAAATTTTGTTTTCATACACCAAATGGATCCTGTTTCTTCCTCAGGAGGAGGAGCCAATGCAAATACTGACTGCTTAACTTTTACATGTCTGTTAGTTTAAGAGCAGCAGTGAATTAGTGGTGAACACAGGTGAAACAGAGACAAATGGCTTCTACAATGATTAGATCTAAGGTTCTCCTTGTTGTTATTATCTTGTCTGCAAACTGGAGTGGTAAGAAAAGATATATTTTTAACCAACATTTTGATTGATGAAAATAGATACTGGTGAGACAATAAATAATTATATGTTTTTCTGCAGGTACTGATGGTCAAACACTGACAGAGTCTGAATCAGTGGTTAAAAGGCCTGGAGAATCTCACAGACTGACCTGCACATATTCTGGGTTTGGTTACAATCCTGGCATAGTTTGGGTCAGACAGGCAGCTGGAAAAGGTCTGCAGTGGATTGCTTATATCAACAGTGGTGGTGGCACCAGCCACTCTGACTCATTGAAAACCCGGTTCACCATCTCCAGAGACAACAGCAGAAGTCAGGTGTATCTGCAGATGAACAGCCTGACATCTGAGGATTCTGCCGTTTATTACTGCGCTCGAGAGCCACAGTGACAAAGAAAGCAGAAACACTGAACAAAAACTCTTGTAATCATGAATAGTTTTAACAAGAAGCCACCACAGGGGGAGCCCTAACACCACTTTTCTGAGATGAATCTCACACTCACCTCTTAAGTAGCTTTATCTATGTTATGATTAGATGCTGCAGATAAGAGTATGGAGTCATTCTTCCAGAAATTAGCTCAAAAACGTGGATGCAGCTCTCATATTTTCTGGCAAAAAAATCTGTGATCTTGTTTACTTACAGTTTTGTAAACCAGGCCAACAACATGGGGGAAAATGGTAAATGGATTTATCTGACTTTAACAAGTAACAAATAAGACTTTAAATCTTTTAAATTATGGCAGAAGTGTCTTTAACTGAGGTATTCTCAGGGAGCTATTACTGAATGACTGCTAACAGTGAATGTAAAAGTTTGAGTCTGTTTGCAGAATTTTGACGATGTGTAGAAAAAACACATAATGAATTCAAACATGCACAAAAATCATTATTTTAAAAATGATAAGTGATTTTGTATGATCGTTCTACTCTGACAAAAGAATGAATCAACCATAATATTAAAATACATCATTTAGAGGCTTAATTTAGCCAGAATGTTTACATATTTAAACTTTACATATAAATTCTCAATTTCAAGTTAATAAATGTCTAAACTAATTTAAGGACAATATAATTAGAAACATATTACAGCATTGAGAAATTGATCAGCATTTCTCAATGCTAGTCCACAGCATATAAAAAGTATTTTTATCATGTGATTCTGATGGGGCTGGTTTGGTGTTATGCAAATGAAAAGAATCATGTTATAAAGTCTTGATCTGATGCTGTCAGATGCAGAGGAGGAGAAACTCCCATCAGATCATCTTCAACACCAACATGTTCTCTGTAGCTCTGCTGCTGCTGCTGGCTGCTGCATCCAGTGAGTCTCACTGAGACAGAATCATTTACAGCATAATGACAATAAATTGAATTCATTGTTGGTAACAATACAGTTTTAATGTGTTTCTCTACAGGTATAAAGTGTGAACAGTTGACACAGCCAGCCTCTGAGACTGTGCAGCCAGGTCAACGTCTGACCATCAGCTGTCAGGTCTCTTATTCTATGAGCAGCTATTGAACAGCTTGGATCAGACAGCCTGCTGGGAAAGGACTGGAGTGGATTGGGTGGAAATACACTGGAGATTCTGGCTACAAAGATTCACTGCGGAACAAATTCAGTATCGACTTAGACACTTCCAGTAAAACAGTGACTCTGAATGGACAGAATATGCAGCCTGAAGACTCTGCTGTGTATTACTGTGCCAGAGAGTCACAGTGACACAAAACAGATGCATAGCTGTATAAAAACCCATAAACAAGTTATTTGAAACCTCTAGAAAGGTTGTTCATTTTTTGTCTATATTTGGCTAAAAACAGAGTTGTGTTTGAAATAAATTCACATCACACTATTTGATATATGTATCATATTTTGAAAGTCCTTCAGAGGTACGTTAAATTTGCTTCAAAAACTACCTTAAAGTCAATGTAACTTTTGCATGGGTGCAACAAATAAGCAAATATTTCAGTAAATTGATTTTCAACAATATTAAAGTAAGATGCATTACATGAACATACTGTATGTCAAATGTATGAACAGAGTTTTTAATAAGACAATACACACAGTACTGCACAGAACAAAAGGTGACAGTAGAAGAGTTAAACACTATTAAAACAGCTCATGCTATAATTTATGATTTACTGTTTCTGCAGATTTTCAGCAACATGTGGTTCAACTGAAAACGTATTGTTTGATTCTTCCACGATTACATCCAGAAATGCAAATTACATAACAGGTCAGAAATAAAATATTTACTACAATTTCAGTTCAAATTTCATTAGTTGAGTTATGTTTTAGAAACAATGTAATAATGTGACAGTTAATATAGAAATATGTAAAATCTACAATAGGCCTTAAATTTTCATCAAATTTTGTTTTTACACATCAAATGTATCCTGTTTCTTCTTCAGGAGGAGGAGTCAATGCAAATGCTGACGGCTCCACTTTTACATGTCTGCTAGTTTAAGAGCAGCAGTGAATTAGTGGTGAACACAGTATGAACAGAAACAAATGGCTTCTACAATGATTAGATTTGAGGTTGTTCTTGTCTTTAGTATTTTGTCTGCAATTTGGTGTGGTAAGAATATTTTAAAAAAAAATCATGATTGATGAAAGGAAATGGTGGCAACAATATCAATAATTATATGTTTTTCTGCAGGTACTGATGGTCAAACCCTGACTGAGTCTGAATCAGTGGTTAAAAGGCCTGGAGAATCTCACAGACTGACCTGCACATATTCTGAGTTTGGTTACAATCCTCACATAGCTTGGATCAGACAGGCAGCTGGAAAAGGATTGGAATGGATTGCTGTTATCTGGTATGACAGCAGTGGCATGTACTACTCTGACTCAGTGAGAGGCCGGTTCACCGTTTCCAGAGACAACAGCAGAAGTCAGGTGTATCTGCAGATGAACAGCCTGACAGCTGGAGATTCTGCTGTTTATTACTGCGCTCAAGAGCCACAGTGACACAAAAAGCAGAAACACTGAACAAAAACTCCTGTAATCATGAATAGTATTAACAAGAAGCCACCACAGGGGGAGCCCTAACACCACTTTTCTGATATGACTGTCACACTCACCTTTCTGGACGTTTTACTTATGTTATGATTAGATGCTACATATAAGATTATGGAGTCATTCTTTCAAATCATGTGCTGTAAAAAGTGGATGCAGCTCCTATAATTTACTGCAACAAATCTGTGTCCTTGTTTACCTATTGTTTTGTAAACCAGGTCAGACAACATGGGGCGAAAAGGTGTAAATAGATTTATCTGATTTTAACAAATAAAAGTAAAGTTTTAAAACTTTGAAATTATGGCAGAATACTGGCAGAAGTGTTTAATTGTTCTTCTCAATGAACTATTTTTGAATTACTGAATAAACGTTTGAGTCTGTTTGCCTAATTTTGACAAAGTGTAGATAAGAAAAAAAAACATAATGAATTAAAACATGCAAAAAATCATTATTTAAAAAATTATTAGTGATTTTTATATGATTGTTGAACCTGACAAAAGAATGAATGAACTTAATATTAAAATACATTTTTCAAAGACTTAATTTGCTCTGGATGTTTATATATTTAAACTTTACACAGAGATTCTCATTTTCAAATAATTAAATCACAGAATTACTTTAAGGACAATATAACTGGAAACATACTATTTCTTAATACTAGTCTACAGCACATAACAAGTATTTTTATCATGTGATTCTGGTGGGGCTGGTTTGGTGTTATGCAAATGAAAAGAATCATGTTATAAAGTCTTGATCTGATGCTGTCAGCTGCAGAGGAGGAGAAACTCCCATCAGATCATCTTCAACACCAACATGTTCTCTGTAGCTCTGCTGCTGCTGCTGGCTGCTGCATCCAGTGAGTCTCACTGAGACAGAATCATTTACAGCATGATGACACTAAATTAAATTCATTGTTGGTAACGATACAGTTTTAATGTGTTTCTCTACAGGTATAAAGTGTGAACAGCTGACACAGCCAGCCTCTGAGACTGTGCAGCCAGGTCAACGTCTGACCATCAGCTGTCAGGTCTCTTATTCTATGAGCAGCTACTGGACAGTTTGGATCAGACAGCCTGCTGGGAAAGGACTGGAGTGGATTGGGATGAAATACACTGGAAATTCATTCTACAAAGATTCACTGCAGAACAAATTCAGTATCGACTTAGACACTTCCAGTAAAACAGTGACTCTGAATGGACAGAATATGCAGCCTGAAGACTCTGCTGTGTATTACTGTGCCAGAGAGTCACAGTGACACAAAACAGATGCATAGCTGTATAAAAACCCATAAACAAGTTATTTGAAACCTCTAGAAAGGTTGTTCATTTTTTGTCTATATTTGGCTAAAAACAGAGTTGTGTTTGAAATAAATTCACATCACACTATTTGATATATGTATCATATTTTGAAAGTCCTTCAGAGGTACGTTAAATTTGCTTCAAAAACTACCTTAAAGTCAATGTAACTTTTGCATGGGTGCAACAAATAAGCAGATATTTCAGTAAATTGATTTTCAACAATATTAAAGTAAGATGCATTACATGAACATACTGTATGTCAAATGTATGAACAGAGTTTTTAATAAGACAATACACACAGTACTGCACAGAACAAAAGGTGACAGTAGAAGAGTTAAACACTATTAAAACAGTTCATGCTATAATTTATGATTTACTGTTTCTGCAGATTTTCAGCAACATGTGGTTCAACTGAAAACGTATTGTTTGATTCTTCCACGATTACATCCAGAAATGCAAATTACATAACAGGTCAGAAATAAAATATTTACTACAATTTCAGTTCAAATTTCATTAGTTGAGTTATGTTTTAGAAACAATGTAATAATGTGACAGTTAATATAGAAATATGTAAAATCTACAATAGGCCTTAAATTTTCATCAAATTTTGTTTTTACACATCAAATGTATCCTGTTTCTTCTTCAGGAGGAGGAGCCAATGCAAATGCTGACGGCTCCACTTTTACATGTCTGCTAGTTTAAGAGCAGCAGTGAATTAGTGGTGAACACAGTATGAACAGAAACAAATGGCTTCTACAATGATTAGATTTGAGGTTGTTCTTGTCTTTAGTATTTTGTCTGCAATTTGGTGTGGTAAGAATATTTTAAAAAAAAATCATGATTGATGAAAGGAAATGGTGGCAACAATATCAATAATTATATGTTTTTCTGCAGGTACTGATGGTCAAACCCTGACTGAGTCTGAATCAGTGGTTAAAAGGCCTGGAGAATCTCACAGACTGACCTGCACATATTCTGAGTTTGGTTACAATCCTCACATAGCTTGGATCAGACAGGCAGCTGGAAAAGGATTGGAATGGATTGCTGTTATCTGGTATGACAGCAGTGGCATGTACTACTCTGACTCAGTGAGAGGCCGGTTCACCATCTCCAGAGACAACAGCAGAAGTCAGGTGTATCTGCAGATGAACAGCCTGACAGCTGGAGATTCTGCTGTTTATTACTGCGCTCAAGAGCCACAGTGACACAAAAAGCAGAAACACTGAACAAAAACTCCTGTAATCATGAATAGTATTAACAAGAAGCCACCACAGGGGGAGCCCTAACACCACTTTTCTGATATGACTGTCACACTCACCTTTCTGGACGTTTTACTTATGTTATGATTAGATGCTACATATAAGATTATGGAGTCATTCTTTCAAATCATGTGCTGTAAAAAGTGGATGCAGCTCCTATAATTTACTGCAACAAATCTGTGTCCTTGTTTACCTATTGTTTTGTAAACCAGGTCAGACAACATGGGGCGAAAAGGTGTAAATAGATTTATCTGATTTTAACAAATAAAAGTAAAGTTTTAAAACTTTGAAATTATGGCAGAATACTGGCAGAAGTGTTTAATTGTTCTTCTCAATGAACTATTTTTGAATTACTGAATAAACGTTTGAGTCTGTTTGCCTAATTTTGACAAAGTGTAGATAAGAAAAAAAAACATAATGAATTAAAACATGCAAAAAAATCATTATTTAAAAAATTATTAGTGATTTTTATATGATTGTTGAACCTGACAAAAGAATGAATGAACTTAATATTAAAATACATTTTTCAAAGACTTAATTTGCTCTGGATGTTTATATATTTAAACTTTACACAGAGATTCTCATTTTCAAATAATTAAATCACAGAATTACTTTAAGGACAATATAACTGGAAACATACTATTTCTTAATACTAGTCTACAGCACATAACAAGTATTTTTATCATGTGATTCTGGTGGGGCTGGTTTGGTGTTATGCAAATGAAAAGAATCATGTTATAAAGTCTTGATCTGATGCTGTCAGCTGCAGAGGAGGAGAAACTCCCATCAGATCATCTTCAACACCAACATGTTCTCTGTAGCTCTGCTGCTGCTGCTGGCTGCTGCATCCAGTGAGTCTCACTGAGACAGAATCATTTACAGCATGATGACACTAAATTAAATTCATTGTTGGTAACGATACAGTTTTAATGTGTTTCTCTACAGGTATAAAGTGTGAACAGCTGACACAGCCAGCCTCTGAGACTGTGCAGCCAGGTCAACGTCTGACCATCAGCTGTCAGGTCTCTTATTCTATGAGCAGCTACTGGACAGTTTGGATCAGACAGCCTGCTGGGAAAGGACTGGAGTGGATTGGGATGAAATACACTGGAAATTCATTCTACAAAGATTCACTGCAGAACAAATTCAGTATCGACTTAGACACTTCCAGTAAAACAGTGACTCTGAATGGACAGAATATGCAGCCTGAAGACTCTGCTGTGTATTACTGTGCCAGAGAGTCACAGTGACACAAAACAGATGCATAGCTGTATAAAAACCCATAAACAAGTTATTTGAAACCTCTAGAAAGGTTATTCATTTTTTGTCTATATTTGGCTAAAAACAGAGTTGTGTTTGAAATAAATTCACATCACACTATTTGATATATGTATCATATTTTGAAAGTCCTTCAGAGGTACGTTAAATTTGCTTCAAAAACTACCTTAAAGTCAATGTAACTTTTGCATGGGTGCAACAAATAAGCAGATATTTCAGTAAATTGATTTTCAACAATATTAAAGTAAGATGCATTACATGAACATACTGTATGTCAAATGTATGAACAGAGTTTTTAATAAGACAATACACACAGTACTGCACAGAACAAAAGGTGACAGTAGAAGAGTTAAACACTATTAAAACAGTTCATGCTATAATTTATGATTTACTGTTTCTGCAGATTTTCAGCAACATGTGGTTCAACTGAAAACGTATTGTTTGATTCTTCCACGATTACATCCAGAAATGCAAATTACATAACAGGTCAGAAATAAAATATTTACTACAATTTCAGTTCAAATTTCATTAGTTGAGTTATGTTTTAGAAACAATGTAATAATGTGACAGTTAATATAGAAATATGTAAAATCTACAATAGGCCTTAAATTTTCATCAAATTTTGTTTTTACACATCAAATGTATCCTGTTTCTTCTTCAGGAGGAGGAGTCAATGCAAATGCTGACGGCTCCACTTTTACATGTCTGCTAGTTTAAGAGCAGCAGTGAATTAGTGGTGAACACAGTATGAACAGAAACAAATGGCTTCTACAATGATTAGATTTGAGGTTGTTCTTGTCTTTAGTATTTTGTCTGCAATTTGGTGTGGTAAGAATATTTTAAAAAAAAATCATGATTGATGAAAGGAAATGGTGGCAACAATATCAATAATTATATGTTTTTCTGCAGGTACTGATGGTCAAACCCTGACTGAGTCTGAATCAGTGGTTAAAAGGCCTGGAGAATCTCACAGACTGACCTGCACATATTCTGAGTTTGGTTACAATCCTCACATAGCTTGGATCAGACAGGCAGCTGGAAAAGGATTGGAATGGATTGCTGTTATCTGGTATGACAGCAGTGGCATCTACTACTCTGACTCAGTGAGAGGCCGGTTCACCGTCTCCAGAGACAACAGCAGAAGTCAGGTGTATCTGCAGATGAACAGCCTGACAGCTGGAGATTCTGCTGTTTATTACTGCGCTCAAGAGCCACAGTGACACAAAAAGCAGAAACACTGAACAAAAACTCCTGTAATCATGAATAGTATTAACAAGGAGCCACCACAGGGGGAGCCCTAACACCACTTTTCTGATATGACTGTCACACTCACCTTTCTGGACGTTTTACTTATGTTATGATTAGATGCTACATATAAGATTATGGAGTCATTCTTTCAAATCATGTGCTGTAAAAAGTGGATGCAGCTCCTATAATTTACTGCAACAAATCTGTGTCCTTGTTTACCTATTGTTTTGTAAACCAGGTCAGACAACATGGGGCGAAAAGGTGTAAATAGATTTATCTGATTTTAACAAATAAAAGTAAAGTTTTAAAACTTTGAAATTATGGCAGAATACTGGCAGAAGTGTTTAATTGTTCTTCTCAATGAACTATTTTTGAATTACTGAATAAACGTTTGAGTCTGTTTGCCTAATTTTGACAAAGTGTAGATAAGAAAAAAAAAACATATTGAATACAAACATGCACAAAAATCATTATTTAAAAAATTATTAGTGATTTTTATATGATTGTTGAACCTGACAAAAGAATGAATGAACTTAATATTAAAATACATTTTTCAAAGACTTAATTTGCTCTGGATGTTTATATATTTAAACTTTACACAGAGATTCTCATTTTCAAATAATTAAATCACAGAATTACTTTAAGGACAATATAATTGGAAACATACTATTTCTTAATACTAGTCTACAGCACATAACAAGTATTTTTATCATGTGATTCTGGTGGGGCTGGTTTGGTGTTATGCAAATGAAAAGAATCATGTTATAAAGTCTTGATCTGATGCTGTCAGCTGCAGAGGAGGAGAAACTCCCATCAGATCATCTTCAACACCAACATGTTCTCTGTAGCTCTGCTGCTGCTGCTGGCTGCTGCATCCAGTGAGTCTCACTGAGACAGAATCATTTACAGCATGATGACAGTAAATTAAATTCATTGTTGGTAACGATACAGTTTTAATGTGTTTCTCTACAGGTATAAAGTGTGAACAGCTGACACAACCAGCCTCTGAGACTGTGCAGCCAGGTCAACATCTGACCATCAGCTGTCAGGTCTCTTATTCTATGAGCAGCTACTGGACAGTTTGGATCAGACAGCCTGCTGGGAAAGGACTGGAGTGGATTGGGATGAAATACACTGGAAATTCATTCTACAAAGATTCACTGCAGAACAAATTCAGTATAGACTTAGACACTTCCAGTAAAACAGTGACTCTGAATGGACAGAATATGCAGCCTGAAGACTCTGCTGTGTATTACTGTGCCAGAGTCACAGTGACACAAACCAGCTGCAGAGCTGAACAAAAACTCCTCAGAACATGAACAGATTATATCAAACCACCAAAGGAGGAGCTTTGAGTTCATTTTTAATATTTGGAAACTTTGTCAACCTTGTTTCGCTCTTCGTAAAAATATAGCAGAAATAGAGCATCACAACAAAAATCTAAGTTTTTTTCTCATCTTTTTATATGTTGAATTAAAATAAACAAAAGTAAAATGCCTCATTTGTGTGTATAGAGTTGGTGAATGAAGCTGAATCTGATTCAGAAAATTGACACTGTTATTTTTGTAATGTATTCAAGGTGACATTTACTTAAATCATGATTTTATATAAATAATGTGTTTCAACTTCTTCTAAGAGTGTAGTGTTTTCAACGTAGCTGTTGGTGACACCGAGTTAAACCACAAATGAAGACCCTGGAGTTCAGTTGCAGCTTGTTTAATTGTCTTCATGAACATGTGGTGAAAACTGAAATGACAGAAAATATACTCTATCTCAACATGTAGAGAGATATATGCCCAAATTAAGTGGTTCAAGTTCGCTAAAATAACATTACAGGAAAATCAACAATAACATCCAACTAAACAGTATAAACTAACATATGATGTAACTTACGGCGTTCCTGCATGATAATTCAGAGTGGATGGCATCGGATAACATTTCCATGCTGCCTCTTGCATGTGAACCTTTGTTTTTAGCAAAAACGGAATACCGGAAGTAGGTAACCGGAACCGGAAGTAGAATTTACCGATAAAGCATTCTTTATTAAAACTTATATAAAGCATAAATTGTTTGTCTAAACAACTTGCAATCATTTTAATTACAATGAAATACTTTTAGAATTATTTATTCAACCTTATGAACTTACTTATTTATAGGAATGTCTTAAGGACAACACAAAGAGGTTTGTCAGAAACATTCAGTTGGCTAAAAAAATATTTGTTTTTTATCATCAACGATGATATAATACAAATATTTTATTTTTCTTATTTGGTTTAATCAGCACAAGCAGGACTGAAGACATAAAATATACAAAAGATACATGCATCTTATTCTAAACTCTAAAAACCCTCAATGTTGTTAAAATAGTTCTTCTTAACTTATACCAATACCTTTACTGATCTATATGGAATCCATCATTTATTTAATCTCTAATTCTAACTCACCTGAAATGTCACAAAATGTTTAACACAAGGAACAAATGAGACAAAAATGTTTAGTAAGCAAATAGTGTGTTTAATAAAATGCAGGGTTCTACACAGAACATCATGTGCCAATACAAGAGTGAAACGTCCACAAAAAGGTTCCAAATGCATAAAGATCAGATTAAATGTAATTTCTCAATCTGTGTTCAAGTTTCATTGTTGATTTATTGATTTCTAACTAACGTAATATGAAACAAGGGAAACCTGCTGTAAAGCTTTATATGTTTTGGTAAAACAGAAATCTACATGAAATTATTTAAAAATGAATTCAAATATAAAAATGTTTGAAAATAATCTGAAATAATCCTCCTTTTATTGATCAGATGATTTCTGTTTCTATTCCAGGAGGAGTCAATGCAAATGCTGACTGCTCCACTTTTACATGTCTGTTAGTTTAAGAGCAGCAGTGAGTTATTGGTGAACACAGTATGAACAGAGTCACATGGCTTCTACAATGATTAGATTTGAGGTTGTTCTTGCTTTTAGTATTTTGTCTTTAAACTGGCTTGGTAAGAAAAAAAAAAGGTTCATGATTCACGAAAAGAAATGGTGGTGAGAGAATCAATAATTATCTGTTTTTTCTGCAGGTACTGATGGTCAAACACTGACTGAGTCAGAATCAGTGGTTAAAAGGCCTGGAGAATCTCACAGACTGACCTGCACATATTCTGGGCTTAGCTATACTGACATAGCTTGGATCAGACAGGCGCCTGGAAAAGGACTGGAATGGATCTCTTATATCAGCTCTGGCACTAACAGCATCTACTACTCTGACTCAGTAAAAGGCCGGTTCATCATCTCCAGGGACAACAGCAGAAGTCAGGTGTATCTGCAGATGAACAGCCTGACAGCTGGAGATTCTGGTGTATATTATTGCGCTCGAGAGCCACTATGACACAGAAAGCAGAAATGTTGAACAAAACTCCTTAGTTGCATCACACAAATCACCGAAAGGGGAACCATAAGACCACTGAATTATTGGGCCTGCATCAGCAAAGAAATTCACTGTTTTTGGCTGTTTTTCTTTCCCAAACTTCTGAGGTAAAAAATGAACTGCTTGAAAGATACATTTTCTACACTCTAACATTAAAAATCAATGTGTTATTAAATAGTATAAAGCCTTTTATTTTAGCTGTCATTTAACTAAAAGAATTATCAACAACATTGAAAGTTTTTTGCTGTCAAAAGAAATACACTATAATTGTTTTAGTTCTTCCCAGAATTTCTACACAGATTATAATATCTGCTGCTTAACATGTTTATGTTCCTACACTGGATCCACTGTGGTAAGATTTAATCCTACCTTTATTTCAGCAACAAACCAAGCAGTAGTTGAATAAGTTCATTTAAAGTTTTGACTTCATATTTTGTGATGATGACAACACTGGACATAAACCTTGTTCTCTCAAAAAGGGGATTTTAGTAAAAATAAAACATCTTAAAAAGTGAAGTAAAAAGGATTTTTTTTTGTATGTTTAAATTAATGCTTGTGCAGCATTAATAGTACAAAACATGAGTTCAGTTTCCTGAATAGGCTGTTTGGACAACCTAAACATGAACAGAATCATGCTACCTCTGAAAAAGGAGAACAAATAAAGAAACATACTTTTATAGATATTGTAGACAATAAATATATTTACAGATCTAAATATATTTTAAAGCATCATCTTACTTCCTTTTAGTCTTCCTGCCAATACATCATTGAGTCATTGTTTTTATATGAAAAATGAAAACTCAATTAATAATATAAGTAGCATCTATCCATTCAGATAGATGTTACATCTTTGTTATTTTCCTCAAAAACTAGTGGAAGAACAGGAGCAGCATAACTAGTTTTCACAAAGAGTCAACAAAAGTAACAGGCTATTGTTTATGTTTCTCCTGCAATAGCAAAAATAATTTAATGTCAGCCTTGCTAATTCCAGCATACTGTCCCTCAATCCTGTGTGAAAGAGTAGAAAGAAGAAAAAGCACTAGGTAACTATTTATCATTATGCAAATGAACAGTTCTGGTTTATAAACTTGATCTGATTCTGTCAGCAGCAGAAGAAGAGAAACTCCCATCACTTTCAGCACCAACATGTTCACTGTAGCTCTGCTGTTACTGCTGGCTGCTGCATCCTGTGAGTTTCACTGAAACATTTACAGCTTGATCACATTACACTGTTAAATATTTAATAAATGTAAATTATTAAATATTTTGCACTAATTCTGAATTAAATATTTTTCTCCACAGGTATAAAGTGTGAACAGCTGACCCAGCCAGCCTCTGAGACTGTGCAGCCAGGTCAGCGTCTGACCATCAGCTGTCAGGTCTCTTATTCTCTGGGCAGCTACTATACTGCTTGGATCAGACAGCCTGCTGGGAAAGGACTGGAGTGGATTGGGATGAAATACACTGGAGATTCATACTACAAAGATTCACTGCAGAACAAATTCAGTATCGACTTAGACACTTCCAGTAAAACAGTGACTCTGAATGGACAGAATATGCAGCCTGAAGACTCTGCTGTGTATTACTGTGCCAGAGAGCCACAGTGACACAAACCAGCTGCAGAGCTGAACAAAAACCCCTCAGAACATAAACAGATTATATCAAACCACCAAAGGAGGAGCTTTGAGTTCATTTTTAATATTTGGAAACTTTGTCAATTTTATTTTACTCTTTTGTAAAAACATTACAGAAATAGATAATTACAACAAAAATATAGATTGTGTCTAAGTTTTTTTTATATGTTTAATTAAAATAAACAAAAGTCAGATTCCTCATTTGTGTGCACAGAGTTGGTGAATCAAGTTGATTCTGATTAAGAAAATCCATCCATTTTCTGTTCACTCTTGTCCCTAATGGGGTCTGGATGGTTGCTGGTGCTTATCTCCAGCTACGTTCCCGGTGAGAGGCGGGGTTCACCCTGGACAGGTCATAAAGAAAATTTAAACTGTTATATTTATAATTCAACGTTCAAGGTGACATTGATTTAAAACATAATTTTATATAAATAATATGTTTCAACTTCCACTAAGAGGTTTGTCAGAGACATTCAGTTTGCTAAAAAAAGTTTTTTTCCATCAACAATAATATAATACAAATATTATATTCTTCTTATTTGGTTTAATCAGCAGAAGCAGGACTGAAGACATAAAATATACAGTATACATGCATCTTATTCTAACCTCTAAAAACCCTCAATGTTGTTAAAATAGTTTTTCCTAACTTTTACCAACACCTTTACTGATATACAGTACAGACCAAAAGTTTGGACACACCTTTTAATTCAATGAGTTTCCTTTATTTTCATGACTATTGACATTGTAGATTCACACTGAAGGCATCAAAACTATGAATAACACATGTGGAAATATGCACTAAACAAAAAAGTGTAAAACAACTGAAAATACCCCTTATATTCTAGTTTCTTCAAAGTAGCAACCTTTTGCTGTGATTACTGCTTTGCACACACTCTGCATTTTCTTGATGAGCTTCAAGAGGTGACATGGTTTTCACTTCATAGGTGCCCTGTCAGGTTAATAAGTGGGATTTATTGCCTTATAAATAGTCATGAAAATAAAGAAAACCCATTGAATTAGGAGGTGTGTCCAAACTTTTGGTCTGTACTGTATGTGGAATCCATCATTTATTTAATCTTTAACTCTAACTCACCTGGTTAATGTTTAACCCAAGGAAAAAAGAGACAAACATGTTTAGTAAGCAAACATTGTGTTTAATAAAATGCAGGGTTCTGTGGCATCATGTGGCAATACAAGAGTGAAACACATCCACAAAAAATGTTTCAAATGTACAAAGATCATGTTAAATGTAATTCCTTAAACAAACTGTGTTCAAGTTTCATTGTTAATTTATGATTTCAATATAACTTATGACAGTTATATTTTAATATAACTTATGACAGTTATATTAAAATGACAGTTTGTGTAAAAACAAGTGGAGGTAAAGCTTTATTTGTTTTGGCGTCCACATATAATTATTTATAAATGAATTTAAATATCAAAGTGTTTGAAAACAATCTGAAATAATCGTCTAACATTGCTTTTGTTGATCAGATGATTTATGTTTCTATTCCACCAGGAGGAGGAGTCAATGCAAATGCTGACTGCTTAACTTTTACATGTCTGTTAGTTTAAGAGAAGCAGTGAATTAGTGGCGAACGGAGTTTGAACAGAGTCACATGGCTTCTACAATGATTAGATCTAAGGTTCTCCTTGCTCTAATTATCTTGTCTGCAAACTGGAGTGGTAAGAACAGAGATGTTTTTAGCCAACATTATAATTGATGAAAAGAGATAGTGGTGAGACAATCAATAATTATCTGTTTATCTGCAGGTAATGATGGTCAAACACTGACTGAGTCAGAATCAGTGGTTAAAAAGCCTGGAGAATCTCACAGACTGACCTGCACATATTCTGGATTTGTTGGTAATTATGCTACAGCGTGGATCAGACAGGCAACAGGAAAAGGACTGGAATGGATTGCTTTTATCTGGGGTGAAAGCAGCGGCACGTACTACTCTGACTCAGTGAGAGGCCGGTTCACCATCTCCAGAGACAACAGCAGAAGTCAGGTGTATCTGCAGATGAACAGCCTGACAGCTGGAGATTCTGCTGTTTATTATTGCGCTCGGTTATACACAGTGACACAAAAAGCAGAAACGCTGAACAAAAACTCCTGTAATCATGAATAGTTTTAACAAGAAACCACCACAGGGGGAGCCCTAACACCACTTTTCTGAGATGAATCTCACACTCACCTATCTAGTAGCTTTACTTATGTTATAATTAGTTGCTACAGATAAGAGTATGGAGACATTCTTTCCAGTCATGTGATGTAAAACGTGGATGCAGCTGTCATATTTTCTTGCAACAAATCTTTGTTCTAGTCTATCTATTGTTTTGTAAACCAGGTCAGACAACATGGGGCGAAAAGGAGTAAATAGATTTTTCTTATTTTAACAAGTAAAAATTAAAGTTTTAATTGAAATGTACTTCTCATGGAAATATTTTTTAATGACTGAATAAATGTTTGAGTCTGTTTGCCTAATTTTGACAAAGTGTAGATAAGAAAAAAAAAACATATTGAATACAAACATGCACAAAAATCATTATTTTAAAAATTATTAGTGATTTTTGTATGATTGTTCCAACCTGACAAAATAATTAATCAACCATAATATTAAAATACGTTATTCAAAGACTTAATTTGCTCTGGATGTTTATATATTTAAACTTTACAGAGATTCTCATTTTCAATTAATTAAATCACAGAATTAATTTAAGGACAATATAATTGGAAACATACTATTTCTTAATACTGGTCTACAGCACATTAAAAGTATTTTTATCATGTGATTCTGGTGGGGCTGGTTTGGTGTTATGCAAATGAAAAGAATCATGTTATAAAGTCTTGATCGGATGCTGTCAGCTGCAGAGGAGGAGAAACTCCCATCAGATCATCTTCAACACCAACATGTTCTCTGTAGCTCTGCTGCTGCTGCTGGCTGCTGCATCCAGTGAGTCTCACTGAGACAGAAACATTTACAGCATGATGACAGTAAATTAAATTCATTTTTGGTAACGATACAGTTTTAATTTGTTTCTCCACAGGTGTGAAGTGTGAACAGCTGACCCAGCCAGCCTCTGAGACTGTGCAGCCAGGTCAACGTCTGACCATCAGCTGTCAGGTCTCTTATTCTATGAGCAGCTATGCAACAGCTTGGATCAGACAGCCTGCTGGGAAAGGACTGGAGTGGATTGGGTGGAAATATACTGGAGGTTCATACTACAAAGATTCACTTCGGAACAAATTCAGTATCGACTTAGACACTTCCAGTAACACAGTGACTCTGAATGGACAGAATATGCAGCCTGAAGACTCTGCTGTGTATTACTGTGCCAGAGAGCCACAGTGACACAAACCAGCTGCAGAGCTGAACAAAAACCCCTCAGAACATAAACAGATTATATCAAACCACCAAAGGAGGAGCTTTGAGTTCATTTTCAATATTTGGAAACTTTGTCAACCTTGTTTTGCTTTTTTGTAAAAACATTGCCGAAATAGATCATTACAACAAAAATATAGTTTTTGTCTCCTCTTTTTGTTTTTATTGTTTATTGTTTAAAATAAACAAAAGTCAAAATCCTCATTTGTATGCACAGAGTTGGTGAATGAAGCTGTTTCTGATTCAGAAAATTTAAACTGTTACATTTATAATGTATTCAAAAATCATGTTTTAAGTAAAAGGTGACATTTTCTTAAAACATGAGTTTCTAGAAATAATGTGTTTCAACTTCCACTAAGAGGTCTGTCAGAAACACTGAGTTTGCTGAAGAATATATTTTTTTGTCACCAACAATAACATAATACAAATATTATTTTCTTCTTATTTGGTTTAATCAGGACAAGCAGGACTGAAGACATAAAATATACAAAGACTCTTGGAGCAAGGCCTGGTCTCAAGGAGGGCAGCAAAGAAGCCACTTCTCTCCAGGAAAAACATCAGGGACAGACTGATATTCTGCCAAAGGTACAGGGAGTGGACTGCTGAGGACTGGGGTAAAGTCATTTTCTCTGATGAATCCCCTTTCCGATTGTTTGGGACATCTGAAAAACAGCTTGTTCGGAAAAGACGAGGTGAGCGCTACCACCAGTCTTGTCTCATGCCAACTGTAAAGCATCCTGAAACCATTCATGTGTGGGGTTGCTTCTCAGCCAAGGGAGTCGGCTCTCTCACAGTCTTACCTAAAAACACAGCCATGAATAAAGAATGGTACCAGAATGTCCTCCGAGAGCAACTTCTCCCAACTGTCCAAGAGCAGTTTGATGATGAACAATGCCTTTTCCAGCATGATGGAGCACCTTGCCATAAAGCAAAGGTGATATCTAACTGGCTCAGGGAACAAAACATGGAGATTTTGGGTCCATGGCCTGGAAACTCCCCTGATCTTAATCCCATTAAAAACTTGTGGTCAATCATCAAGAGACGGGTGGACAAACGAAAACCTAGGAATTCTGACAAAATGCAAGCATTGATTGTGCAAGAATGGACTGCTATCAGTCAGGATTTGGTCCAGAAATTGATTGAGAGCATGCCAGGGAGAATTGCAGAGGTCCTGAAGAAGAGGGGTCAACACTGCAAATATTGACTTGCTGCATTAACTCATTCTAACTGTCATTAAAAGCTTTTGTTACTCATAATATGATTGCAATTGTATTTCTGTATGTGATGACAACATCTGACATACACACATGAAAACCAGAGGGCAGCGGATCATGTGAAAATATAATATTTGCGTCATTCTCAATACTTTTGGCCATGACTGTACACAGAACATCGTGTGACAATACAAGAGTGAAACAAATCCACAAAAAAAGTTTAAAATGCACGAAGATCATATTAAATGTCATTCCTTAAACAAAGTGTGTTCAATTTTCATTGGTAATTTATAATTTTAATATAACTTATGACAGTTATATTAAAATGACAGTTTGTGTAGAAACAAGTGGGAACTGATGTAAAGCTTTATTTATTTTGTTAAAACATGAGTCTACATCAAATTGTTTAAAAATGAATTCAAATATCAAAGTGTTTGAAAATAATCTGAAATAGTCGTCTAACTTTGCTTTTTGTTGATAAATGTTAATGATTTATGTTTCTATTCCAGCAGGAGGAGGAGTCAATGCAAATGCTGACTGCTTAACTTTTACATGTGTGTTAGTTTAAGAGAAGCAGTGAATTAGTGGCAAACACAATATGAGCAAAGACAAATGGCTTCTACAATGATTAGATTTGAGGTTGTCATTGCTTTTATCATCTTGTCCTTAAACTGGAGTGGTAAGAAAAAAATATGTTTTTAACCAAATTCATGATTGATGTAAAGAGATGGTGGCAAAATAATTTAATTGTTCTGTTTTTCTGCAGGTACTGATGGTCAAACACTGACTGAGTCAGAATCAGTGGTTAAAAGGCCTGGAGAATCTCACAGACTGACCTGCACATATTCTGGACTTGGCAATACTGACATAGCTTGGATCAGACAGGCAACTGGAAAAGGACTGGAGTGGATCTCTTATATCTTGTACAGCAGTGGTGGAATCTCCTACTCTGACTCAGTAAAAGGCCGTTTTACCGTTTCCAGAGACAACAGAAGAAGTCAGGTGTATCTGCAGATGAACAGCCTGACATCTGGAGATTCTGCTGTTTATTACTGCGCTCGAGAGCCACAGTGACACAGAAAACACAAATGCTGAACAAAAACTCATGTAATCATGAATAGTTTTAACAAGAAACCACCACAGGGGGAGCCCTAACAACACTATTCTTACCTGACTGTCTTTCTCCCTTTACAGGTTCTTTTGTTGTTATTGTTATTAAATGGAGTCATTCCACACAGTCCTGTACTAAGCAAGCACAATACAACTATCCTAAATTATTTACTTTATTTGTCAAAATTACAACAGAGTTGTGTTTGAAATATATTCACATCACACTGTTTGATATATTTTTCAAATCTTGAAAGACCTTCAGAGGCATATTAAATTTGCTTAAAAAATGACATAAAATTCAATATAACTTGCAAGGTGCAGCAAATAGGTAAGTATATCAGTAAATTGCTTTTTAGCAATATTTAGGTAAGATGTATTACATAAAGATATGTCAAATGATTTACCAGAACGTTCTAAACTATACAATCCTCTATTGCTAAACTGCAAACAACAGAAATTTTACATTCACAGCTAAATACTTATTTTCAGTTTAAAAATGTCCTATTAAAATAATACCTTTTAGTAATAACTACTCATTTTCTGAACATATGAACCACTGCTTGAAAACTCTACAAGAATCTGAAGGACTGACTTGAGATTTAGAAGCTCCGGGATCATTGACACTTCAAATGAATGAATGAAACTTTTCATACAGCCATTCTTGATTTTATTTCTAACTTTTACTCATCTAATTTTATTGTGTAAAACAAAGCAACAAAGACAAACATGTTTTGGAAGGAAACACAAAACCATTCAGGTCAGATGGGCCATTCACGTTGCTTTCTTTTACAAACCTACTTCCACTTTGATTCTGTAAACAAACCCTTTCAAACCAATTTACCTAATAATTCTATGCTATTTCTTATGTTGTTAGTTATGTTAGAAATTTATAGGTTAAAACAAAACAAAAGGTGACAATACAATAGTTATGCACTCTGTTAAAAACAGTTCATGTTATAGTTTATGATTTCCTGTTTCTTCAGATTTTCATCATGTGGTTCAACTTAAAATATCTTGTTTGCTTCTTCCACAAATACATACTGATGTGAGATTTAGAGGCTCAGGGATCATTGACACTTCAAATGAATAAATGAAACTTTTCATGCAGCCATTCTTGATTTCTCCAGGTTTTCATCAACAAGTGGTTCAACTAAAAATATCTCGTTTGATCCTTCCACAAAAACATTCATAAATGCAAATTACATAACAGGTCAAAAAAAAATATTTACAAAAATAAAATTTACATTAATTTCTGTTCCAATTTTATTAGTTAAGTTATGTTTTAGAAATAACGTAATAATATCACAGTTGATATAGAAATTTGTAAAATCTGCCTTAAGCCTTAAATTTCCCCCAAATCTTGTTTGCATTTATCAAATGGATCTGGTTTCTTCTTCAAGAGGAGGAGTCAATGCAAATACTGACTGCTCCACTTTTACATGTCTGTTAGTTTAAGAACAGCAGTGAATTAGTGGCAGTTTTAACATAGACAAATGGCTTCTACAATGATTAGATTTAAGGTTGTCATTGCCTTTATCATCTTGTCCTTAAACTGGGGCGGTTTACGTCAATTTGTGATTAACGTAAATAGATGGTGGAAAGACAATCAGTTATCTGTTCTTTTATGCAGGAACTGATGGTCAAACACTGACTGAGTCAGAATCAGTGGTTAAAAGGCCTGGAGAATCACATAGACTGACCTGCACATATTCTTTTTGTTATAGTGCTCATTATACTAACGCTTGGATCAGGCAGGCAGCTGGAAAAGGTTTGCAGTGGATTGTTTATATCAGCAGTGGTAGTGGCACCAGCCACTCTGACTCACTGAAAACCCGGTTCACCATCTCCAGAGAGAACATCATAAGTCAGGTGTATCTGCAGATGAACAGCCTGATATCTGAGGATTCTTCTATTTATTATTGCGGTCGAAAGTCACAGTGACAAAGAAAGCAGAAACACTGAACAAAAACTCTTGTAATCATGAATAGTTTTAACAAGAAGCCACCACAGGGAGAGCCCTAACACCACTTTTCTGACATGACTGTCACTCTCAGCTCTCTAGTAGCTTTATCTATGTTATGATTAGTTGCTACAGATACGAGTATGGAGTCATTCTTTCCAGTCATGTGATGTAAAACGTGGATGCAGCTCTTATATTTTCTTGCAAGAAATCTGTGTCCTTGTTTACTTACTGTTTTGTGAACCAGGTCAACAACATGGAGGAAAAGGACTAAGTAGATTTATCTGATTCTAACAAGTAACAAATAAAGCTTTTAATCTCTGAAATTATGGCAGAAGCTTTTAATTCCAGTATTCTCAGGGAATTATTACTGAATGACTGCTAACAGTGAATGTAAATCTGTTTGCAGAATTTTGAATCTGTTTGCAGAATTTTGACGATGTGTAGAAAAAAACACACAATGAATTCAAACATGCACAAAAGTCATTATTTTAAAAACAATTAGTGATTCCTATAAGACCGTTCCGCTCTGATAAAAGAATGAATAATTAAATCACAGACTAAATTTAAGGACAATATAAATAGAAACATACTATTTCAAAATTCTGGTCCACAGCACATAAAAATGATTTTTATCATGTGATTCTGGTGGGGCTGGTTTGGTGATATGCAAATGAAAAGAATCATGTTATAAAGTCTTGATCTGATGCTGTCAGCTGCAGAGGAGGAGAAACTCCCATCAGATCATCTTCAACACCAACATGTTCTCTGTAGCTCTGCTGCTGCTGCTGGCTGCTGCATCCAGTGAGTCTCACTGAGACAGAATCATTTACAGCATGATGACACTAAATTAAATTCATTGTTGGTAACAATACATTTTTAATGTGTTTCTCTACAGATATAAAGTGTGAACAGCTGACACAACCAGCCTCTGAGACTGTGCAGCCAGGTCAACGTCTGACCATCAGCTGTCAGGTCTCTTATTCTATGAGCAGCTATGCAACACACTGGATCAGACAGCCTGCTGGGAAAGGACTAGAGTGGATTGGATGGAAATACACTGGAGATTCTGGCTACAAAGATTCACTGCGGAACAAATTCAGTATCGACTTAGACACTTCCAGTAAAACAGTGACTCTGAATGGACAGAATATGCAGCCTGAAGACTCTGCTGTGTATTACTGTGCCAGAGAGCCACAGTGACACAAACCAGCTGCAGAGCTGAACAAAAACCCCTCAGAACATAAACAGATTATATCAAACCACCAAAGGAGGAGCTTTAAAATCATTTTTAATATTTGGTAACTTTGTCAACCTTGTTTTGCTCTTTTGTAAAAACATTGCAGAAATACATCCTTACAACAAAAATATAGTTTTTGTCTCATTTTTTATATGTTTAATTAAAGTAAACAAAAGTAAAATGCCTCATTTGTGTGTATAGAGTTGGTGAATGAAGCTGAATCTGATTCAGAAAATTGAAATAGTTATAATGTATTCAAGGTGACATTGACTTAAAACATGATTTTATATAAATAATGTGTTTCAACTTCCACTAAGCGGTTTGTCAGAAACATTCAGTTTGCTAAAAAAATCTTTTTTGTCATCAACAATGATATAATACAAATATTATATTCTTAGAATTCAGTTAAATCAACACAAGCAGGACTGAAAATAAAAAAAAACATATGGAGAGGACACATGCACCTTATTGTAGACTCTAAACCTCTCAATCTTGATAAAATAGTTCTTTCTGAACTGTACCAACACCTTTACAGTTCCAGGATATATCTGAAATACATCATTGATTTAAATTCGAACTCTAGCATACCTAATGTGTAACATAAGGGAAAAAACAGACAAACATATTTAGTAGGCAAAAATTGTGTTTAATAAAAGAACAGAAACATTTCTAAAAGTAAGAAAAAGTTCTGCACAGAACATCACGTAACAACACAAAAGTGAAACTGATGTAAAGCTTTATATGTTTTGGTAAAACAGGAATCCATATAAAATTATTTGAAAATGAATTCAAATATCAAAATGTTTGAAAATAATCTAAAATAATTGTCCTAAAGCAATCGTCCATCTTTGTTTATATTGATAAATTATTTGTGTTTTTCACCAGGAGGAGAAGTCACTGCAAATACTGTCTGCTCCTCTTTTACATGTTTGTTAGTTTAAGAGCATTGGTGAATTAGTGGTGAACACAGTATGAACAGAGACACATGGCTTCCACAATGATTAGATTTAAGGTTCTCCTTGCTGTTATTATCTTGTCCTTAAACTGGAGCGGTAAGAAAAAAAAGATTCTTTTTTTTTTTTTTAAGAAATTCATGATTGATGTAAAGAGATGGTGGCAAAATAATTTAATTGTTCTGTTTTTCTGCAGGTACTGATGGTCAAACACTGACTGAGTCTGAATCAGTGGTTAAAAGGCCTGGAGAATCTCACAGACTGACCTGCACATATTCTGGGCTTGGCAGTCCTGCCATAGCTTGGATCAGACAGGCAACTGGAAAAGGATTGGAATGGATTGCTTTTATCTGGTATGACAGCAGCAGCATGTACTACTCTGACTCAGTGAGAGGCCGGTTCACCATCTCCAGAGACAACAGCAGAAGTCAGGTGTATCTGCAGATGAACAGCCTGACAGCTGGAGATTCTGCTGTTTATTACTGCGCTCGAAGAGCCACAGTGACACAGAAAGCAAAAACACTGAACAAAAACTCCTCTGTGAATTAATAGTTTTAACAAGAAGCCACCACAGGTGGAGCCCTAACACCACTTTTCATATATGACTGTCACACTCACCTCTCTGGCAGCTTTACTTATGTTATGATTAGATGCCAGAGATAAGAGTATGGAGTCATTATTTCCAGTCATGTGCTGTAAAACGTGGATGCAGCTCTCATATTTTCTTGCACAAATTTGCGTTCTTGTTTACTTGCAGTTTTGTAAACCAGGTCAACAACATGGGGAAAAAGAACTAAATGGGTTTATCTGATTCAAGTAACAAATAAGGCTTTTAATCTTTAAAATGATGGCAGAAGGTTTTAATTGAGATGTACTTCTCAGGGAACTATTACAGAATGACTGCTAACAGTGAATGTAAATGTTTGAGTCTGTTTGCAGAATTCTGATGATGTGTAGATAAAAAAAATGCATAATGAATTCTAACATGAACAAGTCAATATCTTAAAAATAATAATTGATTTTTATATGATCGTTCTACTCTGACAAAAGAATGAATCAACCATAACATTATAATGCATTATATAAAGACTTAATTTGCTCAAGATGTTTATATATATATAAATTTTCTACATTAATTCTCAGTTTCAAATAATTAAATCACAGAATTAATTTAAGGACAATATAACTGGAAACATACTATTTCTTAATACTGGTCCACAGCACATTAAAAGTATTTTTATCATGTGATTCTGATGGGGCTGGTTTGGTGTTATGCAAATGAAAAGAATCATGTTATAAAGTCTTGATCTGATGCTGTCAGCTGCAGAGGAGGAGAAACTCCCATCAGATCATCTTCAACACCAACATGTTCTCTGTAGCTCTGCTGCTGCTGCTGGCTGCTGCATCCAGTGAGTCTCACTGAGACAGAAACATTTACAGCATGATGACACTAAATTAAATTCATTGTTGGTAACGATACATTTTTAATGTGTTTCTCTACAGATATAAAGTCTGAACAGCTGACAGCCAGCCTCTGAGACTGTGCAGCCAGGTCAACGTCTGACCATCAGCTGTCAGGTCTCTTATTCTCTGGGCTATGGAACAGCTTGGATCAGACAGCCTGCTGGAAAAGGACTGGAGTGGATTGGGTGGAAATACACTGGAGGTTCTAACTACAAAGATTCACTGCGGAACAAATTCAGTATAGACTTAGATACTTCCAGTAACACAGTGACTCTGAATGGACAGAATATGCAGCCTGAAGACTCTGCTGTGTATTACTGTGCCAGAGAGTCACAGTGACACAAACCAGCTGCAGAGCTGAACAAAAACCCCTCAGAACATAAATAGATTATATCAAACCACCAAAGGAGGAGCTTTGAGTTCATTTTTAATATTTGGAAACTTTCTCAACCTTGTTTTGCTCTTTTGTAAAAACATTGCAGAAATAGATCCTCACAACAAAAAATATAGAGTTTATATTTAAATTGAATAAAAGTCAAATTCCTCCATTGTGTGCACAGAGTTGGTGAATGAAGCTGATTTTGATTCAGAAAATTTAAACTGTTATATTTATAATGTAACGTTCAAGGTGACATTGACTTAAAACATAATTTTATATAAATAGCGTGTTTCAACTTCTACTAAGAGGTTTGTCAGAAACATTCAGTCTGCTAAAAAAATTATTTTTTGTCATCAAAAATGATATAATACAAATATTATATTCTTCTCATTTGTTTTAATAAACACAAGCAGGACTGAAAACATAGAACATACAGAGGATATATGCATCTTATTCTAAGCACTAAAAAACCCCCATTTATGTTAACCCTCTATGGCATGACTTTTTATTTTTGTGGGGAAGAAATATTTTCCTGCTTTCTTTGGGAGCTTGGTGGTCCCTAATTACATGTCAATCATAAAATCGGACTCTGACACCTCCTGGAACCAGATTTGGGTTTGTTGCCTCAGGGTAACATTGGTCTAGAACACCAAGATTGTCTACACTGATTATGAGAAATGAAATACAAATCAAACAAAAACTATATTCATAAAAGAACTATTTTTTGGACAAAAATATGTCAAAAATCATGCCCCCCAAAAAATAAAATAAAGGAGCAATGTGAGGTACAGCTATGTGGTTTGTTGCCTGAGGGCAACGCCATGCCATAGAGGGTTTTAAAATTGTTCTTTTCCAAAATATACCAACACCTTTACTGTTCCCAAATCTATCTGAAATTTAATCAGTGATTTAATTTCCAACTTTAACTCACTTCATGTGTAACACAAGGAAAAAAAGGAGACAAACATGTTTAGTACGCAAAAAAACGTGTTTAAAAAAGGCACAGAAACATTACAAAAAGTAACAAAAAGTTCTGCACAGAATATCATGTGGCGATGCAAAAGTGAAACATATCTACAAAAATGTTGAAAAATGTACAAAGATCATATTAAATGTAATTCTTGAAAGAATTTGTATTAAAGTTTCATTGTTGATTTATGATTTCAAAATAACTTAATTTTACAGTTCGTGTTGAAATAAGTTAAATCTGCTGTAAAGCTTTATCTGTTTTGGTAAAACAGGAATCAACATCAAATTATTTAAAAATGTCTTCAAAACCCAAAATGTCTGAAAATTATCTGAAATAATCATCCAATTTTGCTTTTTTTGATCAGATGATTTGCGTTTCTTCCTCAGGAGGAGGAGTCAATACAAATTCTGTCTGCTCCACTTTTCCATGTCTGTTAGTTTAAGAGCAGCAGTGAATTAGTGGTGAACACAATAGGAACAGAGACAAATGGCTTCTACAATGATTAGACATCAGGTTTTCCTTGTCTTCATTATTTCATCCTTAAAATGGAGTGGTAAGAAATAAAGGTTCATGATTGATGTAAAGAAATGGTGGCAAGACAATTTTAATTGTTCTGTTTTTCTGCAGGTACTGAAGGTCAAACACTGACTGAGTCTGAATCAGTGGTTAAAAGTCCTGGAGAATCTCACAGACTGACCTGCACATATTCTGGGTTTAGTAGCACTCCTAGAATAGCTTGGATCAGACAGGCAGCTGGAAAAGGACTCGAGTGGATCGCTTATATTAGCGAAAGCAGCGGCTACATCTACTACTCTGACTCAGTAAAAGGCCGGTTCACCGTCTCCAGAGACAACAGCAGAAGTCAGGTGTATCTGCAGATGAACAGCCTGACAGCTGGAGATTCTGCTGTTTATTACTGCGCTCGAGAGCCACAGTGACACAAAAAGCAGAAACACTGAACAAAAACTCCTCTGTGAATTAATAATTTTAACAAGAAGCCACCAGAGGAAGCATAACACCAGTTTTCTTAATCACAACCAACACATTTAGATATACTAATAGTTTCACACAGAAGAAATAACTATGGGACTATTCAGAAGATTTAAATCCATTAGAAAAAGATTTTGCATTAATATTTTAGATTAGATTAAAAATTAAATACAGGCATCAATTTAAAGTATTCCTATCTTTACAATGTTTGATATCTCTTAATGTTTTCTCTTTAAAAATACACAGATTTTTCTTAATATGTTTTTCAATGTCAAAATAAATGTCAATAGCTAAAAACATTATGTAAGAATACAATTGTAGTTCTGCACATAAAATAAAGCAGATCACTCTCTTAAAGTCTCTTTGTTGTTCTTGAGAGTTTCCCTGCATGTGGCTCAGTGATGCTGATAAATACTCAAACTACTTTTCCTTTCTATATTGGGAAGACACATTTCTTTTAAATACTGAAATAATAACACGATTTTAATAATAATGAAAAAAAAGAGCTGTTCATTATTTAAGACAGATGCAATGAGCTTGAATGAAGAAAATGTGCAGCTTTGGTTGTTGGAAACTCTGATTGGCCAATTTGTCACAATTTAGATTAGTGTCCTAATCTCTCATAATACTCAGAAGGCAAACAACTAACAAAAGAATGAGGATGATAATAAGTCAAATATTTCCCAAACAATGCATTATTGGCACTTCATGTCAGCTACAAGGACAGAAATATTAACCAGTCATAATTAACCAATACACTCATTGGCTGATTATCATTATGCAAATACAGTGTTCAGGTTTATAGACTTGGTCTTGATCAGCTGCAGAAGAAGGGAAACTCCCTGATATACCTTCAACACCAACATGTTCTTTGTCGCTCTGCTGCTGCTGGCGGCTGGATGCTGTGAGTCTCACTGAGACAGAAATATTTTCAGCATGACACTAAACTGAATATTTTTTTCTGAATATTCAGTTTCGATGTGTTTCTCTGCAGGTGTGAAATGTGAACAGCTGATCTAGCCAGCCTCTGTGACTATGCAGCCAGGTCAACATCTGACCATCAGCTGTCAAGTCTCTTATTCTATGAGCAGCTATACAACACACTGGATCAGACAGCCTGCTGGGAAAGGACTGGAGTGGATTAGGTGGAAAAACGCAGGAGGTTCTAGCTACAAAGATTCACTTCGGAGCAAATTCAGTATCAACTTAGACGCTTCTAGAAAAACAGTGATTCTAAATGGACAGAATATGCAGCCTGAAGACTCTGCTGTGTATTTCTGTGCAAGAGACCCACAGGGATGTAAACAAGCAGCAAAGCTGTGCAAAAACCAGCAGAACCTGAACAGGTCATATCAAACCACCAGAGTAGGGGCTCTAACTGTGCTTTTTAAAAAAAATTTTGTGTATTTGAGCTCTAGGACCATTTCTAATTTCATGAATTTGAAAACCTTCTTATTGTGATCTTTCTATTTATAGAAACAAAAAGAACACAATATTTGTGAATATTTGCAAAAACCCCTTTTTTTAAAGCTGTTTTTATATACTAGTATTTTAACATTTATTAGTTAAACTTGACAATTAAAGCTCCTTCTGATTCTGAAGTTGTATATAAAGTTCCTAGAGTGGCATTTAAAATGTATTTCAATCCAGGTGACATTAGTCTGAAAAGCTTCATGTATTTACCATGTATTAAAATGTACTCAGAGGTATGTTAGAATTAGTATGTGTAGTCATAGAAACAGAAACACCAAACTACATTAATGTTTATATTGTCCCTTTGTAATAGAATCAGAGAATTAATGTGAAATTACCGTTATGAATTGAAGGATGCTGTCCATTCTTGGTCATATGTAAAGCATTTTTTTTATCACGTGCTTCTGATATGGTTGGTTTGCAATTATGCAAATCAGAAGTGTCAGGTTTATACAATTGATCTGATGCTGTCAGCTGCAGAAGAACAGAAACTCCCATTACATCAACTTCATCATCAACATGTTCTCTGTTGCTCTACTGCTGCTGCTGGCTGCTGTATCCTGTGAGTCTCACTGAGACAGAAACATTTACAGCTTGATCACATTAAATTTAATATTTATTGCTGATAACAGTTCTAATGTTTCCTCTCACAGGTGTGGAGTGTGAACAGCTGACACAGCCGGCCTCTATAACTGTGCAGCCAGGTCAACGTCTGACCATCAGCTGTCAGGTCTCTTATGATTTGGACATCTACTGGACAGCTTGGATCAGACAGCCTGCTGGGAAAGGACTGGAGTGGATTGGTAGAGACACAGAATTCAAAAATTCATTAAAAAACAAATTTGGAGGTAGCTTAGACTCTTCCAGTAGAACAGTGACTCTGAATGGACAGAATATGCAGCCTGAAGACTCTGCTGTGTATTACTGTGCCAGACAGAGAACCACAGTGACACAAACAAGCAGTAAAGCCGTATAAAAACCCCTGAACAGGCTGTCAAACCACCAGAGGGAGCTCTCTGGCTTCCTTGTTGCTATTTTAACTTAAAACAGTTATGTTTAAAATTTAACTGTGACAACGTGACAATTAACCAAGAAAAAAATTCTAATCATACATGATGTGATTTACCGTTTTTGACATTTTTATATGTTATAAACAATATTTCAGTAATCCGTGTCTTTATCAATACTTGATGTGGATTTAAAACAAACAACCAACAAACACAAAAAAAACGTGAATATATATAATACGTCATCAAAAAACTATAAAAAACTATATAGGCACCCTTATGTCAAAATCAATTAGTGATGAGTGCTTAATGAAGCGTAATGAGAACAGAGACAAACATGTTTTGTAAGGGAAAAGTGTCAAATAAAAACACAGACCTTTACAAAAAGCTCTGCAAAGAACATTATTTAGCAATATTAGAGCAACACACTCTGTTAAAGAAAAGTTCATATAATGATTTCCTGGTTTTCAAAATTACAACCAGAATGAAGCAGATAGCATTTATTTAAAAATGACTTAACATATTAAAATATCTGGACATAATCTAAAATAATTACCCAAATTCATGAATCACATGAATCAGTTTTTTCACCAGGAGGAGGAGTCTATGCAAATACTAACTCCTCCACTTTTATACATCTGTTCATTTAACACAGACCTGCCACAGAGTGATTCAGTGGCAGACACTGTGCAAGCAAATGGCTTTTACAATGCTTAGATTTCAGGTTGTCCTTACCTTTATTATTGTATCTGTAAGCTGGAACGGTAAGAACTAAGATGTTTTTAATCGAGTTAAAAGCTTGCTTGTAAAGGCAATTAATATTGTTCTGTTTTTCTGCAGGTACTGATGGTCAAACACTAACTGAGTCAGAATCAGTGGTTAAAAGGCCTGGAGAATCTCACAGACTGACCTGTACATATTCTGGGTTTAGTGGCCATCACTGGAACGCTTGGGTCAGACAGGCAGCTGGAAAAGGACTGGAGTGGGTCGCTACTATCAGTGATTCCAGCACCTATATCTACCTCTCTGACTCAGTAAAAGGCCGGTTCACCATCTCCAGAGACAACAGCAAATATCAGGTGTATCTGCAGATGAACAGCCTGACAGCTGGAGATTCTGCTGTTTATTACTGCGCTCGGGAGTCACAGTGGCACAGAAAGCAGAAACGCTGAACAAAAACTCCTCAGAGCATGAACAGCTTGAACACCAATCCACCACAAGGGGGGCCATCAGACCAAAAATAGATATTTGCAGTAATTGCTGGATGGGTATGTAGGTAGATTTAACACTGAAAACTTTGAAGAATATTTTTTGTAAAAAGTAATACATTTATTTCATAAGTTTTATTATAAGAAACTTTTGTTTATTGTCAAAGTTTTTCTGATCATGAAAAGTACATAGACACAATGTTTTTTAGCGTATGGTTAAAATCTGCTAGTTTTCTTATTGATCATCTTTTTAAAAGATCGTATTTATAGGCCCAAGTACAATTTAAGTCTTTATATACAGTATATACGTATATATATATATATATATATATATATATATACCTATATATATATATATATACATATATATACAGTATATATATATTTATATATATATATAGAGAGAGAATAGAACAAATATAATGAAGCCTTGCTTAATAACCTGTAAATAAAAACATTTGTGCCATTTCTATCTGAAGTGATGATTATTGAATATAAAGTTAATTTTTTTTTCCATTTTGAAGGATGGAAAAAGAAAGACAATTGTTTGTTAGGTCTTCATTCCTACCAAGGAAGTGAATAGTCAATGTTTCAAAACTAATTTGGCATGAAATAAGCTACTGAAAATTTTTTAAAAATATTTATTTTAAGGCTTTTCATAAAACCTAACATCTCTCTTTGGTGTCAGATTATTATCGTTGAAGTTAATTTTATTATTATTTTTTAAAATAAATTTAGGTTTTATTTGAGTTGGTGCATAACACAACTACAATTGTAGAAATCCTTTTTTAATTTGCATGATAAATGATTCCAAATATGTAAATTGCAACACAATCTGAGGATAATCCTGCATTAAATGGACAATTTATGTAGAGCCAAAAACAATGACATTTACAGGACAGGGATCATTTAGTCTATTGTTGGTCATTTCATTTAAAACACCTCTCGCCTCATGTGCAGCTTGGAAAAAAACCCCAAAAAAACAACACACACGTGACATTTTCCATCTGTTCTCTTTATCCAAAATATTTGCAAAATATGCTGCTCCTTTATTTGAAGGCAAAACATAATAT
Source organism: Xiphophorus maculatus (assembly GCF_002775205.1). Taxonomy (NCBI): domain Eukaryota; kingdom Metazoa; phylum Chordata; class Actinopteri; order Cyprinodontiformes; family Poeciliidae; genus Xiphophorus; species Xiphophorus maculatus. The sequence continues at coordinate 15,961,948 of NC_036458.1, read as the reverse complement.
TGCGAGAACATGCAGAGAACAATTCATACAACACATTTATACAGGAGATTTGAAACAAATTTGAACATTATCAAAAACTTTATTTCAGTAAAAGAACTCAAAGAGTAAAACTTGATAAATTAAACTCAGATTGATATATTTCAAGCTTTCTTTTCTGTGATTCTTTAATGCACTTATGGCTAACATTAGCATATTACATAAACCGACTGAAAAAGCAGCTTTTAAACATTTTTATGACCTAAACAATAAAGAGAAAGCCTTCTTACTTTATAAATTTCCAGCTGCCGCTCACAGACAGTGTTGCACAAAGGGGTTAAGAAACAAAAGGTAAATGCTAAATGATGTATCCAGAAATTTTAATGGAAAGTTAAGTGGAAGAAAAAAGCATGGTACAGAAAGGAGCAAAGGGAGCAGACTAGCTTTATGAAGATGCTGATTTAATTTTTCAGGACTCGGTACATGACTTCACTGCCAATGCCAGCTTGTTTAGACAGAAAACAGGCCCGATCTAAAGGCCATGTAGAGTACCATCAGGAGGAAAGTAATGGGTATCTACTGAAATGAGAGCAGCTTTTAAAGCAACCTGGGCTTCATTTACACCTCAGCAGAACCGCAAGATCATTGGCTCCATACCACACAGCATGATGTAGTAATCCATGCAAAACGAGCCACAATCAAATATTTACACTGCAGTTTAGCAAACCATTTGTCTCTAAGATCTTTTTTTATTGGTCTTACGTAATATTCTAATGCTGAGGTAATTTGGATTTGCATTGGGTTTGTATTAGCTGTCAGCTATGATCATCAAAAACACAATAAAAACTCTTGAAATAAATCAATCTGTCTGAGTTAATCTATATAATTAATACAGATCCTTTTTAAATTAAATTACTGAAAAAAAAACAAAAAAACATTTTGATGATATTCTTTGACTAAGGTGAAGCCATATCTGGTGACATTCATATCTGGGGAAAGCGGTGGTTTTAGTCAGAGTTTGTCATCCAGCAAAAAGCTTTTTAAACCTGGACTGAGATTTATTAATATCAAGCTAGACTCAACAGAGATATAGAAGTCAAGCTACCTTTTTCTCAGGGGTGTTGAGTTTCCATGTGTCTGTTCAAAGACGTTCTTTCTCGAAAACATTTTCCACATGTGAGACATGGGAAGGGCCTCTCACCTGTGTGAGTTCTCATGTGGATATTTAAATTACTCTTTTTACCAAAACTTTTTCCACAGGTGAGACATGGAAAAGGTTTCTCCCCGGTGTGAGTTCTCATGTGAGACCTCAAATCACAGCTCTGGCAAAAGCCTTTGGCGCACACTTCGCAGGTGTACGGCTTGTCGTCTGTGTGACCCCGTTTGTGTTTGGTCAAATACCTTCTTTGACTGAATCTTTTCCCACACATGGGACACAAGAAAGGCTTCTCCTCTGTGTGCGTTTTCATGTGGACGGTCATGAAGGTTTTCTCTCTGAAACTCTTCCCACAGGTCGGACATGAAAAAGGCTTCTCGCCCGAGTGGGTGCTCATGTGGCAATTCAAGGCAGACTTCGTAATGAAACTTCTCTTGCAGGTTAGACACGTGAAAGGCCTGTTGCCCGTGTGCGTCTTCATGTGAGCCGTTAAATTGGCGCGAACGCCATAAGATTTGCCACACAGCTCGCATCTGTGGGGTTTCTCGCCAGTGTGCGTGACCATGTGACACTTCAGACAGTTTTTTCTCATGAAGGTTTTGCCACAGAGCCTGCACCGGAAAGGCTTCTTTCCTATGTGGATTCTCATGTGATCCTTCAGATGGCCGTTCTGACTGAAACTTTTACTGCAGAATTCGCACGAATATGGCCTCTCGCCTGTGTGAGTTCTCACGTGAGTGTTGAGCTGACCGTTGTCGCTGAAGGCTTTACCGCACGCGTCGCAGGAATACGACTTCTCCCCCGTGTGAGTTCTCATGTGGCTGTTCAGTCCGTATTTTCGGCCAAAGCATTTGCCACAGACCCCACACAGGAAGGGTTTCTCACCTGTGTGAGTTCTCTTATGATCCGTCAAATGATTTTTTTTCCTGAACTCTTTCCCGCAGATGTCACAGCAGTGCAGCAAACTTTTACCGCAGATTTCCGGATCCTGGTTCTCAGTTTTAACCGGACTTTGAGAGAGGAGTTCATTCCCACTTTGGTCCTGGTCGCTGTCATCCGTTTCCTCTTCTGAAGAATTTTCCACAGAGGTCTCAGTCTCTTGCTTCAATTCTGGCTGCTGGTCATCTGGATGGATGTACAGTTCCTTGTCTTCCTCTTTAATCCGAACAGACTTTGGTTTCTCCTGAGTCTTACTAGGCCAAACTGCTTCTGGTTCTTCATGGTTGGACTCCGTCTCTTGCTGCGAGACAATCTGGTCACGAGAATCCGCAGACATTGACGGATGTAATTCTGTGGAAAATCTGAGAGCAATACCAAAAAAAACAATATTAGTGGAATTTGAGAAAAATTACACACACATCTTTATACAAACATATAGGTGTGTACCTCATGCCCCTGAAAGCAGACATAAAGCCCAGTAAAAGCTTTATTTTCCAACAGCTGACAGTTTTACTCTTGATGTCCGATGAAATATATGCAGCTTGGTGTTCATCTGTTGATCTTGGTGCTCCGTCTGTGAAGCTGGAAAATGTCAGCTATGTAAATAGATATATTATGTTTCAAACTTTTTGAACAGTTTGTGCATATTTCTTATTATGATGGCTGGTAATGAAGTCAAAGTATGACAAGTACCACTATCATGTACTGATAAGCCGATGAAATTAGACATAAAGGTAAATGAACAAATGAATGAAACACAAATATCCAGACTATAATAAACTCTGAATGTTACCTTGCAATAGAGCAGCTAATGTTTACTACTGGCAGCTGAGGTTAAAATTTGAGTATATCATCTATTTATCTATTATCAACAAGATACTCGTTGATAATAGATAAAGAAAGATTTGACAACAGCTGCAAAGCCTACAAAAAAACGCTTCATCAAGATACGGCATCAAATTTAAGAACAATCAGAAAACCAGGTCTAAAGAGTTATCAAGATTGCAGTGTAGTGACAAAGAAAAAGAGTGAAAATTTAGAATTTCTATGAATTCTATTTATATTTATAGGTAAAGTTATCCAGAGAAAATTGTGAAAGCCTGGAGAGAAGATGCAGCTGTTACAGGCTTTAGACTTCCACCATTTTACAAGCATGTTTATTAGAAAGCCACAACACACTTATAGTCCAAATAATGAAAAAAACTCACAAAACAAAAAAATCAAAACCAATACTTTAATTTATTCCTAATTTGTGTGACTTGTATGATAGATCCCTCTTGGCTGTATATTGAAGAATCAAATTAACTTTACAGATCCTTGGGTGAAACTAGGCTTATTACAGCATCTCTAAACAAGAACAAAAGCTCAAACACATATATAAAAAATATATACATACTAAAAAAAAAGGTGCAGGTCAAAGTAGATACGAGTATGGAAAGTATTTTACAAAAGCATAAAAAAAAGGAAATTTGTAGTTGTGTAATGTCTAGCAGAACCTGTGATTTAGTCTTTGCTAGATGTTAACAAAGAAACCATCTGATGCAAAAGTGAGAAGGTGATTATATATGTGCACCGATTTTTATTGTGGTTTACTATTCTTGTTTAAGACTGACATAGGCACAGGGTCATGAAACTTAATGCAAATCAATATCTTGCAAAAGTTTGATTTCAGAACAATGTGCTCTGCTATGGCTAGACGTTAGCATTCACAGAGAGAAAACAATTTGCTCCGCCATTGATATCTTAGTTTACGTAAGATATTTAATGCTAAAAACGTCACCACAAAACCTCACTTCAAAACATCCAAATGATTATTTTTGAGGCCTGGATATGGTGTTGATAACATGCAGTTATTGCTAATGCTAACCTGTTTGTTAGTTTTTCTCTTACTGTTGATATTTGTCGATGCTCGCAGGAAAAGCTGGTGAAACTCCAGTGCCTGATAAATGTCCCGACTGCTGTGAGAAGTATTTTGAGTGTATTTCTAAATAAACTAAAAGGTCAGTAGTGATTCTAGAGTTAGCCTCCTGTAATTCATCTCCTACCAGCTTGTTTTGCTCGTGATGCAGGAAGAAACTGGTGGCTGCAGACAAGCTGGCTCAATCATCAGACGCTAGTAAAAACGCGGAGACCTCACATTTCTTTTTGAGAAACGAAGAGGTACAGTTAACATATTTACACACAAGCTAGGAGGGAAAAAGCCTAGCTGGGACCGTGTGTTTGTGTGGAGGTGGAGGTGTGGCTACATTTAGAGGAAGTCTGGTCCGGTGAACCTCTGACCTTCAAAATAAAAGTCTACTTCACCCAACCCTTCAAGTTTTGGAACCATAAATTTGCCTTGAACAGTTATTATTTTTAAATAAAATAAAATGTATAAAATATATTTTCAGAATTATTTTATTTTTAAATACTGAGGTAATAATAATAATAATAATAATAATAATAATAATAATAATAATAATAATAATAATAATAATAATAATAATAATAATAATAATAATAAATAGGTTAAATTAAAAATGTTATAAAAAGATAAATACAAAAAAATATAAAATACTCATTTGGTTTTCAGATTTTTTATTGCCACCAAAAAGCGAAAAAAGCTGTAATTTCAATTGGCATATTCAAAACTTGTGCTTGTTTAAAATGAACAGATACCCACAGAGGTCTATACTTTGACCTGAAGGTGGCAGTAGAAGAAAACAGTTTGAATAATTATGATATACATCTTACAGTTGTACAACTAAAACAGTTAACAACATGACAGCAACAGATGTTGTATCTGTTATTGAGAAAGTAATACCCAGGCCTTTGGTGAGACAGCTTGTGGAAAATTCAGGCTTTTTCACTACTGGAAAGGATCTGACTTCTCATTGGAAAATGTGATATCAACTGGATCAGAAAAACGTTTACATTTATGGGCTACATTTAAACAGAGTAGTGTAAAGCATATTACTTGGACAGTTTTCAGGGTTGAGAAAGCAACAGCATGAAAAATTCACAGTGTTCAAAATATGTGGAGATAAACAGAATGTTTTTTTAAAGACTATGGTCACATTGCTGGAAATAGGGTGTCTCTAATTCAGCAGCACCTCACAAATAGACAAAAAGCAGTAAAATATGTGAGAAGATGTAAATTATATTTTTCAGGGAAATGGATGTTTAAGTATTCTTATTTAACCATATTTGCTTTGTAGTGTATGGAATTATAATTGTGGGGCTTTTTTGTTGAATAGGATTGTTATAATAGAAACACCTCTAGTTTTACTTAAGGCAAATGTGTTTCTTAATATTGTGAAAATACATTTGTTTTGTAAAATGAGTGACATTATCTATCTATATATTATCTATCCGCTGTGGAGGAGGAGCCAATGAAAAACAAATCTGCCTACATCTGTGTATTTAAGTTAACAGGGATGAACTGAGACCAGCAGATACAGTTTAACAAGATGGACTGCAGGACAGGACTGCTGCTTTTATTCATCTGCTGTGCAGGTGAAATACTGAAGTTTTATAAACTTTTCTCAATTACATTTCTGATTTGTCTACATTTAATACAGCAATAAGCTCAGATTGTTTCAATTCTTTTTTCCCCTTGAAGGTGTTGCTGGGCAAACTCTGACTGAATCTGAATCAGTGGTTAAAACACAGGGAGAATCTCACAAACTGACCTGCACAGCCTCTGGCTTCTCAATCAATGCCTGGTGGATGAATTGGATCAGACAGGCTCCTGGAAAAGGACTGGAGTGGGTCGCTGCTCATTACAACGATCGCAGCTTATATTATTCTCAGTCAGTTCAAGGCAGGTTTACCATCTCCAGAGACAACAGCAGAGAGCAGCTGTATCTGCAGATGAACGGCCTGAGAACAGAAGATTCTGCTGTTTATTACTGCGCTCGAGAGCCACAGTGACTGAAGTTGGTTTAGCAGCTGTACAAAAACCTCAATGCCTTCAAAGTTATCTGAAGGAAGTCTTAATTTTGACTGTGAAAATATCTTCCTGAAAAAGACTCAGAGTCATTTTATTTTCTCATACAGTCCCACCAAAAAGAACATAAATGCACTTGAAGATCAAGAAACATGACTGAATTTAACTGCAAGGTCTGTGTGTGAGAAAGAGGCTAATTACAATATCGTCTTCAGAATTTTGCAATTTGTATTTAATGTGCTAATAATAAATTCATTTTACATAAGTGTCTTATCAAAATTCAAAAAGTCTAAGAGATCTCTGAAAAGCCAGTTTTTAACAGCTCCACAATTAATATATACTGTATAGCGATGCAATTTTTTCACTAATGTTTTCACTAATAATGCTACTGCATTAATAGTTATAGTTTTCTCTATATTTATGGTTGTCATTTATCACTTTCCCTCTGCTCCCTCATAGTCAGGTTTTCTCACACATCTGCAATGCTTTCTGTTAATTGGACTCTTCCCCACTCTTCTGAATTCACTCCTTTCTGTGTAAACCTTTCCCGATTCATTTGCAAGATTTGGTTGCTCTTCATATCTGGGTTTCCCCTTGTAGTTTGTCTAAGTTGAGTTAATCAATAAATGTCTTTTTCCATTATGCACCTGCCTTCTTCTTGCTTGTCTCTGATCCTTAATCAACTCCAGTTATCAGCAAAACTTCCCCAGATGCTCAAAGCATTTTCCTTCAAGTCTTATCTATTAAAATTAAAAAATATGTTAATTTGTTTGTGCATAAAATGCTTACTGTTAAAAAATCCATCCCTAAATGAGTCTTTCCTAGTTTGAATCTGTTGTCTTTGCAGAGCACACTTTAATGACTGACCTTGTAACCTGAACTGAGGTCAGACATCTTGTGACTTCAGCAAGGTGAAAACATTAACTCACTGGTTGCTCTCGGACTTTGTGGTGAGTTCTTCCAGCTCCTTAGGTTGCATTAGACAATATATTTTATTGGAGATTTGAAGCTATAACACAAAACTACTATTTCAGCAAGTTACAGTTTCAGAATATGGAGAGTCAGTGTCTTTACCTCAAAAATCTGGAGTTTCAACTCCACCCTCCCTGGCAGGAGGAGTCAATGCAAAGCCGAACAATTTCCAGGTTTATTTGTGTGACTGAGGCAAGGCTGTTAGAGAACAAGAATCACACAGAAACAAGATGGAAAACAAATTTGGTCTGCTGTTTTTTGTCATTTGCTTTACAGGTGAGAAAATGTGGACAGAACTTTGATCTCCATTTTTGAAGCTGTTTTCTAACAACTATACTTTTTTGACTGCTGTGCTTCACAGGTGTTTGTTGTCAGACTCTGACAGAATCTGATCCAGCAGTAAAAAGCCCAGGTGAATCCCACAAACTGACCTGTACAACATCTGGAATCTCATTCAGCAGCAACTGGATGAACTGGATCAGACAGGCTCCTGGGAAAGGGCTGGAGTGGATAGCAATTATTGAAGATGACAGCGATAGGAAATACTACTCACAGTCAGTCCAAGGCCGGTTTACTGTCTCCAGAGACAACAGCAGAGAGCAGCTGTATCTCCAGATGAACAACCTGAAAACAGAAGATTCTGCTGTTTATTACTGCGCTCGAGGTGCACAGTGACTGAAGTTGGTTCAGCTGCCGTACAAAAACCTCAAATCCTCTCAGAGCTATTTTGTGGGTTATTTTGTTTTTCTTTGTGAGACACGGATATAAAACCAAGTGACATAGCTGCAGAGACACTAAACTCTGACACTATAACTGAAGAATAAGAGAGAAACATTTTTTTATCACTGTCCAACCAGCTTGAATTTTCATATAATTTAAGGAAACATGACTCAGTATAGATATAATGTGTATCATGGAAAAAATAAATGTTTTCCATTTTTGCTTCTTTGTATAAATTGACTGACTGAGGCCTTCAAAACTTCCTTTTCAGAACCACCAGTAAAACAGTGTTGATGGATGTAAAGAAATCACCAGAGTTAACAGCAACAACCTTGTGTATTTTCAGATTATCCAATAAATAGAATAATAATGTTAGCACAGAAGCTGGACAAAAACTCCCCACAAAGCAAAAAATGGCACACAAAAATATAAGAACACTGAGCTTCAATAGATGTCATTTATGATTTCCTGTTTCTAGCAGATGCTTTAAGAAAAATATTAGTGTTGCTTCTCCTCTATGAAGACCTTTATTTTGATGAACCTCAAACAATCTTGTGAAAAAGAAATATACCCTACAGTAATTATGAATAAACTTAATACATTGTGTCTAAGCCAAAGTCTTCTGAAAATGAAAATTCTGCATACAATTAAGCTGGTAATGGTAAGGATTAAAGTAATATTTTAATTTTCCAACATGCTTCTTTTATCTGGAAGAAATAATCACATGTTGAAGTGCACCAGCTGGAGGAAACTAAAGATCTGTTTGGTGGCATAGGTGCCTTCATATATGAAATGCTTGAATCTCCACCACAAAGATAAATTGTGAAAATATAAGTGAAAGCATGCAAAAAGCTGGTCAACAATTATAAGAAGGGTTTGACTATGAAACAGAAATGTTTCATAAATAATAAATATTTATGACATGCTTTTTTTGAACAAAAAGTCAATAAATATTTTTTGTTCAGTTTTATAAAAGTTCACTTTGTCAAACTGTCTCTTGAGAGATACCCATCTAATTTTTAGGCATCGGTTTTAGTGACTTAACTGAAGGCAATAATAATAATAATAATAATAATAATAATAATAATAATAATAATAATAATAATAATAATAATAATAATAATAATAATAATAATAATAAAGCCAATCTGCCATTATATCAGATGCATTACTATTATTAACTTAATTGTGTATTTTCAGAGAGATAACTAAGTTCCACCAAAAAAGATTTGTCAATGTGTTTACCTCTTAAATCTGAGTTTGAACTCCACCCTCTCTGACAGGAGGAGTCAATGCAAAGATAAATAACTTCCAGCTGTATTTATATGGCAGTGGTCGCAGGTGAGCCTGTCAGAGACACAAAATCAAAATCACGCTGAGACATGATGGACTACAAATATGAACTGATGGTTTTTATCATTTGCTTGACGGGTGAGAAATTGGTGACAAAAATTAATTTTGTCTTTTTGAAAGTTTTATAACAACAACCAGACTAATTTTACTGTGTTGCTTCACAGGCATTTATTGTCAGACTCTGACAGAATCTGGATCAGTGGTGAAAAAACCAGGTGAATCCCACAAACTGACCTGCACAGCCTCTGGATTCACATTCAGCATCTACTGGATGAACTGGATCAGACAGGCTCCAGGGAAAGGACCAGAGTGGATTGCTCGTATCAGTAGTGGCAGTGGTGGTACCAAGTACTACTCACAGTCAGTCCAGGGCAGGTTTACCATCTCCAGAGACAACAGCAGAGATCAGGTGTTTCTGCAGATGAACAGCCTGAGAACAGAGGATTCTGCTGTATACCACTGCGCTCGAGAGACACAGTGACTGAAGTTGCTTCTGCAGCTGTACAAAAACCTCAGTCCTCTCAGAGTTATCTAGTGGCATATTTCATTTTCTCTGTGTAGCCTCTCTCTGCAAAATTAAGATTCAGTTTCCACAACACAAAACACTGATCCTAAGATCTAAGAGGAATAAATCCATACACTTAATGTTTCCTTTGCCATCACTCTACCAACATCGGGAATATTTAATCTGATGCCAAGAAATCGCAAAAATATCTACAATCTATCAACAAAGTTTCTTTTGTAAAATATATTCTATTCATATACAATACACTGATTTTTAAATCGTTTTATCATTTAATGTTTCAATATTTATTCTGAATGTATTTTTAACAATTGAAGGTACACATTTCCTAAAGTATGGAAGAATCCCCCTAAACACGACCTATAAAAATTATGCATAATTATTTTATGCATAATCTGTAGCTATGGTGCAAAAACAAAGAGTAGCACTCAGGGTCACATTGAACACAACACTTTCACTTTTAATGGCTGTTACTATTTAAAGAGGTGCTAACAGATTTGCACATAAACACCCATTATTATTTAATTTTTTATTATAAATTCTATTCACCGTCTTAGAGTCAAATCATGTAATTTAACATTTCTCATGGTAACAAATACAACTCGTATTTGCACACACTATCCTGAAACCATTACACTCTACTATTTAACATTTAAAGCTTACTTTTGTCTTCCCATAATATTACATAAATAAGCTTATGTTTTGTGACTAAACCAAAATCTTCTAAAAATGACTAGTCTATAAGCACAATTACATCTATAATAACCTATAATAATCATCAATGCTTACTTCTGAGAACACATCTCACAAATCTGAGTTTGAACTCCACCCGCCCTGTTAGGAGGAGTCAATGCAAAACTTTGTGTTTTCAAGCTTTATTAGTTGGACTGTGGAAATGCAGTAAGAGAACAAGAATCCCACTGAAACATGATGGACTACAAATCTGGGTTACTATTTTCTATTATCTGCTTTGCAGGTAAGAAATTGCTGACAGAACTTTAATCTGCTTTTGAGAAACTATTTTCTTACAATGACTATATGTTTCTGCTTCACAGGCATTTATTGTCAGACTCTGACAGAATCTGAGTCAGTAGTTAAAAAACCAGGAGAATCCCACAAACTGACCTGTACAGCCTCTGGATTCACATTCAGCAGCTACTGGATGAACTGGGTCAGACAGGCTCCTGGAAAAGGACCAGAGTGGATTGCTTATATCAATAGTGGTGGTGGTAGCAAGTACTACTCACAGTCAGTCCAGGGCAGGTTTACCATCTCCAGAGACAATGGAAGAAATCAGCTGTATCTGCAGATGAACAGCCTGAGATCAGAGGATTCTGCTGTTTATTACTGCGCTCGAGAGGCACAGTGACTGAATCTGTTTCAGCAGCTCTACAAAAACCTCAATCCCCCTCAGAGTTATCTAGTGGCATATTTTATTTTCTCTGTGAGACTTGTCTGTAAAACTAACAGTGACACAGTTATTTATTTCATGTTTTTAATTTTAAAATAAGTAATTTCAAAATAAAGTTTCAATACGAAAGTTATGATTTTTGCATAAGGTGCAAAACATTTAACATAATGAATAGATTTTTGCTCATTCACTGGGAATACAAAAGTTTTAAAATCAGCTTTTTTTGTAAAATAAGTAAATAAAAAGTAAAGTTTAAGATGATGTTTAAATTCTAACAATTGATTAATGTATATAAACTTAAAATATTTTGCCATGAATAAATCATACATTACTTTATCGGTTTAAGCTTCTTACATATTTAGCACAAAATATTTGTAATATGTCTTTCAAAAACTCGAGTACAAAGAAATACAGCTTTGTGATTATAAGAATATGATTATCAGTAAAAGATCTGACTTCTCATTTGGAGGCTGTCAAATAAACTAGACAGACAGTCTGTGGGACACATTTTTACAGATGGAAGTAGAACAAGTTATTGTAGTATTTTCAGGGTAAAGTACAAATCAGAGAGAGCAGCAACAGCACAATGTATTGGACACTGTCTAATTTAAGTGCAGACAACTCTTCTGTATATTTCTGTGCCAGATAAGCAAAGTATTAAAGTAGGCAGAGAGGCAGAACAAAAACTGCACTGAAAATCTTTTCTCAATGACCAGATGGTGGCAGTGTGGACTAAACAACAAGAGGACTGTAGACTTTTGAGAATAATCTTTCCTATTTTTGTTCAGCTCACAAAGCTTTCCAGGTCTGGGAATGTAATATTAGAATAACTAACTAATCTATAAGTTTATATCACACTGACATATATTGTCAGAATAAAACGTAGAAAGCAGATTAATTAACTGCAGTTTTGGTTTTATTTTTTCTTGACTTTAAGCTTGATATATAAGTAATAGCCACATCTTTAAGCTTGATATTAAATGTTTTGATGATCAAAGCTCTATATTAAAAACCTAAATGCATTGCTTATTTTAAGAATAATATTTTTAAACAGAAAAACATTTTCTTAATTTACTCTTCAACTGATAACTATAAAAATGTACACACACAAAAAGGCAGATGTGATATTCCTTTGTTTCATATGTCAACTGGGGACATGGTCATGAATTATTCTGACAGCTGCTATGGTAGACTAAACTCTACTATACTGTCGTCTAAAATAAGAAAATATTATCTTTCAAAAAGAATTACTGATATAGCATTAATCAAAGACATGTATAAAATCCAGCATCATTAACAGGAAAAACTCAAGTCTTGAGATGAGTTTTCCAATAATAACAAACTTTATTTTAAATTTCTTGCATTTCTCACATTGTTGGTCTGACAGCAGATTAACACTGACATCGTTCAATGATTCCTCACATGAGAGAAAACAACATCAGGAGAAAAATTTCAATTGACTACTTTAGTGGGAAAAATAAAAAGAAAGACAGTCGTGAAACTGTATGAGCTACAGCAAATCCAGTCAAAGAATGAGTTTCACACACAAATCTATGTATTATTTCTTCTCCCTCCCTATCAGGAGGAGCCAATGCAAAACTTTAAACTCAGCCATATTTGTGTGACTGTAAAAAGGTTGTCAGAGACAAAAGAGCACACTGGACCAGGATGGACCACAAATCAGGAATGTTTCTCTTTATCATCTGCTTTATGGGTGAGAAAATGCAGACGGAGCTTTATTCTGTCTTTCAGAAACTGTTTTCTAACAAGAACTTTACTTCATGACTCCATTGTTTTACAGGTGTTGATGGCCAGACTCTGACAGAATCAGATCCAGTGGTTAAAATATCTGGAGAATCCCACAAACTGACCTGTACAGCTTCAGGATTCACATTTAGTGACCACTGGATGTCCTGGATAAGACAGAGTCCAGGGAAAGTACCGGAGTGGCTCGCTGACATCAATGGTGATGGTAGACGCACAGACCATTTCCAGTCAGTTCGAGGTCGGTTTACCATCTCCAGAGACAACAGCAAACAGCAGGTGTATCTCCAGATGAACAACCTGAGATCAGAGGATTCTGCTGTTTATTACTGCGCTCGAGAGGCACAGTGACTGAAGTCGGTTCAGCTGCTGTACAAAAACCTCAAGTCCCCTGAGCTTTTTTTGTTTTTGTGACACTGTCTTCCCCCCATGAGACACTGATAATGATGTGATAGATGAATGGAAATAGTTCTAAGATAAGGAGAGGAATAAACCTAATGTAAAATGTTTTAAGGGATGTAAATATAATCTAATGCCAACAAACACATGTGGATCTGGTCGACACACAGAGAGAATGAGAGAATAAATAAGAAACATTTTTGGTGCTTGAAAAAGCACGGTGATCATCATAAAATATATGTTCTTCATAAAACTTTTTCATAATAGACAGGTTTGTTTTTTAGGAAAAACAAAACTGTGTTAAATTTAATCTCTTTTTTACAGACATGAATTAACAGATAGAGTCAATTTATGCCAATCTTGTTCAGTACTACATATGTTTGTGTTACTGTGCAGTAGATGTAATGAAATCCACAACAACACACAAAATATTTAAAGATTTTCTCACCACATCGCTGGAGGAAATTAATAGCAACATAGTGGCTTTTTCAGCTAGTAACCACTATACTGTTGTGCGCACAGCTGTGCTTTAAGTCTTCAATCAAAAATCACACAAAACAATGTAAAAAGCTGACTGGATTGTTTAAAGTATTTAAGCAGAAAGCTTTGATAATGACAATTATTATTTTTATTTATAGTTTTCTGTTTTTGCTTTCTCCAAGGTAAAATATGACATCATATTGGTGCATCTTAACCACTGACTGACATTTATCAACACTTATTCACATTTTCTGTAGAGTTATAAAAGAGAAGAAAAAAATGTAATTAAGATTCTCAATTCCACAAACAATTTCTTGAGCTTCCATAATCCGACCAGGTTCTACAGGTCAGAGGATGGAGTCCATTCCCTCCAGTGCAGTGATGAAAAGACCTGGAGAGACTCTGATTTGCTCCTGCAGAGGATCTAGCTTCTCATTTGGGTCCGACAGTCTGTGGGAAAATCACTGGAATGGATGGGACGTATTTATTATGATGCAAGTGGAACCGACTATTTGAGCACTTTATAAAGTCGAATAGAAATCACCAGAGACAACAGAAACAGGATGATGTACCTGAGACTGTGTAGTTCAGGGCCAGAGGACTCTGCTGTGTATTACTGTGCAACAGAAGCACAAAAACTCAAGAGAGAATGTTTTCTCTGTCACCAGATGGTGGCAGTGCTGACAGTAGAATGACTGAGTAGTATATTATGCATGTATTTATCAGTAATAGAAAACATTATAATTGGTAATTTACTTTTCAAGAAGTGATGAATATTTTTGGTAAATATAATCTCATATTTGTTTTGTGTTCCAGATGTGCCTAAATGAGCTCAGCTTATACATTTACTCTATGATTTTCTTTGGTGTTTGTCCTGTACTCTATTTGTGTTGAGCTTATCAGTCAATAGTGTATATCTTCTCAGATTTTCAGTCAGGCTGACTATTTATTGGCATTCACACAGGTTCCCTGTTTTGAAAAGCTTCTCTTTGGCAGCGATGGTATTTCTTTATTGTATGGGACCCAAAATTATTGTGTGAAACAACATAAAATTAACATCAATAAATGAATCCATTCATGATCCTCTCTATGTTTGGTTTTTATTACCAAGGGTTATTGTTCGTTTCTGTTCACATATCTGTTTATTTTTTTTATTTGTTGGCCTTAAGAAAATAATCTTGTAATATGACACGCAGGTCAGGGATTTTTTAGATAAATAAATAGAAACTTTTTACAGATTTTATTTAAAGAATATCAACCAAATAGCTAATAATTTAGATAAAAATAAACTAGAATTTTTTTATTAAAGTAGATCCTGAAGTAAAACCTCACAAAAATAACAAAACTAAACAAATAAGCCGATAAGTCTTTGTCCAATCAGGAGGAGCCCTACAGGGCAGGATGTCATCCACAGCTATATATTTGACTTTCGGTGGGCTGACTAGGAACAACAGGAACCTGTTTAGCAGAATGGACTACAGGACAGGGCTGTTGCTTTTAACTATCTGCTTTGCAGGTGAAATATTCAAGGTTTTTCTTTCCACATTTTCTCAGTTTAGATCAATTTTCAGTTTGTACATGCATTTAGTTTTTCAAACTTTTATCTTCTTCTTTCAGGTGTCGATAATCAGTCTCTGACAGAATCTGAACCAACTGTTAAACGACCTGGAGAATCACACAAACTGACATGTACAGGATCTGGATTCACATTCAGCAGCTACTATATGGCTTGGGTCAGACAGGCTCCTGGGAAAGGACTGGAGTGGGTTTCAACTATCGATATCACAAGCACATATTACTCTCAGTCAGTTCGAGGAAGGTTTACCATCTCCAGAGACAACAGCAAACAGCAGGTGTATCTGCAGATGAACAGCCTAACGACTGAAGACTCGGCCGTCTATTATTGTGCTCGGCAACCACAGTGACTGAAGTCAGTTCAGTCGCTGTACAAAATCCCCTGATATAAATCTGTAACAGAAAAAAAATGAATGAGAAATACATCCCACAATGCACACATTTGTACATGAAAGTATTTGAATTTATTCAGTAATTTAACTATAATTAAAAATACAAAACATACAACTGTTTCCATGTGAATTTAATAAATAAAATGTCTGACATGATTTCTATTAATCAGTTTAATGGAAATATAATTTCCAAGACATGAGGAAATTGTTGTGAACTTAACATCATAACAGAGAAATAAATTTTCTTTGTGAAGATGAGTAATTTATGCTAATTAAGACTGTGAATCCAATTCACAACAAACTACTACTACTACTACTTCTACTAGTAATAATAATAATAATAATAAATGTTTGTTAAATATATGAATGTACTTTAGTCCTTTATGCATACTTATAATCATCAAAAGCTTGAATATAAAATCTTGCACAGAAACATTTACTGAAATGTGTCATAGTGGACCGAAAAACATAAAATACATTTGAATAAAGAAAACTATTGCCAATTGCAACACAAAACATTAAATAAACTTAAAAATAAAAACCTAACAACCACCAAAACTGTTTTTACAAAACCAGACATTAATTTTCTTACTTTTCTAGTTTTGTTTATAAACTCTTTATATCTCACTTAAGTATCTTTTGATGTTCAGTTTGTTGTCCGCATTTGTGGATTAAAACATAAAATAATACCAATGAAATTAACCAATGTAATCTCATCAGAAAAGGAGAAAAAAAGAAAAAAATATATTATGCCACATTCCCTTGAAATGATAGGAACCTTCAAAATGTATCCCACTAATGTAATAGATGTTAGGAGTTCATGCTTATGTTCTACCAGAGTTTTGTCTTTGTCTCAGATAAACTTAAGTTATCGCCTCCTTCTGTGATTCTATGTAAATCAAGTGGCTTGTTTGTCACTGCAAGTTCACTTCACACACCTTAAAAGAGGATCAGATGTTCTCCCTGCAACTACAGCAACCATGTTCTCCTTGACTCTGTTGCTGCTGCTTCTAGTTTCTGTAGCAAGTAAGTCTTTCTAGATTATTTACAACCATCAATTTAGTCTGTGATAAAAATGTCACACAGTAAATCCTTCTTTGCAGGTTTAAAAGGTGAGCAGCTCAACCAGCTACCCTCCATGACTGTGCAGGCTGGGGGAAGTGTGAGCATCACCTGCCAGGTCTCTTATTCTATCAGTAACCACTTCACACACTGGATCAGACAGCCTGCAGGAAAAGGACTGGAGTGGATGAGTAGAGACAGAGCTATCAAAGATTCGCTACAAAACAAGTTTAGCGTCAACTTAGACTCCTCCAACAGTAGAGTGACTCTATATGGACAGAATATGCAGCCAGAAGACACTGCTGTGTATTACTGTGCAGGAGAGAGAGCCACAGTGACACAGACTACATGAGGAGCTGAACAAAAACCCCAGAGAATCAGAATAAATGTTGCAGCAAATCACCAGAAGGTGGCCTCAGACCTTACTAATGCCAGGAGCACACATTTCTGTATCTTTGTTTTCATTTCACAGGATAATCACCATATTTTACAGAGTACTTTTTCTAACACTCCTATTAAACACTTTTGACACTATTAAACAGGAGTTTGAAAAGAAAAATAATGACAGCTGTCTTATAACCAAAATAAAGTTTTTAATACCATTAAAAATAGGTTTTTATATTTTCATTTTTGAGGAACAACTAGGTATATAAACAGTTCTGAGGGATGGTATGCCCAGCTTTCTGCTGGGGAATTAAATTGTGAGTTTTAGAGACTTTGTCCTCTTCAAGTTCTCAAACTAAAGACAATGAACTCATGACCTCCCAGTCTTTTGATCTCTCTAGAACGATGCCGTCTTTCTTTAAGTCTGTGGAGTAATGGAGCAGGGAGTAGAGGCCAAGACAGCAGCTTTTATGATTCTGTGGAGCAAGAAAACATTTTGTTTGGCTTAAGCTTGTTGCCCAGTTTATGCATTGTTGTAGGAATTTATGGACAGACATAACACAGTAATAATAATAATAATAATAATAATAATAATAATAATAGTAATAATAATAATAATAATAAATGTATCATTTAGACATTACAACAACTTAGACTGTAAAATCTCTATGCTATAGTTGAAATATATATTTTTATAATTTAACTAAACATTGCATGTGAGTTTATTGAATATGCAAATTTCATTATGATTGGCTGCTTGTTAAGCTTATATATTGTAACGGTATTGGGGATCAAATATGAACACAACTGAATAAGTGGTTTACATAAGAGTTTTCAAATAATGCTGACAAAGCTAGTTGAAAGTTGAAATTTTAAACCTAATACAACGAATATCATTTTAATTGCAACATGTTTTAAAGTATATATAAATATGAAACTTTTGTTATGGAGTCTATTTTTGATTATTTTTCCTTTAATTTGAAAGGCTGAGGAATTTTCTTAATTTTTTTGTTGTAGTTATTAGCATAATTAATAGAATTTCATTGCTTAGATTCCAAAAATAATGATTCATTCAGTTAAGATAAAAAACTGTCAACATGCATGAAATGGTATTAATAAAAACTATTATAATAACAGTCCAGCCCAAGTTTGTGTTCCTCCCTCCGTTGCAGGAGGAGTCAATGCAAAACTTCAGTCATTTTCAGCCATGAATATATGACGATTGTCAGAGAACAAGTAGCACACTGGATCATGATGGACCACAGATCAGCACTGCTCCTTTTAGTCATCTCTGTAATGGGTGCGAAAAGCTAACAGAACTTAATCTGTCTTTAGTAAATTATCACCAAACTAAAACTGTGCTTTTTTGTTGTTTTATAGGAGTTGATGGTCAGACTCTGACAGAGTCTGAACCAGCAGTAAAAAGACCTGGAGAATCCCACAAACTGACCTGCACAGCCTCTGGATTCACATTCAGTGACCGCTGGATGGTCTGGGTCAGACAGGCTGCTGGAAAACAACTGGAGTGGCTTGCATTAATTCATCCGGGCAGTGACAGCACATACTACTCTCAGTCAGTTCAAGGCAGGTTTACCATCTCCAGAGACAACGGCCAGCAGCAGCTGTATCTGCAGATGAACAGCCTGAGAACAGAAGATTCTGCTGTTTATTATTGCGCTCGCGAGGCACAGTGACTGAAGTCGGTTCAGCTGCTGTACAAAAACCTCAATGCCTTCAAATTTATCTGGACAGAGTTTTTCCAATATCTTCCAGAGTAAGACTGTAAATGTAAACAACCTGACACCGAGACAAAGAGAAAACTAAGCATAATAGGTTTGTGTTTGATCATATCCAACTGTTCTAATTGCAAGAAGAACCATTTTGTTTATATGTAAGGTGTGTGTGAGAGAAATTAGATCAATAAATGTTATCCATTATTACCAAAATGTTTGAGCACAAGTAACTTTTTGTTCATAAAATAATTTGATGTTTTATTTGAATCACTTTGTGTTTAAAACAATATTAACCAAACCAGAATGTTATAAAAAAAAACAGACCTGAGGTTTATTGTTATCCAAGAAAATGAAAATTAAAAAAGCTCCCATCTCACTTGTTTTTTATGCAATCAAGTGGGATTAATAAACAACCAAAATATAATGTTGATAAAATAATTAGCATCTGCTATCCCCTCACCTTTTTGAATAACAGTCACACATATTTTTTTCATGGAGTTGGTCAATTAATCTGTAAAATGTCCATCCATCCGTCTGTCCATCCATCCATCCATCCATCCATCCATCACATTGTTTTTTAATGCTTTGTTATTTTGCTTTCCTTTTATGTGTCAATAATTATTTTATATAGTTTTTATTTGTCTAGCTATTTGTAAAAAATATGTTTCTATTATCTCTTTTGCAAGGTCTCATCTCAACCTGACTTCCTTTAAATAAAATAAAGTTATCACAAAAAATAATGACAAAAATGCCAGATATTTAAATAAATAGCAAAAAGTAAAACCTGTTAATGTGATGAAAAAAATCATGTATGAAAAAGATGGAATCTCTAATGACCAAATTGTAGAAGGATCAAAACTAAAGAAAAGAGAGGATTTTGTTAAACTGTTCTAAGATGTAAGTTTCATTTCCGCTCTGTCCCTGGCAGGAGGAGTCAATGCAAAACCTTCAACTTCCAGCTTTAGTTAAGTTAAAAAGAAAAGGTTCTTGGAGAACATAGAGCCACACTGAAACGTGATGGATTTCAGATCAGGACTGTTTATTTTTGCCCTCTGTTTTGTGGGTGAGAAATTGCTAAAAGAGCATTCATCTGTCTTTGAGAAATTATCTTATTATAAGAAATGTGATTTTACTTCTTTGGCTTAAAGGTGTTGAAGGCCAGACTTTGATTGAATCTGAGTCAGTGGTTAAAATACCTGGAGACTCCCACAAACTGACCTGTACAGCTTCAGGATTCACATTCAGTGACCACTGGATGCATTGGGTCAGACAGGCTCCTGGGAAAGGACTGGAATGGGTTGCAGCTGTCATTTATGGTGGTGGCAGAACATACTACTCTCAATCAGTCCAAGGCAGGTTCACCATCTCCAGAGACAACAGCAAACAGCAGTTGTATCTGCAGATGAACAGCCTGAAGACTGAAGATTCTGCTGTTTATCACTGCGTTCGAGACACACAGAGACTGAAGTTGATGGAGCAGCTGCACAAAAACCTCAATGTGACTTTCAGGCTTCAGTCACATTGAAGCCTGGAAGTCTTTAATGTGACTGCGAGAGATTGTCACTGTATAGAGACATGAAGACTGCACTGAACCACTGAGACAAAGTAAAGAATGAAGATAATATTATTACATTTAATATCCTATCTCTATCCTATCATTAACAACATAAATCTAATGTGAAGAAATATGAGTTCATCTGTGAGGTATTTATGCAAAAGGAATTCTATAACTTCATAGTTAATCTATTTATTATATTTCACAAAATAAGGGGTTTAAGGACTTTTCTCTTTGAGCACAACCTAGTGAACATTAGTTATAAATACAATATTAATTATCATGACTTACAGATGTCTAACTCTAAAGGCACTTGTCTCTTATATAATATTCCGTAGGTGCAGGGATAAAAAGAAGATAAAAACATAAAAACAGCCTTCCATCTTGTTGAAAGTAACCTGAAAATATTGGCAGTATTTTCTGAACTTTGATTTCAGCTTTTATCTAGAACTTCTTTAATTTTACTAAAAGAAAAAAAAATGTAAATAAAAAATCCCAAAGTGCTTAAGGAGTTGTTCACCCTTTTACTGTTGATGCACAAACCAGATTTAGAGATGAAAAAATCCCTAACTATTGCAGGAATTCACCACAAGGTGTCCTCAGATGACTGATGTTAACGAGATTTTAACATTTAAGAGTCTACAGTTTTAGACTGTAGACTAAAACTACAGTCTACAGTAGTTTTAGTCAACGTGTTGAATTAATTAAATTCAACACGTTCTTGTTGTTGTAACCTTGTTTTTTTTTATCTTGGAAGGTTTGACAATAATCACTGAAAACAGCAGAAATAAAGTCTAACCTAACAAAAATTGTAAATAATATAAGTCAAACTAATATCCACTCTGTCAAGAAAAATAAATAAATATTTTGAATTTCCTACATTTACCTGAGCAAGACAGTTTTTTCTATCATTCTGCAGAAGTCATCCAAATGCTAACTCCAGATCAATAGTTTTTTTCTCTATGTGGCTCATTTCTTCCTGTGAGGAGGAGTTAATGTAAAACTCAGCTGTATTTATAGGTTCCTACAGAGAACAGAGGACACTGAGGTTAACATGATGGACTACAGAGCAGTGCTGCTGTTTTTAATTGTCTTTGGGATAGGTGATGATTTACTCTGATTTTTATTTGAATTGTTTTTTATTTTATATTACTAACATATCAATTATGTGTTAATTTCTTTTATGATAGGAAGCCATGCTCAGACTCTAACAGAATCTGAACCAGCAAATAAAAGACCAGGAGAATCCCACACCCTGACCTGTACCGCCTCAGGATTCACATTCACAGATTACCAAATGCACTGGATCAGACAGGCTCCTGGGAAAGGACTGGAGTGGGTTGCAGTTGTAAGTCGGCCCAGTGGTAGCACCCAGTATTACTCTCCATCAGTCCAAGGCCGGTTCACCATCTCCAGAAACAACGACAAACAGCAGGTGTCTCTGCAGATGAGCAGTCTGAAGACTGAAGATTCTGCTGTTTATTACTGTGCTAGAAGGACACAGTGACTGAAGTTGGTTCAGCAGCTGTACAAAAACCTCCAGCAACAATAAATATTGATCTGTTAGACCTCAAATTTCATTGAACTAATATTTGTATTTAAGTAAATCATGTTACATTTTATAATTTGAATTTTAAGCCCTTCCATTACATTTTTCATATCAGAAAGGAAAACATAGAAATATACCTGAAAGCAGTAAAGGTAGATGGAAGCAGCTGGTTTTTATGTTTTAGAAACCACTGTTGACTAAAACTGCTTTACTATCATAGCGTAGCAATGAAAAAGCCAATTGAAAAGAAAACTCTGACTCTATCAATTATATTTAATTTACTTTTATTAACAAATAAAAGTACATATAAAAGAAAATACATAAACAAACATGAAAGAAAATAAATCAGTCTATTTGGCAAACTTCTTCAAAACATTGCAATGTCTTTAGTTTTCGTTATGAAGATACTACTTCTTCAGCAATAATTAATTTTACAGCAGAACTAATTAGGAGCTATGAATTAATCAAGATAGTTTTCTCTTTTTGTACCACTTTATTCCTTTGAGTTAATGTGTTTGTTTTTTTGATGATGTTATAGATGATTACAAGTTATGTGATTATGGCTGACAAAACGGAAGTATCCATTTGAGCAAAACATCACATGATTCCAACTCCTTCCTTTAAGGAGGAGTTCATGCAAAACTGATAAACTGATGCAGTTTTAAACACCAAGCAATAATACCTGCGAAGAAAAAAAGACTCAGTTCAACACGATGCACTGTAGGACATCACTGCTGCTCTTAGCTGTCTGCTGGACAGGTGAATATCTTCTGCTAACTTAAGTTGGAAACCTTTTTTGAGTCCCAGGCTATAATAATGTTAACATTTTTGCAGGTGTTGGTGCTCAGACTCTGACACAATCTGAACCAGTGACTAAAAGACCTGGAGAATCCCACACCGTGACCTGTACGGCCTCTGGGTTCACACTTAGCAGCTACTACATGGCTTGGATCAGACAGGCCCCTGGAAAAGGACTGGAATGGATCGACTATGTAGAACCCAGCCAATTTCCATTGACAAAGGGAGTCCAGGGAGGATTCTTAATCTTCAGAGATGACTCCAATAGCCAAATTTCTTTAAAGATGAACCAGCTGAAAGCTGAGGACACAGCTGTGTATTACTGTGCTCGACGGGCACAATGACACAGGGAAGCAGGAGGCTCATACAAAAACTTCCCCCATCTGCCACTTCCTCTGCAAACCTTCTGCTCAACTTGTTATTAATATTGTAGATAAATAACTCAGTGGCAAAATTATTTGAAATGACATCAATTTAGGAAACATGGATTAAAAAAAATAACATGGTGAACAGAGATTAGATGAAATAATCCTAATCATAATAAATAATAAGTTCTGATCTGACAAACACGGACGTTCAGAAAAAGAAATAGCTTCTTCTAGAATTGCAAATGTAATTTCTATATACAGAAAAAACATGGAATTGTTATACTTTTATGAGTGGATTCTATATCCAGAGAAACAAGATCTGTAAAATAATATGCCTCACTTCACACATTCATGCTTATTGTCAGCCTGCAGTAAGATGCTACACAGACCAAACAACCCAAACTACAAATTATGAATGAAATGTTTCCGATCATCATTATTTTACGTGTGCGTATTATAACCTCACACAATCTTTGTGTTAAACTTGCATGACCGGAGAGTTTTTTGTGTCAGACATATGAAAGATAAGCTGATATAGAGAAAGAAAAAAATCTTAGGGAGAGGCAGAAAGTCCTTGAAGGTAAACAAATGGTTTCAATATGCTGCACAGTGAAAAACACTCTTCCTCTGCTGGCAATTGATCAAACATCACTGAAATCACAACTTTTATGTTAAAAATGTTTAATTAATTACCATGATGTTTTTAAAATCAGCTTTTAATTTGAGATTTTTTATGTCATTATTTCTGTCAAAACAACAAAAAAAATGTTGTTCATGATTGATTTGTAAAAGTAATAAAGATTAAAACATTGAAGGGGCTTTGTATTTTTTTATAGACACTGTATATTTCTGAAGTTTAAGAATTCTACTTAGAAAAGATTTTAAACTATAAAGTTGTAGTACCTCGATTCCTGTTAAGAGGAGTTAATGCAAAGCTTCAATAGCTTCCAGCTTTATTAATGTGATGGTGTTTAGGTTGTCGGGGAACAAGAAACATATTTGAACATGATGGACTACAGAACTGATCCGTTTAATGATTTGCTTTATGGGTGAGAAAAAGTTGAAGGAAAATGTACTAGATTTTTGTGCAACTTTCCTGTAAGAGCAACTCAACAATATGACTGTCTTGCTCATAGGTGTTGATGGTCAGACTCCGACTGAATCTGATTCAGTGGTAAAAAGACCAGGAGAATCCCACAAGCTGACATGAACAGCTTCAGGATTCATATTCAGTGACTACTACAAGAACCGGATCAAACAGGCTCCTGGAAAAGTACTGGAGTGGCTTATTGGCTTAAGTCAGCAGGGTAGCACCCAGTGGAACTCTTCATCATTTTGAGGCAAGTTTACCATCTCCAGAAACAACAACAAACAGCAGCTGTATCTACAGATGGACAGCCTGAGAACAGAAGATTCTGCTGTTTATCACTGTGCTCGATAGACACAGAGACTGAAGTTAGTTTAGTAGCTGTCCAAGAACCTCAAGTGACTTCAAAGTTATCTGAAGGGTGTCTTAATTTTGACTATCTCACTTTGAAAGTTTGAAAAACCGAAAAAATCTCCAACGTACTGTCACCCGGGTTGGCACAGTTCTAGATAACTCTAGGCATAACAGCCCAGGAAGAGCTCTAATAATTGTGCACATGTTGACCTAGTCCTAGAGTGTCTTCAAAATGGTTTCAGCTGTGAGTGGAAAAGTGTACTCTGACTTCTTCTATAAAAATTAAGAGGAAAAGTATCAGCCATGGCTTATACTAATTGGCTGTGTATAGTATTTACAATATAGAATATTACATATAAATACAAGATTGAAAATGAGAGCGTCCCCTCAATGTCATGAAACGGTGCCGTGTAGGTGATGGTGAGGCAGACGCTTGTAAACCCAGGTAAAGATGAATAATGATTTTAATAAAGAATGTCCAGAAAATCCACACAACCAGGCAGCATGACTGAGCAGAAGCCAGGGCTCAATGCCTGTAGCAACTGGTAATTTGAATGGACCAGACGAAGGACTGAACGCACATTCGACAAGGACCCGACAAAGACGCAGACACACAGGTGGCATTAAATACACAGAGGGTAATCACAGAACGAGACACACCTGGGAACAATCAAGGGGGAGACAGGACAACACGGAGACTCAAAGACACAGAAAACTCTAAATAAACACAGAAAAACACAGATCCTGACAGTACCCCCCTCCCCCCCCCTCCCCCCCGCCCCACTTCAAGGGCGGCTACCAAAAACAAGTCCGAACAGAAAACACAACCAGGGCGGGTGGAGGGGCGTTGCACGGGGGGCCAGAGTCCAAAATAACAAAAAACAACCCATCAGGGTGGGCGGAAGCACAGGGAGGGCCAAGAGTCCAAAAACAAACAAAAAACTACCCACAGGGTGGGCGGAGGCAAAGGAGGCGGGAACCACGGAGGTGGCCCGGCGGCCGCTCGAGGCGGGAACCACGGAGGTGGTCCGGCGGCCGTCCGCGGCGCCGGGAACCACGGAGGTGGTCTGGCGGCCATCCGCGGCGCTGGAGGTAACAACGAGGAGTCTCTGGGACCGCCCTGAGGCGGCGGCAACGAGCACAGAGAGTCGGGGTCTGGAGAGTCGGGGTCTCGGGAAGAGCGCAGAGAGTCGGGGTCTCGGGAAGAGCGCAGAGAGTCTCGGTCTCGGGAGGAACGCAGATGGTCTCGGTCTTGGGAGGAACGCAGAGGGTCTCGGTCTCTGGTCCGCCGGCTGGTGCGCCGGCTGGTGGTGCTGAGACTGAAGAGTCGGCGAGAGGCGGAAGATCCTCAGGGCGGCTGTTAAGACTGGAGGTAGCGCTGGTCCTGGAGATGCTGGTGTGCCGGCTGGAACACCGGCTGGAACGCTGGCTGGAGCAGTTTCTAGAGAGTGAGCTGGAGGCTTGGAAAAGCCGGCAGGAGAACACCGGCTCCAGAGACGCGGGAGCTGGAGCTGGAGCTGAAGGTGGTACTGGTTCCGGAGATGCTAGAGCTGAGCTGACGGAGATGGCGAGAGGTGTGATGGGAGCTGGAGTGGACGCTGGAAGGAAGGCTGGAAATGGATTGTTTTATCCGCACGAACTCGTCATAAAGTTCAAACACGATCTCTAACATGAATGAATCCTTTCTGAACTGCTCGAAAAGAAAACAAAAATCCTCCTCGGAAGTTAACTCAAAAATGTTCGTCGATAGCGACGATGTAGCTGTAGATCAGCAGTCACAAACAAACTTTGGAGGATAGTTAGCAAATTTCATTATATGAAACAGAATGAACAAACAATACAAGAGGTTGTTTTAGATGTCCAATTTTTGAATTGAAATGCAGTGTTCTGATAAATAGTGACCAAAACATGTCTTATTCCTCCCAGATAAGTAGAGCTACTGATTATTTTTCAATCAGTCACATAGCCAGTTATGTAAAGCTACAGTCTCCACCCCTTTTGGTTTTGATTTATAGTTGTATCAAACCAGTTTTTGCACTCAGAGTCTGACTTATCATGATGACAGTCATAAAAAGTGTCTTCCTCTTGGCTCTCATATCAGGTGAGTGGCTGCTCAGCAGAGCAAATGAAAAGATCTGGTATCTGCCATTTTCAAAACTCTTTCTTTGTTTCAGCTGCCTGGGGTCAGTCCCTCACCTCCTCAGAGGCAGTGATCAGCAAAGCAGGACAATCAGCCACTCTGTCCTGTAAAGTACAAGGACTGCCTCTTTCATGGCTCCACTGGATTCGTCAGAAACCGTTAGAAGCCCTAGAATGGATTGGACGCATCGACAGTGGCACCGGCACAATATTTGCCCAACATCTCCAAGGCCAATTTTCTATCACTAAAGATACTTCTAAAAACACAGTTTCTCTGACAGTGAAGAGTCTGAAACCAGAAGACTCTGCAGTGTATTATTGTGCACGAGAGACACAGTGACACAAAACTCAACAAAGCTGCACAAAAACTGATAAAGATCTCTGTGAGCGGCATCAATGTTTGTCAGGCTTTGAAAATGAGCTTTCTATTGAATAACAAAGAAATATGAACCAATATGATGTTTGGACATAATTTTACACTAATTCTTCAAAAGTAAGTTTTGTAATTTTCAACATAAAATCATTTACAGTGAACCCAAAAGTATTCATTTCCCCTTTAAAACGAGATGCAAAAAATGACCTCATATTAAAAACCACAGCAACTTAGCACTTTATTCAATTTATTTAGATTAAACATTTCTAAAAATTTGCACAAGTTTTCACACAGGATGCATTTTATTAACTTTTCAAAAACATGTATAGGACAAATGGAGCAGATTGTGAGTATCACTTATAGCAATTTTATCTCAATAAATGATGATTTTTTTTTATTCATCCTAATAAACAACAATGTATCACTGAGCCACAAATCAAATTTAAATCAACACACAGACCCAGTAAAGATTCACATACTAATACAAATTAGGGGTGGCAGCGACTGTTGCAGTTCTGTTTTGCCAACACTAGAGGGCAGTTCGCGTTAGATTTTTAGCAAACATGTTAATTCAAATGTTTGTCATTCTATTCATTTCATCGCAGGTCTTTAAATGTTCAGTCTAGTTAGAAGGGCTAATTAAATTTTTTCAGGTATTATTTTCTTATCTAAAACATTGTAATTTCATTTAAACTGTTTAAAATCTAAAATTTAAATGGTTAGCACTTTATAAGGTCTTCTTTCCATATCAAACTGATGAATATAACATTTATATTTATAATACTCTCTCTCTTTTACACACACATGATTGCTTAAAGTGTTTTCCAAACTTTATAAGCCATGACTAGGAAACAACAGTTTAAATCTGATAACCTGCAGGAGGAACTCTTGAAAAAAACTTTGTGTCACAATTTACTCAGTAGAGAGTGTTGCATTTTGACCTCATTAAGTATTGTTATTCTTTAGAAAATAGATAAGTATTCTGTTTTATCCACTTCATACACAGTCCAAGGAGGAGCCAATGCAAATTAAAGCCTCATCAATTCTCATTTATGTCATCAGACGCCAAACCACCAAACAGATGTGCAACAACTTTTCACCATGGCTTTAGCTGAGTGTGTTTTTCTTCTCCTGCTGTTAACTGTTTCTGGTAAATGTCAAACTTCTCTATCTTATTTTTACTGGGTTTCTGTTCAGATTTTTCTGATCACATAATTTTTTATTTCAGGTGGTTTTGGTCAGACTCTGACTGAATCTGAGCCAGTGGTAAAACAACTCGGAGAATCCCACACTCTGACCTGTACATATGCAGGAATATCAGACACATATGCTGATATTAGCTGGATCAGACAGGCTGAAGGAAAAGGACTGGAGTGGGTTTCTTTTATTTCTGCTCCCAGTGGAGACAATAAAAATTATTCCCCATCTGTCCAGAATCGCTTCACCATCTCCAGAGACAACAACAAGGATCAAGTGTATCTGCAGATGAGCAGCTTGAGGACAGAAGACTCTGCAGTTTATTATTGTGCTCGTACCTCCACAGTGATACAGGAAGCCTCAGAGCTGTACATAAACTTCTGTGTTAGAAAATGTAAAGATTTTGTCTCCTTGGTTGATGTTTGATTAATCAACCCAACCCATATTGTCTCCTACTATTGTTTCCCACATGTCTCAAAGCTGATCAATTGTTATAGGAGAGAGAAAAAAGAAAAATTATGAAACAAATAAAACATACAATCTCAAAAACTTGCATTAAACTAAAGTAAAATTAGTGTAAACCAAAACATTTAAAAAATGGTTCATATAAAAACATGGCCTTTTCTACATTATTTGTTGTTCAGCTCTGAATTTCAAGTATTCTTTGTTTTGACAAAAAGTGATGGTTTCACTTTGGCTCTTCATGCAGGGGGTGTCATCCATTCGGCCAGTGTATGTTGTTCAGAATGGTGTCCAAATAATGTTTATTGATTATGAAGTCTGTCAATGCAGTATTTATTTAGGACATAGCTCTATCAGTATAGATTGTATGTAAACCATCATGAATATATCTATTTAGTGATGGAAATAACTTTAGATCAAGTCACCGTTGTATCAACTGTAATGTTAAAACTGAGACTGGCTTTTAAACTGCCTGGAACTGGTCCTTGTTTGAGTGTGTGTCCCCTGCCTTAAGTTATTCAAATAGAGATCAGTGATGCTAACTTGCATCTTCCTGATCTAACTGAAAGCGCAAAGTTTTCCAAATTAAACAACAGTTAAAAAAAACACAAAGTTTCAGTCACAAATACTCATTAAAATCATCTCATATACACATTGTGATAACTACATACTTTGAGGTTGGAAAATAACATTCTATTACAACTGGATTGTTAAACAACAACTCCATTCATTTGTAACAGGACAAAGAGGGAGCGTGTCCTCACAATGCAGTAGTAGAGGATGTGTCCTGTTATTATCTTGTGAATAACTCTTTAATCCACATTCTTTAAAACTTCTCAGTCCTGTCTTCAGAATTTTTGTCCAACTAATCTCATCAACCCAACATGATGATTAAAATGATCTCTTTTAACATTTAATTTGCTTCTAATCTCAAAATAATTTGAAACTGATTCAATTTGTTAATCACATGTAAAAGATTAATTACAGTCTGGTGAAAATGATGTTATTTTTGTCATAATTTTAGAGGAATAAAACAATAATACTGATTTTATTATATATAATATGAACTTTATGATTCTTTGTTATTCATCATGAATAACCTTTATATCCATTTCAATGGATTTATCCATTTCTGACTGTTTCATTGGTCAACTCAACATGGCCTCATTCAGGCTTAACAAGAAAAACATAACATGCCTTTTCTCTCTACTGCCTCAGATGTATCATAGATAGTCTATTTAATGATCAATTCTTTCTTAAACATAAGAAAATCATGATTTTATTTTGTTGGAACCACTTCTGTGTCTTGCTAAATTAATGTATTTCAAATTTGCTTAATCTTATAAAACTAATAAACATCTATTTTTGGAGAAAATTATATTTAATATTTAATGGAATTTTAAATAATTAAATAACCCCAACAAAAACTTTGCTTCTATTTTTGTAGTTTCGCTCCTACTTCTCCTCTAAAGGGGGTTGAGCTTTTTGTATCAGGTCACACAGATGTGCACCAATACAAAAACCTCAGCACAGAAACCTCAGAGAAAAGTAACATTATGTAGAGAAAAATAAGTTGAAATCCAACATATAGTATTTGGACTATGAGGTAGGAAGTCCATATAATTATTTTATTAATCTAATTCACATTTAAAAGTTGGTTATTCTGCTGTTTATAGTCATACAGTGCAGATATCCATATGAGACTATTTTAATTTGAAGGATGTAAATTGAAATGCCGTGAGAAAACAAATACATTGTTTGTACTTTTGTTTTTGCAAATTGGGCTTATTCAAATAAAATATAATGTAGGAGGAGCTTTTGTGAACTAGTTCTGGGGGAGATTTACTTTCCATGACATTAGAGGGAAACTGTGGGTCTGAAAACATACTGGCCACAGTTCAAACATGACTCACAAGCAGATGATCCTGTTTGTAGGTGCTGTGTTTATTTTGGCTGCTGAAGGTCAGAGCATCACTGAATCTGAACCTGCAAATAAAAAACCTGGAGAGTCTCACAGACTCACCTGTACAACCTCTGGATTTGATTTTAGAAACTCAGTGTGGGTTTGGGTCAGACAGGCGTCTGGCAAAGGACCAGAATGGATTGCTCTGGTGCACACAAATAGTAGACCCATTTCTTATTCAGACTCAGTCCGGGGTAGATTCAGCATTTCCAGAGACGACTCCAGCAGTAAAGTTTATCTCCAGATGAACAGTCTGAAGACAGAGGACTCAGCGGTGTATTACTGCGCTCGAAGAGACACAGTGAGGCAAAATGTCGGAGGAGTCAGACAAAAACTAGTTCCTCTATTTGCAACCACAATAAAGAGCGTATGGGCGTTTATTTAGTATCATGCAAAAATGTACAAAATTATTGTTTTTTCTATAGAAAATCTTAAGTATACACAAGCTCTAAATGAGCTTTTTAAGGAAATGTTACAAATAGGAAATAGTTATACATGGAAACAGAGTAAAAAGTGTACACATTTTGGTTGATTAAGGCTGAGGAAATTGAACGAGAAAACAAAAAGAGTTAAATTTTTTTTTGTGTTTTTTTCAGGTTTTGTTTTCTGGCTCACATAAAAGATTTTAAGCCATATTGAACAATAATGAGCCATATTCAAAATGTATAAAAATCAATGTTTGTTTTTCTTTCATTTGTCAGTTTTGGTTTATCTTCGCCTCTGGTTGGGTTGTAGGTTTTTGTACTGAGATTTGTCATAGTGATACATATACGATAGCTGGGGTCAGAGACACATAGATATATCCCTATACAAAAACTCTGTGAGAAAACAAT
The DNA here is from genome assembly GCF_002775205.1 of Xiphophorus maculatus. NCBI lineage: Eukaryota > Metazoa > Chordata > Actinopteri > Cyprinodontiformes > Poeciliidae > Xiphophorus > Xiphophorus maculatus. Next base: position 15,930,503 of record NC_036458.1, on the reverse strand, counting down.
GAGATTAACTACCTTGATTTTTGACAAAGAAAAATATAATGCTGTATTTAAATGAAATAAGTACTGCGTGCAACTATTCTAGTAAGCTGATTGACATTAAAAAGTTATTTTAAAACCTTTTTAAAAGTACTTTGGTGAAATACTATCTAAGTCTGTTTCATTATTGAGACTTTATCAGTAGTTAATTCAAAATGTCTTTCCCAAAATTATAGCTATTCAAAGAACATCATAGTGAAGACATTTTTAATAGTGTTTTTTCAAATTTTTTTCAGGTTTAGATTTTTGTTTTTTTCTGCTGCTTCATGTTTTTGTTGAAGGAGTCAATGGAGATGTAGCACTGTGATTACGCTCTTGACTACTGGGGAGCAGGAACCAAAGTTACTGTAAAGCCAGGTAAGATAATCTAAAGTTATTATTTACCACATATTGTTTTTTTGTTTGTTTATGTATTTGTTTTATTCTGACACTTTGTGCAACAATTCTCGTTCTGTGATGGTGTTGGCAGTGGTAAAGTGAACGCTGAAATCTGGCTACCATTAAAAGAAACAATTGCAGAAAGTGCGGATCTTCATTTTATATGTAAATTGTTCTCAAACAGTTATTAGATTCCGTTGTCTTAATTGTTAAAGTTGAACATAGTTGAACGTAATTTCTGTTAATGGATAATAAATCAGCATAAGATAAATAAGAAATAACCTGTAACTATAAAATTTCCCAGGATCAGCAAGATAAAAGAGCGAAATAACTATTGAATTTTCACATGACTTTATGTTGGGGAAAAAAAATAAGATATTCTTCAATGGTGCAAAGTTATATCATGAAGACGCTTACATAGACTCTGTTGTATAAATATTTTCGTAACTCACATTCTTAGGCTCCTTTTTAAATTCCAGTGAACGGGAACGTCCACTGGAAACATATAGGACATCGCAGCGGTAAAATAATCCTCCCCGCAACACAGATTCTTAGATCCACTGCAAACAATATATATGAGCATATTTTTATATGAGCTTTCACTGATCGGAATAATGTCAATTTAGCCCTCAGAGAAAAACTGGAATTCAGTGCTTCTCTGAATTATCGTAATTTGCCATTTGAACGATGCCGTATTAAGAACCAGCTTTATATACGCTGAAATGTCTCTGCGCGATTCTGAGCATTAAAGCCAATTAATCAGAATTGACTTCATAATTGATGGGATGATAACACGCTTTTATTTCACCCGACAAAAACAACAACAATATGTGGATGCAATTCTATTGTTTTCTGTTGTGCTCAGTGTAAAATATTAAATACTGAAAAGCTGTATATTTTTCTTCACTGATTCTGCAGAAGCACGGCGCACAGACATTTAAAGTCTCATAAATGTCATCTGATTATTATGATCATCAAAATTATCCATTAAATTTCATTCTAAGGCGTAATAACACCTACTTAATAACACAGACTTTTGCATGCACTTAATAAATAGACACCAATTAAAGCAAAAACGATCATTCAAAAATCATGACAAACAGTTTGAACATGTGGAACATTTAGCCTTTTACTATCTGCAAAATGTCTTCAAATATTTATGAGTGTATGAGAGTGAACTTCTTTATAAATTGTTACTTAATTGAGTCGTTCAACATTTAGAATAATATACAAACTTAAAATTGAATTCACGTGGTTAATGTACAGCTACTTTTAAATTAATTAAATTCAAAAATACTTTATTATCTCTAAATTGAAATATTATATATATATGTATATATATATATATATATATATATATATATATGTGTGTGTGTGTGTGTGTGTGTGTGTGTGTGTGTGTGTGGGTGTGTGTGTTCAGATGCTTCAAGATGCATAGTGACCATTTTGTAGTGTTTTTTTTCTTCCGGATATCAGTTTCAGTTTTCAGACTGAAATCTCTTATTTTGCTCCTGTTCAGGTGATTCCTCTCAGACTCTGTCCCTCCTCGTCCTCCGCCCCCAGCAGACATCTGGTGACCCCCTGAACACAGCAGACCAACTCAGTCAAGAAGTCTGTCTGGCAACAGATTTCCGTCCAAAGGGGGTTGTAAATGGGAAAGGGGGTCCGGCCAACGTGAGCACTGATGACGCTGTTCTGAAAAAGAACCAAACCTACTTTGATGAATTCAGTAGCAAAAACATCCACTCCTGTGGGATGAGCGGGAACATCAGCACCAATGATGAATGTGGAGGCTTTGATCCAGGTGAGTCTGATCTCTTCATGTCTCAGTTTGGTTCCATCACTGATCGCTGCTGTTTGTGTTCAGTTCAGTCTGAACTCTGTTTCTCTGTCGTCCAGAAAAAGCCAAGCTGAACTTCTACCTGCTGCTGATGAACGGAGTCCGAGTGGTGTTCACCAAAGCTCTGGCCTTCAGCACCATTCTCACCATCAGAGGCCTGCTCTTCTGAATCTGAGCCTTCTAGGCCACCATACAGGCCATGACAAAACCTGTTAAATAATTGTTTCTATTACCTCATTGGAACACATTTACCCCATTTATCTTAGCAAAATCGTTTACAGGTTGTGTCAAGAGTAAAAGAAAAGGCAGCAGCCTGTAAAATTCTGAATATTAAGTGTAAACAGTTTTTTTTACTAATAGATAAAGATCTGACGCTATCGCAGAGAAAACCAGAAATTTAAGTACAAAATCAAACCCAGATAAAAGTTACAATTTATAAAATTGTCTTTAGTTTCTAAATTTGACAACAAAAAATGAGAAATGGCCTCATAACTAAAAAAAGTAACTTCCTTTTGATCTTCTAATTTTTCTTACATTCTCAATAATATTTTCTATCAATTTGTTATGCTTTACTATGTATATGCTGGTGTTATATTAAAAGATGTGTCTCAAATTATATTCTAAATAGAAAATGTTTCAAGACACATTTTGAATTCAAAATTGTAAATACAATTCAAATTGGTTTGAATATCAGTGAAGAACAATCATATTTATGTAAATAAATGCAAATATCCACAATATATTTAGAAAAACAGAAAAGACTTATTAAGATATGTTTACCAAATATACTCACTGCAATGTTTTTATTTGTTTCTGCTTCATTGTTCTACATTGTAACGAACAAATTAAAATGGATAATAGTGAGTTTTGTTCACTTAAGTTATGGACAAGTTGCATGGAAATATTTATTCATTAAATGTCTTTTTTTTCAGAAATTACAATCTGCAAATAAAATATTCCAGATTTATCATTTTATCAGTTAGAAATTTATGTTTGTTTTTGTGAATTCAGGTGTTTTTCTTTAATATTTCAAACTTACTGAAGCTCCTCAAGCAAGTAAAGTCCAAACTCTACTTGTGTAAAGTTTTTAAATTTTACACAATCCATCACCCCTCACGCCTCCACTCAGGTTATTTTCAGCACGAATTACATGTTTTAATAATAAACTTGGTGAATCAGAGACTGCATCATATACCTCACCTCAGTTTTTAGCACAGCAGTTTCATCAGTTGAAGCCACGTATCAACAGGAAGCTGAAAATCTGACAGAAACCAAACAGCAGCTCAGTTTCACATGGACAGAAAACACTCTGGTTAACCTCAGCGCCGCTCCTTTCTTCTCTTCTCAGAACATGCAGAATCTTTTCACATCTGTTGATTTAAGTCGTTGCAGGTTTTCATGGTTACACCCGTCTTTAACACAAATACAATTAATTGTTCTACTAATCTATGTTTCCAATCTTAAAACGTTTAGAATACTTTTTCATTTCTTTGTAGATTTTCTCTAAGAATTTATGTCGGTGGCAATTACCAATGTCTACCTGCAGGTTTGCTAGATGGTAAAAAAATAACAGCAGTTCTGAAATGATGAATGTTCAGAAAATATTCCTTACATAGAAACTTTATTTTCCTCAGTTGGGAACCTTTCATGGATAAAACATCATATGTGTTATGACCAAATGGAGTGAAGTAAACATTAGATTGGTACTCTGCTTCTATACTTAATATTACTTTTCTTCAGGACCTTAAATAAATGACTAAATGAGATAAACATTTTGATTTTTGATGACATTTCAGTGTTTTCTGTCCTGTTAAAGAAAGTGAGGTCACATCAAGTTTAAAAGAAATACAACTTGAAACTAGATAGAACCTCACATTAGCATCCCAGAGCTCAGATCAGTTTTTACCTTATCACAAATACAGAATATATGGGAAGATTAAAAAAAACAAAAAACTGTGATCTACCATATACAATAATTTCAGATGAGGGTGGGTCAAGCCTTTATAGAAACTGTGGAAGCTGCCAAACTTAAAATGCTTTTCAGCTTTACATTTGCTTTGACTGTTCTCCTGTCTTATTCCCCTCTACAGGCCCAACCTTTCTCCCATTAGTGTTTTTCTTTCAGGGAAGTCGAAGCAGAAAATGAAAAACTCCCATCAGATCATCTTCAATATCAACATGTTTTCTACCTCTGCTGTTGCTGCATGCTGTGACTCCCAGTGAACCTGTTACATCTCCACAAGCTCCAACAACACTGCGTTTATTTTGATGCACTAATTAATATACAGGTTTAAAGAGTAACCAAATGACCCAACTTGACTTATTTTGCCAGCTGCTAGCTGAAGCAGGTCCAGGATGAACAAAAAAGCTCAGTGTCGTTTCTTTTTCTTGTAAAAAAGGGTCTCTTTACACTGCTTGCCTGAACAATTATATTATGACTTTATCAACCAGAGGAGGCGCTCTGAGACCATAACTGACTTCAAGACAGTTGAAAGGGGAACTGTCTTGAAGTATAGCTCAATTATATGTTATATAGCTCAACATATAATTGAGCTATATGTTATAAATATTATCTGTGGCGAATGACACCAACCTTGTTGTTAAACTCTGTTCTTAAAATGTTTCTATGTTTCACATCACTTTTTTAAGCAATTGTATGTTTGCGGTTTTTTAATCATCATAAATTCTCAGACAAATGTAATTGGTGTTCAATTCAGAATATTTATTAAATTTTACTTTAATTGTAACAAATAAATATTTTATGTCAGGCTTAAAAAACACAATGTGTTCATTATGTGAAAGAAATAAAAGCTCCAAATGTCTTTCATTGATAGTTTTTGATGGTAAAAATTATAGAAACATTTGAAGATGCACAACATTTTAGCATCAATATGTAAATAAAATTATATCCATCCAACATTTTTATTTGTTGGATGGATCTGTTTTAGATTAAGATTTTAGCAAAAATCAATTTAACAAAGATATAACTGGTAATTGGTTAGCTTAAAAATGGTTATAAGAAACATAAATACATAAATTACATAAAAATATTTTTTCAGACCTATTGCAGGTCTGTAATGAAATGCTAAAGTCTCATCTTTTGTTTGAAAGTAACTCTTAGACTCTGCTGACAGTTACCTGTCGGGCAGTTTAGTCTCTTGAAGTGAAATTCTTTTTGTCATTTTGTTTTGGTCTCATTTGGATATTTCATCCATTTTCCTTGTGCCCTAAGTCCTTAAGTCAATAATTGTGGTACAACCTGACGTCACAACTGCTCGAATGGATCTGACAAATTATTTTCCTTCAGTGGGAGGAGCTAACGCAAACCCTTCATGTTTCCGTCTTCTTATATCTGAGTTGAGGTTTATGTATAGAATCAGTTGCAAACTTTGAGGGCTGAACAGAGACAAAATGGTTTTAATAATGATCAGACCTGAGGTTGTGATTGCTTTTCTTATCCTGTTATTGAACTGGATAGGTGAGAATAAAGACTGGTTCAAGTTGATTCTAAAGTGATTAATCTCTCATTATTTTACCTGAGTAGCTAACCAACTTTCTGCCTACAGGAACTGATGGTCAAACACTGACTGAATCTGAATCAGTGGCCAAAACACCTGGAGAATCCCACAGACTGACCTGCACACATTCAGGGTTTAGTGGAAATCCCTGGATTGCTTGGATCAGACAGGCTTCAGGAAAAGGACTGGAATGGATCTCAACTATTAGCAGTGGTGGTAGCACCTACTACTCTCAGTCAGTGAGAGGCCGATTCACCATCTCCAGAGAAGACAGCAGAAGTCAGGTGTATCTGCAGATGAACAGTTTATCTGCTGAGGATTCTGCGGTTTATTATTGCGCTAGAGATCCACAGTGACACAGAAAGTAGAAACACTGAACAAAAACCTGCCAGTGAAGGAGGCTCCACAGGAGGAGCTGCAACACACCTTTTACACAGTACTTTTCACAACAAAGCATTTCAAAGTGCTTTACATCATAAAAAATACAAAGTAATAGGACAGTCAACAATTGAAACATTACATTTTGCCATTGTTACACATCAGATAGAGTGTATTAATGTCTCGAATACAAAAACTCATAACAGATAGATGAACCTCCACAACACTGACTCATTCCTTCCAACAAATTGCAAATCCTATTGAACATCCATCAGTTGCTTCCATACAATTCTCTGCTGTTTCATAACATTACAATTTGCATAGATCATCAGTCAGAACTAATTATGTTGAAGAATAATGAAAAGACATTCCCTATAAAACTAATAGTGCTTGTTTCATTTCTTGAGTCAGTTATTTTTTTATTTCACAATGGGGAGGAGTTTATGCAAACCCAGATGTCCTCTATCTCTATTTATGACGCCGTTGATCTTGAGTGAACAGACTTGACTTCAACATGAAAGGTTACAGGACAGGGCTGCTGCTTCTGGCTATCTGCTGGACAGGTGGAGATTATCACTGATTATCGTTCATTTATACAATCACTACAGTGTCCTTTCACTCCTAAAGGAAGTCATTTATTTATTGTACTTGCAGGTATTGATGGTCAGACTCTGACACAGTCTGAGTCAGTGCTTAAAAGACCTGGAGAATCCCACAAACTGACCTGTACAACCTCTGGAATCTCATTCAGCAGCTACTGGATGGCTTGGATCAGACAGGCTCCTGGGAAAGGACTGGAATGGGTTGCTACTGAAGCTCGAGGTAGCCAGTACTACTCACAGTCAGTCCAGGGCAGGTTTACTGTCTCCAGAGACAATGGCAGAGAGCAGCTGTTTCTGCAGATGAACAGCCTGAAGACAGAAGATTCTGCTGTTTATTATTGTGCCAGAGACTCACAGTGACTGCAGTGGGTTAAGCAGCTGTGCAAAAACCTCAAGTGCAACTATTATATGCTACTGGGAAAGAAATACTACTACTAATAATAATAATATGTGGAGTAGATGCCAAATAAATGCAAGAGGTTGTTCTGCTAGGGACCATTCAAATACTTTCATGAGTACGTGGCTGAACACCAGGCAGAGATAAAACTTGAGAGACCTGGTTGACCCCTTTATGAATGAACCAACAATAAACGAAGAAATGCTAAGAAAAACAAATAGTAATAAAAAATAAAAAAATAATAATAATAAAAACACACGGTACTGGAACACATTATATTAAAAGATTTTTAAACCCATGCTAATATTTTCAAGCATTTATTTCTGTTAATTATGCTTAGCTAACATGACATTTAAGATTAGAATACCACATGAGATCAATAAATGAAAAAAATATGGTTAATACAGAAATGAAAGGCATGTTTACGGTTTTTCTCTGTAAACAAACCTTGGCTCAGAAAATAATTGACATTTTAAAAACTACTTGTTCAATCTTCAAATCATTGTGTCACTTGTGCAAGTCATTAGATGCAATTCTCCTGTTTCTGAATCCATGTGGCCTTGCTGTTTATATGAATTATTTTGAGAAATGCACTTACTGTTTCGCAAATGTCAAAATGCATCTTAGACTATCCATAGAAACTGAGGAAACCTATATTGTGTTTAATTTCTATAAATTAGAAATGTTCAACTCTGCTTTGCTTTAGTTTCTCCTGTTATCTAAATCTGAAGTCACATCCTGGTTTTAACCTACAGAGTCAGGGGAGGGCCTACGCAAACTCTTCTTCTCTTAAAAGCAAACCATCAGCAGGTTATCATACAGAATTTAACTGAGCATAACAAACAATTTTAGCTTGTTCCTAATAACGCCAATCAGGTCTGAGCAGGTTTTTGCAATAGGATGGAAAAAACAGCAATCTGGAGTTTTCTTTTTGTTGTTTTTATTCCCAGTGAGGTTTTCAGTCCATTATTTTTTTTTATTTATCCAATTATTTAAAGCTCTGGCAGCTAATGATGATATTTTTTCTTCCAGGAGTCTGGAGTCAGATCAAACTGGAGCAGTCAGCCTCTGAGATGAAGAGACCTGGAGAGACAGTGAAGATGTCTTGTGTTATTTCTGGTTACAGCATGACAAGCTATAATATCCACTGGATAAAACAGAGACCGGGCAGAGCTCTGGAGTGGATTGGCTATATGAACACTGGAAACAATGATCCCACCTATGGCAGTTCCTTCCAAAGTCGTTTCATCATGACTGAAAATGTCCCCAGCAGCACCCAGTACCTCGAGATCAGGAGTCTGACAGCAGAAGATTCTGCTGTTTACTTCTGTGCTCGAGAGACACAGTGACTAAAGGCAGAGAAACAGCTGCACAAAAACCTCGACAGCAAACAACAACAATGTGAAGCCTTGCTCATACACTTGGTTTCATGGCAAATGAATATTGACAGAATATATTGATGAATGTAATCTTTTTGCATCTGTTGTTTTTTCATGATGAATACTATAGTTAAAGCATTTAACTCTAAATTAGTTCAGAAACAGTATTTAGTAAAGTGAAAATACACAAAAAAATACAATTGGACTGTACAATGTCACATTATTCTATACATGTATGCTTTGTTGATTCAGAGAAATAAATTGAAAGAAGGCATGTTTTTGAGAGAGGTAACTGGTGAAAACTGTTGTAAAATTGAAAACTATATCTTTGCCAAATTGAGGTTAATCCTTTCTGTTTATGCAAAACTTTTCACATCTCACTATTTCACAGTAAGAGTGAAGTGGCTTAAGAAAACAGTTCAGGAAACACAGGCCTCCCCCAGGCATAAAATGTCTGGACAAAGATAAATAGTTATTTTTTATTTTCATGATTATTTTTAAAACCAGGAAAGTTTGAATAAATATGTATCAGTACTGCTCAGAAATACAACTCTGTTTTCTTAAAAATATATTTTGTGCAAAACACAAGTACTCAAGACCTCTGCACAAAAACATTTTGAAAAGATTGCTGCACTTTTTAGTATATTTCTCTTATTTTCTTCTTCTCCTTTGATAGTTTTATTGGCCCCTGGAAGACTGAAGTAAAACAGATTATTTCTCAGTGTTAAGGAGGTTTTTCAGTCGAGGTAATATTAATACAAATGTCCAAAAAACATTGACAGTCTGACTTAGCTGGAGATCCCACCATGCATGCCACAGGATGAGTCTAGTCTGAAGGTGGCATCATTTACTTAATCAAGAACATCTTCAAAAACGTGACAGAAGGACAGATTAGTTTGAGGGAGATAATACTGCAGCAAGCAGCTTTTATAAAGAAAAAACAAACAAATCTTTCATGTTAGTTAAACAATCAAATTTGAATAAAGGAGCAAAATTCAACTACAATCTTAATTATGTTGGGTGGCTGTGTTTTATCTTCACTGACAGTGACGTAGGTTTTTGTAATAGAGTCTGTCACAGTGATCGGGCACAATGGTACACACCCATTCAAAAACCTCAGCACAAATATATGAGAAAAAATTATTAGAAAATTCTATTATTATTATTATTATTATTATTATTATTATTATTATTATTATTATTATTATTATTATTATTATTATTATTATTATTATTATTATTATTATTATTATTATTAGATGTACAGTAAACAAGTATATATTTTCTGTATAAATATTGAAGTAAGCTGTCTGGTTAGTAATGTGGAAAATCTGTTTTAGTCTAACATGAGATTAATAAATGCTCATTTTTTACTAAGACGTGATTAACAACAAATCCAACTAAGCTATCTATATATTAGAACAAAAATGCCACACAATCTAACATGGTCATTTGTGTTTTTTGAAAAGTTGTAGGTTTTGTTTCTTTATTGTTTATGTTTCAGCTTCTTCATGTTTTTGTACAGGAAGTCAGTGAAGATGTAGCACCGTGACTACGGCTTTGATTACTGGGGAGACGGAACTGAAGTTACTGTTGAACCAGGTAAGATCTTTTAATCACATCAGTTATTTTCATTTTGATTCGTTTATTAGTTGCTGAAAATTTACAAATAACCGGAACATGAAAACCTTAATGATTATTGATTTAAACTATTATCCTTTCTTTACGTTGTGCACGACTTATGAGTTTGTTTTTAAACAAAATCTCACTTCAATATAGAAGTTGTTGAAGATACGGTTGTGATAGAAAACAACATATTTGGTTTTGAAGAGGAGTAACTGAAAAAGAAAAACGCTCATCGAGCATCAGTATTTTTAGCAGTCGTTACAATCGTAAAATCTTTCATAAATTCACTGTCTCAAAATCTTACTGTGTTGCTCAAATCAGTTAAAACAGTCATTGGATAAACATAGTTAAAAAGGTCTCAGTTTACAGTCAACAAAAATCGGTGAACAACTTGAAACGTTGATATTTCATAAGATTTTGTGCAGAAATCAGACTTTAACTAGGTCACAAATAGACGGATACTCAATGCATATCATTGCGGCATTATTATGTAATACTGTTTCAAAGACATTCTGTTGTATCACAAAAACTTTGTTATTTTTGTGTTTTGAGGCTATAAATTAGACCGAATATTTGAAAGTGGTTCAAGTCACCCGAGTTGACGTAACCAGAACCAAACCCTCCAGTTAAATACTGTAACTCATTTTCCAGGAGCCCGTTGGATCGAAAAGACGGGCAGACGGCGCGGCGACCGCTACAGGATATTCTTAAACATTTTGTAGCCAAACTCTTTTATTTGTGAATTACATGATGCCGATTACTCTGGAGCGCCCAGAAAAATCCATCAAGGACGAAGAATCCCGTCCCGTTTTGACTCCTTAGTCCGAACAGCAGAGAAGTGGGCTGCTTTTTCTCACTAATCTAAACACAACAGAGATAATTTCAAACCTCCTAAGACTTTCTGCACGGCGAAAAAAAGAGATACTCGCTAGAGAAAAAAATTACAGCTAGGAAGTGTGCTAATTATCTTAACTGAATGTTTATATGAGAAAAAAAAATCCTCAGATGGAATGGAAATAAAAAAGAAAAGAAGAGTTATTTTATTCAAATATTCACGGTACTAGCAAAGCTGTTGATATATTATGCACGTTTCTCTTGGGCTTTGTTGATCATTGTAAAAAAACGATAGTTTGTTCTAAATGACGCAATCAAAGTAAAACTGATGCGGCTGCAGGAAAAGAAAAATCTGAACTTGAACTTTCCTTGAAAATTAATGGATCAATGTGTAAAATAGATAGAAATTCCGACATAATCAATGACTCCGACCAATTTCAATCTATTTCACTCGTTGAATGCTTTCTGGACGTTTGTAGAAATGTCACAGAAAATCTCTACATTTATCCTTCTGCAAAAGTAAACAGCCCAAATAGGTTTTTCCATTGAGAAACAAAATTGACAGATTTTTCTTCTTTATTCAAAGGCACTATCGTAATTTGAGCAATATTCTGTAAAGATTTTGAGATTTTACTTTGGAAATATTAAAATTCATATCTGAAATAAATTAGTGAATCAATCAAACTTTATTTGTAGAATCATTTTTTTTTTCTATGGAAAAGTGTGAAGCAGTTGCACATGTTGAAAAAGTAAATCGCAATAAAAATTGTGTGTGTATAAATACTGAAGCTTGAAACCCCACAAATTTATAAAAGAAAATCACCTAAGAGAAGACAATGCTAAAACATGTGAAAGTGATAGGATTTCGTACTAAAATTGTTATAAACTGTAATAAACATAAAATAGTAAAACATAAATAGATGATATATTATTAGTCAAAGTGTATATAATTGGAAAATTACAAATAATGTCACACATACATGATCATAACTTGCACTAAAATTTATGTATATAAAACATTTTCAGTTCTATACAGCATTAAAAGATGGCGATCGTTAGGGTTTCTGGTTTTATTTTGCTCACAGTTTGAAAACAGATGTAAAAGAGAAATGTGTTGAATAAAGTCCAAGCAGTGTAGTCAATCACACTCTAAAAGTATTGATAAAACTGCACCTTAAAGAACAAAATAATAATAAAATAAAAACAACAAAATAGTGGCCATTATGTTGAGGTTTCTCTGGAATTTCAAACTGATATCTCGTCTTATTTTGCTCTTGTCCAGGTGATTCCCCTCAGACTCCGTCCCTCTTCGTCCTCAGTCCTCTGTCGACTCCCGACTTCCCCCTGAAGACAGCAGACGAGCTCGGTCCAAACGTCTGTCTGGTCACAGATTTCAGTCCAAAGGGGGGAGAAGTGGTTCTGAATGGAAAAGGGGGTCCGGTCAACGTGAGCACTGATGATGCTGTTCTGTCAAAGGACAACACCTACAACTTTGCTGCATTCAGCAACGAAACCATCTACTCCTGTGGGATGAACGGGACCTTTGGCAACAATGAAGCTGGTACCAAACTCATAGTTTTATTTGTTTCAGAGAGTTTAAAACTATCAGCTGCTGAGAAATGTTTCTCTGGTTAAATCATGTCTCTCTAACACTAAATATGAGGGAACCAGGCTCTGATAGATAATCTGTCAGAGTTTTTACTGATGTTCTTTCTGTCTCTAATCAGATGATGAATGTGGCAGCATTTATCCAGGTGAGTCTGATCTCTTCATGTCTCAGTTTGGTTCCATCACTGATCGCTGCTGTTTGTGTTCAGTTCAGTCTGAACTCTGATTCTCTGTCGTCCAGAAAAAGCCAAGCTGAACTTCTACCTGCTGCTGATGAACGGAGTCCGAGTGGTGTTCACCAAAGCTCTGGCCTTCAGCACCGTCCTCACCATCAGAGGCCTGCTCTTCTGAAACTGAGCCTTTCAGGCTACCATAGTCTGTCAGAAGCCCACCAATATGTTGAAGTCATGCAGCAGAAGACTCATTTTGTTTGGCATAACTGAGAATCAAATTACCGTAGATACACAGAAACGATACAATATTGTTTTTTTTTTTCTTCAATTTACAAATGTTTACTTTTACAATTGAAATGTGCTTATTTTTAAAACTATCAGATGCAGCAGTGGTGCAGAGGTAAAGCTTGCAATGCATCTATGTGACCATCACAGGTTTGAGCCTTGCCAAATGTCTTCCCTCTCTTTTCCTGTCCACTCACTGTTAAATAAAGGCTTGCAGAACCAAAAAAACCCTTTTAAAACAATTTATTCAATTTACATCCCACAAAATCACACTTTCTGAATCCAGAAAAGTGTAATTGTTTTGAAGATTGAGTCCTGGAATATGAATGTATTTTTGTATTTTGGTCTTTCATATCAAAATAATTCGCTTTTTTGTCTGTCTTCATCTTTATTTTATTCTGTAAACATACCTACCTTCCTCATTTAACTCTGTTCAAAGACTTTTTTCAGTCATCATGCAGACCCCACATTTAGGTTATTCAGGCTATTTCCAGTAATAAATGTGTCAATGATGAACTCGATGATGCAGAAACCCCAGTGAGAGATCAGCCTCACATCAGAGATTTTAGCAGAGACGTTTCATCAGTTAAACCCACGCAGCATCAACAGGAAGCTGACAGAAACTAAACATCGGCTCAGTTTCACATGTACAGAAAATACTGTGGTTAGTTTGAGCTCCGCTTGAGTTTTCTCACCACGCAGTGTACATAATCATTTCATATCTGTTGACTTTTGTCACAGCAGGCTTACACAGCAGCTCATGTCTATTAATCAGATATTGTGTATTGTTCTCATTAAAAAGAGCCACATCCTTCATTTTGTGTTTTTGCTTTTTTTGCAGGTTTGGTGCAGTATAGCATTTCAGAGCAAAATTATAATCTTGAAAATTGCTTTCATTGTCTTTTCATTAAATGCTTCTTGACATCTTGAATGAAATTGATGCAATTAAAAACACTTTGAAACTAAAGTTGATCAAAAAATACTTAATGAAAAGATTCTGAACAATTTTATGACTTCTTGTTTCTTTTTACTTTGTGTCATGTGGGCTCACACATATGACCTGACTAATAATAAAAAAAATCTATGAAAGAAGCACAGAAAAAAAAGGGGAGCAGAATGATAACCTTCTACAGAATTAAATAACATAGTGAAACGCTGAATATATTTTCCATATTTATGTCAAGGTTGTTCTTGGATACTGTTTTTCATTTGGTGAGAAGTAAAACCTTACCAATTAAAGTAGCAACAAGCATTCGACTAATCTGGACGTTTAAAAACTAAAAGCTGAGATTGAAATGCTCTCTTGGTTTATATTACAGTCCTGGTTGTTCAAATCCCCCCCATACATGCAGGTATGTGTTACATTCACTGACCTCCAGTGAATGTAGGTCAAAGGTCTTTATTCTTTTTAGTTTCAGGTCTCAGACTGACACAGCTCTCAAAGTGCCAGCTCCCTTTTCCTGGGCCTTGACCTGATTGTTATGCTGCCTGATGAGAGTATGTAATAAGTATAGGTCTAAAAGGAAAATGTTTGTTTTCATAGTGGAAGCTCGTAGGGGTTCGCTGAAATTTTTGTTTCAATATTTAAGCTTAACGCTTCCTTGAGTTGATTAGCTTTTGCCTCAGTTAAAAATTAAACCCTTTTTCCATTTAGTGGAATAAAGGACACAAATCTTCACAGTTTTCATTGCACTGGTGACATAAAAATACTTTAGTGATATTTCAACAAACATAACACAACTACAAGGAAATGTTCTTTTTTGGCTGAAAGAAAAATCCTGATACAGTAAAAAAGGCAAATTAAAATGTACAGATATTCCAAAACAATTCAGAAAAACACATCTTCCAATCAGCTGAATTATTATATACCGGTATATATATATATGTGTATATATGTAGCTGTATCTTTGAAAAAAAAAAAAAAAAAATAAAAAAAAAATATATATATATATATATATATATATATATATATATATATATATATATATATATTCAAAGATACAGCTACATAAATCATTTAATGAAATTACATACAAATGTGTAGTTATTTTGTCTGGAGAGTTTAAATTAATCTCCTGTTTTGCAAGATTATATACAAGACAGGCCAAAGAACCACATATGATTGGCTCGTCTGTCATTATGCAAATTAAACATTTTACTCTATAGGCTTGATCTCACAATATCAGTCAAAGACAAACAGAAACGTTCATCAGATCATCGACACCAACATGTTGTCTGTAACTCTGCTGCTTTTGGCTGCTGGATCCAGTGAGTCTCAGTGAGACAAACATTTACAGCATGATCACGTCACATCGATGGTTTACAGCTCAATATTAAATGTTTCTTCCATAGGTGTGAAGTGTCAGCAGCTGACTCAGCCAGCCTCTGCGAATGTGCAGCCAGGGCAGCGTCTGACCATCAGCTGTCATGTGTCTTATAGTCTGAGCACCTGGACACACTGGATCAGACAGCCTGCTGGGAAAGGACTGGAGTGGATCGGTTACACATGCAGTGGATGCACTCCAATCTACAAAGATTCTTTAACAAACAAGTTCAGTTTTACAGTGGATTCTTCCAGCAACTCCTTCACTCTGAATGGACAGAATCTACAGCCTCAGGACTCTGCAGTGTATTACTGTGCTAGAGGCCCCACAGTGACACAACACATCTGCAGAGCTGACAAAAACAACCCAGAGCCTGGAGCCCTATAACATGGAGCCACCAGTGGAGGCGCTCTAAATCCACAAATAAATTTAGGGCCAATTCTCTTCACCAGTACAATTGAATGTTACTTTAAAATGTTGGCTGAATATGGTTTTGTTATTTGTGTTTTTACAGCAACAGCACATATACAAACAAGCAAACAGCAGCATGTTACTTAATAGAAGCCTAAGGGATCTTTAAAAAAGTTATTACTGGAATTATTAGATTATTTTAATTGTGCTACGAATAAAAAAGAAAAAGAAAACATAATGTAGACTTCACCTAATTATGTTATTTTGATCTCACAAATATTTTGTCAATAATTAGCTTTCTTCAATATATGCTTTTTTAACAAACAGATCAATAAATCTATGATTTCAATTGTAAAAAGCCATTTGAAAGGCAGCGTGGCATCTACAAAAAACTTTTCAGTACTGACAAAATTGACAAACATTTGTTTCTTTAAATGAAATACTAATGCAAATATCAGATTTCAGACCTCCCACTGTGTGTCTGCCTTCTTCATTAATGGGACGAACTTCAGTCACACCTTTAGAATCAAGATGATGTTCAGACTGTCTCTTCTGCTGGCAGTGATCTGTCTGCCATGTAGGTTGCATCATACTGTTACTAGATCTGCTAAATTTAGTTTTCATGTAATTTATGTGTTTTTATTCCTTGTCTTTTGTCAGGTTCTAACAGTCAGTCTCTGGAGTCCATTCCTTCCACCTCAGTGGTGAAAAGGCCTCAGGAAGTTCTCAGTCTGTCCTGCAGAGGATCTGGATTTGATTTCAGTCAGTATGGAATGCACTGGATCAGACAACCAGCAGGAAAAACATTGGAATGGATGGGTGTTATTTGGTATGATGCAAGTAAAACAATTTATTCAAGCAGTGTTGATGGACGTATAGAAATCACCAGAGAAAACAGCAACAGCATGGTGCATCTAAAACTGTCAAACCTGAAGCCAGAGGACTCTGCCATGTATTACTGTGCCAGAGCCACACAGTGGTTACTGTAGGTGCAGAGGTTATACAAAAACTCCTCACTCCTTGAGCACACGACCAACACAGAAGCTGATAGTGGTTTGTGATTTCCTGTTTTTCACGCTTTTTCCAGTTAAATATGTGGTTTAACAGAAAAAAGTATCTTTTCCTATTTCATTGGTTTTCAGAGAATGTTTAACAACAATGGATCAGAGAGAAAACCGTTGAAAAAAACAAAAATCAAAGTATTAATTTTTGTATTTTGTCACCCTTGCAAGGCTTTCCAAAGTCTGCTTCCCTCCTTCCAGTTTCATTCTTGAGTCTCTTACCTCATGTCCTCCTTCATGTCTCATCTGCTTCCCTGTGATGGTTAGACTGATTTGTCATTCAGGATTTTTGTATTTAGATCTATTGAAGGTGCAGCCATTACCCACAATCTATACAGTAATGCCACTGTAATAAAGACATCCCAAATTAAATGTTCAGCTTTCTTTTTCAGTTTTCTTTTTGTCAAATTTTATTATGTAACTTTAGGGCTTTAATTGTTCACTGAATCTATTCAACAACATTTGTTTTTGCTGAAGTGAATAGAATGTTATATTAGGCTTTTAAATAAGTGGACGTCAAAAAGGAAAACCATGGCTTGATTGAATAATATTTATTGAATATGTCAAGATATCTTAAACTATTTAAAGGGTAGGAAAAAGATGATTGTCAACTACTTGGGCAGGCTTTTTGTTGAAGCAAAAAACAATCCAAAAGTTTTATGAAATCTCTGTTTAACAGATTTTATTGTGAATGTATTTAAACAAAAATAATTTATTTACATGTAAACAGCACTCAAATTATTTCGTGCAGACATTTTTTTAATGTTTATGAGCTTTAACATATCTGCTATACATGAAAGCGTCAATAGCAGTCTACTACAAAACTTGGCTACCTGATGAGAAGAAGATTCATGTATTCAGGTGATTTGGAGGTGAAATATACCTAAATCATGCAAGACAGAGGTCTTTATTTAATTCCACCCAACAGCAATTGCAAAAGTGATCATCTGTACTGCCAAAGCCTTTCAGCATCTATGCAAAGTTAACTTCCTGTGTTTTCATCCCACTGAGTTTAAATTCAGTAGAAAAGAAACTCCCATCAGATCACCTTCAACACCAACATGTTCTCTTTATCTCTGCTGTTGCTTCTGTTGGCTGCTGGATCTCGTGAGTCTATAAATGAAATTTAAAGAATTTAAATTTTTCTTTTGGTTCACAGTTGAAAATGTAAAATGTTTTGTGTCCACAGATGTGAAGTCTGAACAACTGACACAGCCTGCCTCCTTAGCTGTGCAGGCAGGTCAGCATCTGACCATTACCTGCCAGGTCTCCTTTTCTGTCAGCACCTATCGAACAAATTGGATCAGACAGCCTGTTGGAAAAGGACTGGAGTGGATTGGTAGCGCACACATTGGATATCCCACGTTTTACAAAGATTCACTAAAGAATAGGTTTAGTATGACCTTACAGGATTCCAGTAAAACAATGACCCTTAATGGACAGAATATGCAGCCTGAAGACTCAGCTGTGTATTACTGTGCCAGATACGACCACAGTGACACAAACAAGCAGCAGAGCTGAACAAAAATCCCACATGAAAAATGTTTACTAGGCTCATTGGTCACAATAAAGGAAAGCCACTACAGACAAGAAAGATAATTGTCAAATGTAACTAGTTTACACTTATTTTAAATATTTAAAAATATGTATCTATGGATTTTATAGAAATGTCAAAATTTTCATTCATTTAGCTAGAATGTTCTCAAAGTAAATTTTATCCACAATATACAATCATTTTAGCTGAGTGTAGTCTGTAAGAAGCAAAACAACACCAACCAACTGCGGAGATATAAGACATTGGCACCTGAATAAGAGTATTATTACTTATTTAGAGGAGAAGGTCTGATTTCATTATTGTATTTGATGCTCTCTTCTCAGGTGGACATAAAGTTAAATTCTAAATTGATTTATAAAACTATTAAAATAAAACTCTCCTGGACATATAAGTAATCCAAATACATAAAATTGTAAATCCATCTTTATTTTCACAGCACTACCATCACATTACTTACACTCAAATAGTTTTCATATGAAATATTGTATTCAAAATACAAAAATATATATTTTTTATATATTATATAAAAAATAATATATTGTTTTACTATTGCTTTACAATAAAATAAATGAAAGTGAATCTTTCAGTCTGCTTACCTTCTTATTTGTCAATATATTTTCTTCTGTAGTAAAACATCATAACACATTTAGTGCCACCGGAACATTTATGTGAAACATGAATGAATAGGACTAAAACATGGGTAAATTGATTTTTTTTTTCTACTCCATAAAAATATTATTATTTCTCATCTTAATATTATTAATAGCATATAATGCAGTGACAATATTTGTTATTTTATTTTTGTCCCCAAAATATATTTTCATTTGAAAGCAGAAGTTGCCATGACAATCTTTCATTTGGCCTATTAAGCAGAAAAAGACAAAGGCTGGAACATAATAACAAGGGCACAAAATCTCAATATATGAACTCAGATCAAAAAGTTTCTGTCAAAAGTCTCAGTGAAAATGACAAAGTTCTGAATCCACTCATAGGTTTGTTCTGTAGCTTTATCTTATTTAAACAAAAATGTGTTTCTACCAATATTCTGTTACAAATATACATTTTGTAATTTGTGACTGGGTGGTCTGTTGTTATGTAAATGAACCTTCTGGTATAAACAGTCAACCTCGTGCTGCCTGTCATAGAGGAACAGACACTTCCATTGGATCATCTTCAACACCAACATGTTCTCAGTATCTCTGCTGCTGCTCCTGTTGGTTGCTGGATCTTGTGAGTCTCACTGAGACACACATTATGCTGACACACATATATGTTGGTGATAAACTTTAATTAATTTATTGTTGTTATCTACAGGTGTGAAGTGTGAACAGCTGACACAACCAGCCTCTTTGACTGTGCAGCCAGGTCAGACTCTGACCATCAGCTGTCAGGTCTCTTATTCGTTGACCAGCTATCACACTGGTTGGATCAGACAACCTGCAGGAAAAGCTCTCGAATGGATGGGAATAATTTGGACTGATGGAAGTAAGGATTATGCCAGCAGTCTCCAAGGTCGTATAGAAATCACCAGAGACACAAATAAGAAAATAGTAGATCTGAGACTGTCTACCATGAAACCAGAAGAGTCTGCTGTGTATTACTGTGCCAGACGCTCACTGTGGTTAATATGAACAGAGAGACCGTACAAAAACTCCTTACAGTGCAGAAGTGACATTAACCTGAATATAAATACTCAGCATCATGGTAAAACTATCAGTGATGCTGTGGTTTGAGATTTCCTGTTTCTTAGCTTCGTTGGCAGGTGGTTCAACAGAAACAATGTTTTTATTTCTCATCTTCAGTCAGGTGCCAAATGTGTATTCAAAATATTTTTTGTATGAGCCAAAATTTATGAAACAGTTCTTTTATAGAAGAATGTTCTTATTTTTCTCAAAGCATTTTAATTGCCTTAGCATTGTATTTTTGATTTTTGTAGCTTAGTAAGAAAATTTCTTTTCCTACTAAGAAAAAATATGATAAAATATGGTGGTAAATGCTAGTTTGGTTTCAGCTGGGAGACTCATTAAAGACAATGGAGCTTGGCTATTGTTGAATTAAACAGACAATTCACATCTTACTTTGCAACTAATTAGCACGAGCATACTGGAAGAGATTTCAGATTTTGTCAGGGAGATCCTTTTCTACTTTCTAAAAAGGCCATGCATATTAAACGTGACATGAAATAAAGACATGAGGTGGATATTAAACTGATTATGAAGTGTCCATTAAACATCCAGATAGAATGAGGGTTTTTAGGGGACTCAACAAAGAACAAAGAGTAACTCCCTCCTCAGGAAACTTTCATGAATAAAAACACTTTTAAGAAATATGGCTGTGGCAATTATTAATTAATAATAGAAAATATTTGTGTTACTATAGCGCAGCATGGTGGCATTGTTGTTCCTACATAGCAACATAGTCAAGGGTTTAAGTACCAACCACAGTGGGGGTAGGCATACATCGTCTTCATGGGCTCAAGTTTTCCCCTAATTGAAACAATTAAAATGACCTTAGTCATGACTGAGTAGATCAGTGGTTACTTATTTCATGTGTTGCCCTGTGATGGACTGGGGATGGCTCATGAGTCTCTTGGCTTCTCTCATATTGAGTTCATAGTCATATTAAAATTGAATCCTGAAGGAAATTATATTTGCTTACAAATGTTGTTTTTATTGCAGAAAAAGAAAACACTAAGATCATAATAAAACCTGCAAACTGCTGTAATATCAATAAAACTAGTACTCAAACTTGAAAAAAACCTGAAATCATGTATGTCAGACTCCAGGTGATAGGATACGATGTAGCAATCAACTTAAAAAATAAATATATATATATATATATATATATATATATATATATAATATATATATATATATATATCTATATAAATATATATATATATATATATATATATATATAGATCGATATAGTATATAGATATATATATATATATATATATATATATATATAATATACAATATATATCTATATATATATAGATATATAGATCAATAATATATATATATATAATATATATATATATATATCTATAATATCTATATATCTATATCTATCTAATCTATCTATATATATATATATATATATAAATATATATATATATATATATATATATATATATATATATATATATATATATATATATATATATATATATATATATATATATATATATATATATATATATATATATATATATATATGTATATATATATATATATATATATAGATATATATATATTTCAACGGAATATAATATAACATTCTGTATTGTAATGTTAGCCTATAAAAACCCTGCAGAACTCCCATCAGTCATATCTATGATTAATGCAGGCATCTGTTATTCCTGTTGCATATATTGTTTTTCAGCGTTTTACTCCTCCCCCCACATTTCCACTCTCTAGACCCTCATTTTGCATAAACCTGCTATAAAATGCAGCAGGAGAGAGTTAACAGGATGTCTGTTTCATCTGCCAACATGATTTGTGCTACTCTTTTCATGCTCCTAATAACTGCAGGTGAGTTTTTAAGATGTTCTTTAGAGAGAAATTGATTTTTTTATTACATTCATTATAATTTCTGATTTTTTATTTTTTTTAACCAGGTGTGAAGTGTGAGCAGCTGACACAGCCAGCGTCTATGACTCTGCAGCCAGGTCAGACTCTGACCATCAGCTGTCAGGTCTCTTATTCTGTTACTGGCTACTGGACCCACTGGATCAGACAGCCTGCAGGAAAAGGACTGGAGTGGATTGGAAGAGCAGTTGGATCTGCAACATACTACAAAGATTCCCTCAGAAATAAATTTAGCATTTCTACAGTTTCCTCCAGCAACACAGTGACTCTGAATGGACAGAATGTGCAACCTGGAGATTCTGCTGTGTATTACTGTGCAAGAGAGACACAGTGACACAAACCATCTGGAGAGCTGTACAAAAACACCGTGATAGTTTCCTATCAACCAGATGAGGCGCTCTTAGACCACTTATTTCAAAACAAATCAGAAGTAGCAGCCTTTCATTGTATGGATTTAAAAATATCCAAATGTTTTAAGTATACTGCAGAATAAAACTTGAAAACAATTATAACAGAAATAATTATGACTTAAATTTCCTCTCTATCCTTCTAGGATATGTTTAATCTAACTTTTTTCCCTAGGGTTGTTATCTTCAGGACAGTATTTTATGTTGTCATTTTGTTCAGTATGTTATCCGTAATTCATATTTTATGTAAATAGGAATTGATAGAGCAACGTCATGAGCAACGTCTCTCCACTCTATTATAGTGAAAAGGGATTGACATACATTACTACTTCTTCCTATTTTTTGGGTTTTCCAACAGGTTGTGATGACTTTGGCCTGTCGCTGTCATTTGTCGCTCCCCATATACTTTGTGATGCCACACTGGCACAAACAGCAGAGATATACAAAAACATACATGTTACATGCTATCAGTTCTAAAACAGAGGAGATGCTCTTGGATCACTGATGATTTAAAAAAACTCAGAAAAGTCAAGGTTATTTTATTTATTTATTTTTGTCTTTATCAAAGATATAGTTGCACTAATCATTGCATAATCACATGCAGTATTGGGCATTAAACCACATACTAATAATCAAGCATTACAGCAGGCTAGGGGTCCTAAGATCCAGGCTTTGATAGCCTGTGTCCTGCAACTTTC
Organism: Xiphophorus maculatus; assembly: GCF_002775205.1. NCBI lineage: Eukaryota > Metazoa > Chordata > Actinopteri > Cyprinodontiformes > Poeciliidae > Xiphophorus > Xiphophorus maculatus. The sequence goes on along the minus strand of NC_036458.1, from coordinate 15,907,400 downwards.
ACATGTGTCCCTGCTCCAATTCTCCTGGATTAAATGACTGACTCACTTCCTCAGTGTAGTCAAGTTGTATAGAGTCCTGCTAATGACCTCATTATTTGACTCAGGTGTGTTAAAGCAGTGTACTGCATTACATCGTCCCTCAAGGCCTGGATTTGAGGATTATTGGTTTAATGGAACGGCATTTGATCCAAACAAATTTAAATTTCTTATTGGTTTGTATTTTCCAAGTATGTCTGTGTAAAAATACAACTCATCACCACACAATTACAAAGGAGAAATAATGTTTAGATATTGTAATAAATTGATTTTTACACAACTCATTATAGTCAAATGACATATTCTGTTGTATTTCTCATTCCACATTGAAAAGCAGTTTTATTTATTTTTCAAATGATATTTTTTTATTTTTTAAAAAATATTGTTTTTAATACCTGTGGAATGACAAATGCCAGGGCATCTGTATTTTATTAATATCCATAAAATCTTTCCTTTAAGATCCGTTTGCAGTTGAACATCACAGTGAAGATGCTACCACTGAAAAATTGATATGATAGAGGATTCCATTGGGATTTAAACAATAAATAAAATTTTTATGTTCTATAAAATTTTAATTAGCAACAACAGGTTGAAACAATACATTCATTTGTATAGTTTGCAGGCATTGTAGCTGAGATAATTCTCACCATTTTTCCTAAAATCTGATTGGGTAGTCGGTCATCATGCAAAGTAAAACTGCTATAAAAAGTCAGTGCTGTCAGTCAGAGGAACAGAAGCTTTCATTGGATCACTTTCAACACCAACATGCTCTCTGTGTCTCTGCTGCTGCTGGCTGCTGCATGCTGTGAGTCTCCCTGAGACACTCACATTATGCTGAGACACACACATATTGGTGATGCACTTTAATTAATTTATATTGTCATCAACAGGTGTGAAGTGTGAACAGCTGACACAACCAGCCTCTTTGACCGTGCAGCCAGGTCAGACTCTGAGCATCAGCTGTCAGGTTTCTTATGATCTATCCAGCTATTATACACACTGGATCCGACAACCTGCAGGAAAAGTACCTGAATGGATGGGTGTTATTTGGGATGATGGAAGTAACGACTATGCCACCAATGTCAGAGGGCGTATAGAAATCACCAGGAACACGAATGAGAAGATTGTGTATCTCAGTCTGTCTGCCATGAAACCAGAAGAGTCTGCTGTGTATTACTGTGCCGGAGACACACAGTGGTTAATGTGAGCAGAGAGGCTGCACAAAAACTCCTCACAGAGTAGAAGTGATATTAGTCTGAATACAAATACTGAGCATCATGTTCAAACTGTTGAAGTTGTTTTGGTTTGAGATTTCCGGTTTTAAGCTTCATCAGCAGGTGGTTCTGCAGAAACAGTCCATATTTCACATCTTCAATTGTGTATCAGATATGAAACTGAATAGAATGAATTAAAATGGGCCCAGATTCATAAAACTGCTTTTTTAATAGGAAAAGGTTTTTATTCTTCTTCTCAATCCATTTTCAAGAGCTTAGCATTGTATGTTTGATTCTTATAGCAGCATATTAAAGGCATTAAATTACTGATGTTATTGTACATATTCAATAAATTAGAATATTATTGAAAAGTCAATTTGTTTCAGTAACTTCATCACCAAATGAAAAACATTATATAGAGATTACTCAGACAAAGGCTGAGTAATCTCTATATAATGTTTAATTCTCTTAATAATGATGACCTTCTGCTAAAAGCTGCTGAAAACCTGACACTTAAAATTAAAAACAAATATGTTGTATTCATGAAAAGCATGTTTAATGCCTTCTTAGAGGTTGATATTTTTAAAAGGTGCTTTCAATCTGACATATGAGACTCATTGGGAAGTATGTTATAATTCACTGAATATAACTGTAAATGATAGCTTGGTTTCAGTTTAATGCTACTCATAATGTAAGCACAGTACATTTAAAAACAAAAAATAGGTCACATTAAAACCATACATATTGTACAATCTAAATATTTTATTGTATTGCATAAAATATATATATAAAGAAAAGATTAACAACATCCGAAGAAAACAAATGTGAGAAGAACAGAGCTGCTAAACTGAAACTGTCACATAATATGATCACATGCTACTTGCTCTCCTCCTATCTACTATATAAATGCGACAGTGTGGAGTTGATTTCATAGGATGTCTGTATCATCAGTCAACATGTTTTGTGCTGCTCTGTTCCTGCTCCTTGCAGCTGCAGGTTAATTTCCTACAATTTATTTCAGTCAGTAATTTATTAACTTTAAACATTTACTCATAATTTCTGACAACATTTGTTCTTACCAGGAGTGAAGTGTGAACAGCTGACACAGCCGGCTTCTGTGACTCTGCAGCCAGGTCAGACCCTCACCATCAGCTGTCAGGCCTCTTATTCTGTTAGAAGCTACTACACACACTGGATCAGACAGCCTGCAGGAAAAGGACTGGAGTGGATTGGAAGAGCAGCTGATGGATCAACAACACACTACAAAGATTCTCTCAAGAACAAATTCAGCCTTTCTGCACACTCCTCCAGTAACACAGTGACTCTGAATGGACAGAATATGCAGCCTGAAGACTCTGCTGTTTATTACTGTGCGAGAGAGCCACAGTGACACAACCATACAGCGCAGCTGTACAAAAAATCCTTTGAGCCTGAGTACATGTATTTTTACTTCTCGCCCACAGGAGGAGCTCTTAGGCCATTGAGTGTCATGATTATTTCAACCAAATGTCTTAAATATATAACAAGTACATCTTTATTCAGATTACATCAGTTAAAATTTTAATAAAAGATTGTAACTAACATTTATAAAATTGAAACGGTTCATTACAAATTAAACATGTCTTTGTAACAGAGCAATGTTGTGCTTAAAAACAGAACATTGAATGTAACATCTTTCTTCTTGATTAATATCGAGGTCATATACATCATTCTCTGTAACAATAAGTCACAGCGTTCTAACATTAGTTCATGCATATTGTTCTACTGCAAAAATCCATGAAAAATCAATAGAGAGAACGAGTATATTTGGTTAATGAAAAATATTTATATCATGTGTTGTAGAACATTTATTGTCTTTCTCATAAAGTGTAAAGAGGAATGGAGAAAAATATAGCAATATTATAAAGTCAAAAATAGGTCAGTTTTATGAATATAGAAATAATCTCAATCTGCATCCTGTTTAAAAAAACATTTCCTGCTGAGCTGTTAGGAGTAAGATAATCATTTATGATTGGCTAGTCGGTCATTAGGCAAATTACATGTCATGCTATTTAAAATTGATCTCATCCTGTCAGTCACTGTCAGAGAAGCTCTCACTGGATCATTTTCAACACCAACATGTTCTCTATATCTGTTCTGCTGCTGCTGGCTGCTGGATCCTGTGAGTCTCTCAGAGACACTCACAGTATTCTGACACACATATATTGATTGTACACTTTCATTAATTTGATGTTGTCATCAACAGGTGTGAAGTGTGAACAGCTGACACAACTGGCCTCTTTGACTGTGCAGCCAGGTCAAACTCTGAGCCTCAACTGTCTGGTCTCTTATTCTGTCACCAGCTATGGCACACACTGGATCCGACAACCTGCAGGAAAAGCACCTGAATGGATGGGTGTTGTTTGGAGTGGTGGAAGTAACGACTATGCCACCAATGTTCAAGGACGTATAGGAATCACCAGAGACACCACTAAAAACATTGTGTATCTGACGCTGTCTACCATAAAACCAGAAGAGTCTGCTGTGTATTACTGTGCAAAAAACACACAGTGGTTAATGTGAGCAGAGAGGCTGTACAAAAACTCTCCACAGAGCAAAAGACATGAGTGTCATCAGCAAGCAATGTGGTTTTTGATCATTTCCTGTTTTTCCAGAATTCTGTCCACATATGTGTATCGGGTTTTAATTTATGTAAAGTTTAATAATTTTTTTTTAAATTTCATTTGCCCAATGATACAGTGGATAACAATGTCTGAAATATAAGAATATCGGGAAAATAAAGCTCATCATATAAACTTTAATCAAAGAAGTTTTTTCTTCCCATAAAATCTCAAGAAATATGACAGTTGCATCAACCTACTCAGTTACCAGAGGAACTACACCCTGTTTAACATAAACAAACATACAACCTGCCAAGCATTGTGTTGCTTCAGATCTGTTTGTGATTGGATGGTTTGTCATTTCTCAAATGAATCATGGTGTTATAAATAGTCAGTGTCATTCTAACAGTCACAGAGCAACAGCTATTTTCATTGGATCAAGTTCAACACCAACATGTTCTCTGTAGCTCTGCTGGTGCTGCTGGCTGCTGGATCCTGTGAATCTCACCAGGACAGTACCATTATCTCTTTACACTCTTACTGACGATACTCTTACATGTATTAAACTTTCTCATTAACAGGGGTGAAGTGTGAACAGCTGACACAGCCATCTACTGTGACTCTTCAGCCAGGTCAACATCTGACCATCAGCTGTCAGGTCTCTTATGATGTGAGCACCTGGACACACTGGATCAGAGAGGCTGCAGGCAAAGGACTGGAGTGGATTGGTTATATGTGCTCTGGATGCGACGGAAATTACAAAGATTCTTTAAGGAGCAAGTTCAGCATTACAGTACATCCACCCAGTAAAACAATGACTCTGAATGGACAGAATATGCAGCCTGAAGACTCTGCTGTGTATTACTGTGCCAGGCAGAAACCATACAGCCACAGTGAGATGGACAAGCTGCAGAGCTGTACAAAAATCCCTCAGCCTACACACACGTATGTTATGAAATGACCAGCGGAGGCGCTGTATCAACACTAATGACTCCAAGAAAGATTATCTGACAAATGTCTTAGGTATTCCAGTTGGAAAATTTAAAAATTCTACTTTTCTCAAATAATTTCAGAGGGAAAAATGCTGTTGAAAAAAAGACAAATTATCATTAAATAAATAAATAATAATATATTTTTTTATTTTATTCATTTCTTATTTTTAATGAATAATGTTGAATTTAGTAGCATCTAAATTCAACACTATAAATTAAGGACTTGATCTGTCAATTACACTTTCATCAGATTATCTTTTGTTTTTATACATATCACTACAGTCTCATTGATATTACATGTTGAACATCAACAGGGGTGAAGTGTGAGCACAGAGTTCAGATTCTGACCACCATCTCTTAGGTATGTTATTAATGTGAGCAACGATCACACACACTGGATCGAGCGACTGGCACAAAAAAACACTCAGGGATTTTGGAAGCAACTCTTATGCCGACATTGTCTAAGGTCTTATAGAAATCACCTGCGTGTGGGTACTATAAAACCAGAGAACGCCTGCTGAGTATTACTGTGCAAGAAACACAGTGATTAATGAGCAGCAAGGGCTGTGCAAAAACTTTGTACAATGTTGAAATTGCATTAACTTGCATAGAATACTGAGCATTGTGTAAAAATAAACAAGCTGTGGTTTGTGATTTCCTGTTTTTTAGCTTTAGCAACAGCTGGTCCAACAGAATGTTTTATTATAAACTTTAGTCATGGATCAGATGTGTAATTGAAACACTACATTTAATTTGAGTCTGAATTCATAATATATTTTTGTTTTTATATAGAAGAAGGGTTTTATTACTTTTCTTACAAATTGTTTTGGTAAATTATATTTTGGCTTCAGGTGGGACAATAAATAAAGACAGTACACATTGGCCATTGTTGAATTAAACAGTTAATTCATATTAATTCTAACTAAATTCATACATAATTTTCACCAGCATACTTGGTGAGATTTGACATATTGTCAGGGAGATCAATGTCTATTTTCTAATTAAAAATTATTATAATTTCTAACTTGACATGAAATGAGGTTGATAAGGGGACATATCCAAACATTAAACTGATGATTACACATATACATATTTTCCAAAGCATTGTAAGGACTATCAGTAAAAGTAGAAAGAGTAACACCTTCTTCAGGAGACTTTCTTAAATGTAAAACTCTTTCTATTTGTCTGCTGGTGGTTATTGTCAAATAAAGCTAAAAAATGTATGTGTGCATTACAGAGGACAGCATGATGGTGTTATAGGTGTTTCTTCATACCTCAGGGTTATGGGTTTAAATTGCCCAGACGCAGGGTTAACCATGGGCTATCTTCTGAGGATCCACTTTTCTGATTTTAAATGAAACTATTAAAATATCCTACTGCGTGTCTGCATTGCCCTGTGATGGACTGGTGACCTCTCATCTACTGAGAAAATCATTATATTTAATATAAATGCTGAAGGAAATTACTCTTGCTTACAAAACACTGTTGTAAATATAGTAATATTATAGAAAATAATAACACTGTATTAAACACTGTATAAAAAAACAAACTCTAAAATCATTGAAAATGCCAATTAAGCTAGAAATTATCCTCAAGTTTTGTACATCAAGCTTTTAATTTTTTTTATCCAATATTGCCTCATATTTTTCCTTGACTCATGCAAGGCCAGTAACATAATTCTGATGCATAGCATCAAAAAAGTCAAAACATTCTGCCATAGAAAATAAATTTGATGAGTCTGTTAACCTTTTTTGTGAATATTTTTTTTTGATATAACAAGGAAAAACATTAATGATAAATTAAATAGGTTATTCCTACTGTCTTCGGTTGTTAAAGGAGGAACAGGAGCAAGACAGGAATATTGAAAAAAAAAGAGAAAAAAGAAAAAACAACTCATGCATATAACAACCAAATTGGGTCACTTTTATACATCCATTCAGACAAATGAACTAAGGGGTAATCTGTTTGAAAAAAACTACTAGTTTCCTGCTGTGCTGTTAGCATATAATAGGAATTGATGATTGGCTGGTTTGGTCATTAGGCAAATTAAATGGCATCCTTTAAATGACATGTTCTCATCTTGTCAGTCACAGAGAAGTTCTCATTGGATCACCTTCAACAACAACATGTTCTCTGTAGCTCTGCTGTTGCTGCTGGCTGCTGGATCCTGTGAGTCTCAGAAATATTCACATTATCCTGATGCTATGTTCTTACTGGTATTACTCTTTGATTAATTTCATGTTGTCATCTACAGATGTGAAGTGTGAACAGCTGGCACAACCAGCCTCTGTGACTGTGCAGCCAGGTCAACCTCTGACCATCAGCTGTCAGGTCTCTTATTCTGTGAGGAGCTACCAGGCACATTGGATCAGACAGCCTGCAGGAAAAGGCCTGGAGTGGATTGGTTACATGTGCACTGGATGCACAGGAGCTCGCAAAGATTCTTTAAAGAGCAAGTTCAGTATTACAGTAGAAGAGTCCAGTAAAACAGTGACTCTGAATGGACAGAATCTGCAGCCTGAAGACTCTGCTGTGTATTACTGTGCCAGATACGACCACAATAACACAAATAAGCAGGAGGGCTGTACAAAAACCTCTCAGGACCTGAACACATAACTACCAGGGGAGGAGCTGTAAAACCACTAATGACTCCATTGCAAATTATCTGTCAAAGTCCTTGATAATTATTATGGAAATGTTTTAATTTCACTTGTTTTATTTTGTTTTCCAATCCAACATACAATTATTAGCACACTATAAAAACAAAGACTGTTGTTTTAGATTTACTGTTTCAAAACCCTTGAAATAGCAGCTCAGCAGAAAAGAAAAACAACTCTTGTATTGAATTGATTTGTGTGATTTGTTATAGTCCAGTTTATGGGAACCCTCATTTTTTGCTTGTGAATTTCCAACTAAAATCTCCAAAGCTAAACACAAAATAGCGTCACTCAGAGAACTGCATCCTGTTCAAAACATCAAATGGAGTAGATCAGCAAGATTATGAAGTACAGTATTGCAAGAGCTATTTGTGACTGGTTAACCTGTCATTATACAAATTCAATTTTCTAGTCTAAGTACTTCCTCTCATCCTGTCAGTCACAGAGGAACAGAAGAATTCATTGGATCATCTTTTACCTACATGTTCTCTTTAGCTTTACTTCTTCTGCTGTGTTCAAATCAGTTTAAAGCAATTAAAAGGAAGACACACATGTTACTATTTTTAGACTATTCAAATACACAAATATCCCTTTTATTCTAATTCAGGTGTAAATGCATTATCCAAGTTCCCCCAGTTCGCATTAATCTGCTTTATTATTTTAATGTTTATACTCTGCTAAACTGTTTTGATGGTTGAAAATAGTTTGCACCATCTCTTAAAAAACAAGATGTTTGCTTTTCATTTTATTGTTCTCTAATTCGTCATAAACTTCTCAGCACACTACAAAGACTACTGTTGTTTGTGATTTATTGTTTCGCTCACACCATGTTCAAAAATGTAAAAATTAGATTTTCTATATGAATTAAAAATTTCTATATTTTTTATCCCTTGCATGAAAACATGAATAGTCAAACTGTAGAAATGCTGTTTTTAAAAACCCTAAATAAACAAACAAGGCTCTCAATTTAAAGAATTAAAAGACTTTAAAATAAATTGGCTGAGCTACTGAGGAAATAATTCAAATGGGTTCCTGACATCACAGTGTCTTGAAAGCCAACCTAACCTAATCAAGTTTTAAAATGAGCACTACTGTTCAAAGTCTTTTAGTTTTGTCTGTATGCAAAGTGAACTTCCTGTGAGTCTACTGTAAAGGCTGATCTTCTGCTGCTCAATGCACAGTTAAAGAAGCTACCTTCTCATTGGTACCTTCACACAGCAACATGTTCTCTCTAACTCTCCTGCTGCTGCTTTCTGCTGGATCCTGTGAGTCTGAAATAAATGGCACTCATTTGGTTTCAGTTGGTTTAACTTTTTTAATATTTAATATTTTCCCTTGACAGATGTGATGTGTGAGCAGCTGCAACAGCCAGACTCTTTAACTGTGCAGCCAGGTCAGAGTCTGACCGTCAGCTGTCAGGTCTCTTATTCAGTTAGCAGCTACTACACAGCCTGGATCAGACAGCCTGCTGGGAAAGGACTGGAGTGGATTGGGAGCAAATATACAGGAGATTCATACTACAAAAAATCACTGGAGAACAAGTTCAGTATTGCCTTAGATGCTTCCAGTAACACAGTGACTCTGAATGGACAGAATATGCAGCCTGGAGACTCTGCTGTGTATTACTGTGCCAGAGAGCCACAGTAACACAAATGAGCAGCAGAGCCGTACAAAAACCTATCAGGGCCTGAATACTTGTAATTACAACTTATCCACCAGAGGGAGTCCTGTTAGAACAGTGGTTCTTAACCTTTTTTGAGGTACCGAACCCATCAGTTTCATATGGCATTCACCGAACCCTTCTTTAGTGATAAATAATTTTTTTTTTCTAATTCAAGACATAGGTATGAACTCACAGCAAGTTACAGTGTTACTTTACTCTGGCCCCCAAAAGTATTTTGGCCCCATAAAAGAATTTCAGCCCCCAATACATTTTTTCAAAGAATGACAAATTTTTTAATAACTTAATTTTTTTTATTTTAAATTTAATTTGTTTTTTGTCATTTTGAATCCACAAAATACTTTTTTGGGGCCAGAATAAAGTTTTGCACAAATGACATACCTGCAAATCAGTGCGACTTCTGCTGTTGTTTTTGGGAGACCAGTTCAGAGAGGCGTGGCTTCACCTTGGCAAGTGCATCTTCAGAGCAAAGTCTGTTAATTTTCTTCTTTTTTTGCTCGACATATTAAGTATGGATTAAAATATTAAGAATAAAAACACACAACGTACAACTACGACAGCCGCTGATACTGCGCGCACTAAATTCCCCGCAGCACTGATTGGCCGAGCAATGTAACACGATCCTCTGCAGCAAGTGATGGCCAAGCAGGGCGTGTCATCACGACTTTACACAGGTGTGTCTTTACCTCCGCGGTAGAGGCTCCGCCGAACCCCTGGGGTTTGATCGAACCCAGGTTAAGAACCACTGTGTTAGAACAATAGTGACACCAATCTGGTTACAAGTTCTATGACTAGCGAGAGAAAATGACATGTAGATGACCTTTTTACTACTACAAAACAAACAAACAAAAAAGAAAAAACAAAAATAAAAAAAATAAAAAATGAGAAATCTATACTTTCAGCAAGGAATGTTAGCCGTTTGCCTCTTTATGGTACTGACTGGGTGAAGGGACCCCAGGGGAAGCCCACTAGACTATCACAGGCCACACAAATATTTCATCTTTAAGGAATAGATCATAGAACCATATTTGTCAAAGTAAATTTCAAATTTAAATTTCTGCTATAATACAGGGAGCATAATCATTTGTGCTTTCTCATGACACTGTTGTAAACCAAACTGTTAATGTATTCACAGAAACTTCACACTCCCCATAAGTTGACAAAACATGCTATGAATTTGAAATTTGGTGTTACTTTTTTCAGATGTTCCTCACTTAAACCTGCAGGGGGACGTCTATGCAAAGTGTTTCTGCTTTATAAATACACCAAACACACTATCAATAACTAGCATTTCATCTGAGGGAGAAACACTCAGACCCACTTTACAAATATCACTTGGAAAAATCACATTTTTAATACCAAAGACATGTTAATTTCCTGGAGCTTAGTTTTTGTTTTTACCATTCATGGTAAGTTTTCATGCCTCAATGAAAAAGTGTTAGCTGTTAAACAGGGTGCAAAAGTAATGTTTTTGTTTCCCACAGGTGTTTGGGGTGAGATCAAATTGCAGCAGCCTCAATCCTCTGAGGTGAAAAGACCAGGAGACACTGTGAAGATTTCATGTGTCACGTCTGGTTACACAATGACAGATTACAGCATGAGCTGGATAAGACAGAAATCTGGGAAAGGTTTAGAATGGATTGGGTGGATAAACACAGACACAGTTGTTGCTACCTATGCCAGCTCCTTTCAGAGTCGTTTCACCTTCACTCAAGATGTTTCCAGCAGCACTCAGTTCCTGCAGATCACCGGTCTCACTACAGAGGACTCTGCTGTTTACTTCTGTGCAAGAGAGCACAGTGACTGAAGTCAGTGGAGCAGCTGTACAAAAAGTCCTAGAGCAATATGATTCTTCTATGATGTGTCTGGTCTGTTTAAACACCCCAGATGTTAATGCTTTTATGACTTTTTTGTTTTCTACATTTCACTCATTCATTGCTGCACCCCCACAATCCAATCCTATTTCAAAGTTTTAGTTGGTAAACATTTTTTCCCCACCTCTAAAAAAAGAGGACAAAAAATATAAACATACTTGCTGTGAATTTGATGTTTATTATTGCAAAGATGCGGCATAATTAGTTGTTTTTTTTGGCAGTCTTAATGTGTATATCATCATTTGTGACTCATGCATATGCATAGCAATAAACTGCATTTTAAAAAATAAAATTCAATTCATGATCAGAGATTAGAGCGCTGAAGAAAGCAAAACTGTAAGGAATAAAAAAGCACAGAATAACATGGACAACTATGTGAAGATTTGTTGAAGTTTAAATAAAATAACAAAAAGGATGCACTTGTACTATGTTCTAGGTCAACAGCTAATACATCACATCTAAACTGACCTCAACTTATTGCTCTTATCCTGCTTTTAAAAATATAGAAATTCCCAAAAAACTGTAACAATAAATTTAAAAGCTGACACGTTTTATGTTATTTCGTTTATTTCTGCAGGACAAAATAGCATTAAACGAGAAACATTCTGAAAGTAGTCCAGTATTTATAAAATGACTAATAAAGTATATTACAAAAAAAGTTGATTCATATTAGATATTTGCATATTTTAATATTTCTCTTTCTGACTTGTTGAAACCGTGTTGCAAATCAAAACATATTAAAATTATTTCTCTGAAGGAACTTTATGCAAATTCTGTGGTTTTGTTTGTGATGAGGATGTAAAGCTGGAAACCTTGTAAAAGGGGATCAGATCTCTTTGTTTCAGCTTCACCAACCATGTTCTCTGTCACCCTTATGCTGCTGCTATTAGCAGCTGGATCAGGTAAGAATTTATAGATTTGTGAGAATCACCAGATCATGGTTTGAATCTCACAAAATGTTGTTTTTCCAGGTGTTCGATCTGAGACACTGAGACAGCCAGCCTCTGTGTCTGTGCTGCCTGGTGAACGACTGCAGATCACCTGTCGTGTCTCTTATTCTGTTAGCACATATGTAACAGCCTGGATCAGACAGCCTGCAGGAAAAGGACTGGAGTGGATTAGCAGTGACACAACTATTAAAGATTCATTAACCAACAAGTTCAGTGCAAATCTAGATTATTCAAACAACATAGTGACTCTGAAGGGACAGAATATGCAGCCGGAGGACTCTGCTGTGTATTACTGTGCCAGAGATCCACAGTGACACAGATCAGCAGCAGACCTGAACAAAAACCCCACTGTGACTGAACAGCTGCTTCGGGAAGCTGAAACTTCTGATGTTCAGGAAAAAAATACTGTAATTAAAAAGACTGTAATAAAAATGTGTATCTACATCTGTCTCTATCTTTCTATCTGTTGACTACTAAATAATACATGTATATCAAACAGTTTTGTCTTGCAATGGAGATGTCAGTTGTGTGGAGTGTCTTTTTATCCGGTTTTAACTCTCAAACAACCATAGATTTTGGAAATGAGGACAAATGTTCCAGCTTATAAAATATAGGAGCTCTTTTACTATGTCCTCTTCAGTGTGTTTGTAACCAATATTTTGGTACACATGCAGAAAATGTGTCAAATTTTAAAGGTTCATTTTACAAATTAATATTAATTATTTGTAAGATGGTGAGAAGGGTTATGCTTTATGATTTTCCTGTGATGTCAAAGGTTTAAGTCTAAAAATGTGCATTTAGGAAACTTTATTTACCTCTCACTCACTGTAGTCATGCTAAATTTTAATTACATTTTTAGTCAACAATAAAGCACTTTTAAAAAAAATAAATGTGCATGTTGTTCATCATCTAGATTGATTGAAACTGTGATAGAGAGTGGATCCTATATATGCAAACCTGCCTTCCCTTCAGCCTTCTATAAAAAGGCTTCAGTTCAGATCTGAGTTCAGAGGATGTCTGTTAAATCAGCCAACATGTTTCGAGCTGCTCTGTTCCTGTTCCTAGCAGCTGCAGGTGAGTTTCTTCAATCTTTGAGATCTCTGTCAACCATAAGTCTCAACAAACAAGATTTCCTCTTTTTTTCTGACTTAGTCAATTCTTCTTTCAGCAGATGTGAAGTGTGAACAGCTGACACAGCCAACCTCTGTGACTGTGCAGCCGGGTCAACCTCTGACCATCAGCTGTCAGGTGTCTTATTCTGTTACCAGCTACTGGACAGCTTGGATCAGACAGCCTGCAGGGAAAGGACTGGAGTGGATTGGAGAAGCAGTTGGATCTTCAACAGATTACAAAGATTCTCTCAGAAACAAGTTCAGCATTTCCACAGAATCCTCCAGTAACACAGTGACTCTGAAGGGACAGAATCTGCAGCCGGAAGACACTGCTGTGTATTACTGTGCAAGACTCCACAGTGAAGCAAAACATGAACAGACTTGTACAAAAACCCATTCAGTATTTGAACACTTGAAATACTGTAAACCTCCAGAGGAGGCACCATCAGACCATAAATTATTTACCAGCAATTTATTCCATACTTATATCAGTTTTCTATGTCCAGGGATATAGGAAACTCGTTCCTATTCAAAAGACTGAACCCTGGACAAATCACATGCTTTTCACAGAATAAAACAGAGACATACAGAAGAGACAACCGCAATCCTTGCATACACTCAAATCTAAGGGTAGAGTGTTCAGTAAATAATCATGGATGTAGTAGGCCTACAGGAAGCACCCTGGAGAGGATTCAGACCTGTGCAGGGAGGAATATGTGAACTTCCTGACCCACAGTCAAACTCAACCAAAATCATTTTGGAAGATACCTCCAACAGTTCTTCCTTTTTATAAAATCTATTATGGCATCAAGAGTTCATGCATACACATTTTAAATAATTCACATCAGAAAATCTTTATCATTCATGTATAGCAGGCTTAAAATCAACAAAAGCCATATCTGCAGGAAGTAGGGTCACAGTGTGAAGGGGAAAACATGCAGTAAAAGGCCCAAGGCCAAAAATCAATAATCTTCATCACATGCTGTGCCTGCTCCACCACTGAGCCCTTTTTTAAGTATTGCACAAAGTGGTTCAACATGTTGGCTCAAGAAATTAACTAAACATGTTAATATAAAACATATACAGTTCAGGAGGAAAATATCAAATGCTTTAAATCTATCTTTTACATACTCTTTGTGTAGCTATTTTCAAGGCATGTTTATTGAAAAATGTTAGTTATACATAATTATTTTGAATTTAGCCTTACATCGGTCGACACTGATACGGCAAACTATAGAAGAACAAAATATCTTTGCTTTGTACAGGTATAAAAAAATTAGAGGAAATTAAAATTAAATTGTGCTCCTTCAACTTTTTTAACTAAATCAGTACATTTGAAGAAACCGTTTTATTCCTACCAGGCTTTGGCGCTTAAATAAATGTGAACATTTTCCTAAAAACCACAACTGTTCCAACTGTCTCCTGTCTTTCAGTTCCCTCCTCCGCTCTGCTGCTGCTGCTGCTGCTGCTGTAAGTTTTTGTTTCAGAGTTTCTCACAGTGATATATGGGGGCACAGAGATATACACCAATACAAAAACCTCAGTGCAAAAACCTGTCTGTAATTCATAACAATGACTATAAATAAGTATAGTTTACGAAATTTCTACCTTTGTAATATGCGGTAAGAACACAGTGTTTCCATTTAACTGATATATTTCAAATCCACATTAATTAGACTTTAATTCATAGACTATAAGTCGTACTTTTGAGTATGTTTTAATTGCATCAGAGAATTGATACATAGTTTCTTTCAGAATGATTACACAAGAAAATCCATCTCATAAGACTGAACCAATGTTGAAACTCTTTTATGTGAATATTCAGTTTTTATTCCATTTTTTGTGGTGCTTCAGGTTTTTGTTCAAGCAGTCAATGAAGCTGCAGCACTGTGAGATTTAGACTACTGGGGTAATGGAACAACAGTCACGGTTCTACCAGGTAAGATCCTTTAAAATATTGTTCACAGTTCTATTTATAATTGTTGTTTATGATAATAATATTTATGTAAAATTTTAGATTAGTTTTAACTTTTGATGCTCCTGTTAACTGACAGTCATGTTACATTGTTTTGGTGTTATCTGAATAAAGTGCATTTGTAGATGTACTATTTTAGTTTTACTGACAAATCTTATTAATATTATATTTCAAACCACATTATACAACACTGCAGTAAGATGACAAACTGTCAAAAAAATCATTCAATATTGTCTCCGGTAAAATTGCTTTTATTTTTGATTCAGTGTTAAATAATCCCAAAGTTTTCATTACTATGAGTGTAAAAGCGTCCGAAAGTTGTTCCCTACAACCTTCTCATTTTTCATATTTTTATTTGAGCTCTGTCGTCCAGATCAACAAATTTAATCTGTTGAAAAAAAGTAATTGATGGTCCAGATTGTAAACATTTTATTTTCCAGAAAATATGAAAATGAAGATTGATTTAGAATCTGACCCAGGCTGGATCAAGCTGTAGAGGAAAAGGGGACATGACAGCGAATCATCAGAAATAAATGTTCTGCATATGAAATCCAAACAGAAGAAAATACTACATGAAGGCAAAAAAATATATATTGCATACAATTATGCAATTATTTGCATAATTTCAAATAATTGCTTGTGATGTCATATTTTTTTGTTTTAACTTCTCAACTAAATTACATTTTGACTTAAAGCAAATGACTAAAGAGACGATTTTGATTTGCAAAACAGCAGCATAGTGGCAATTTAGACACACAAGACGAAATAAGAATAATTTATGCTCAAGCAACTCAAAATAACCAAAGAAAAATATGGCTACCAGAATCTCTAACAATTACAGTCCTCCAAATTAAAAATGGATTAAAAATCTGATGGAGACAAAACCTCGACTTAAACAAAAAAGTGGAAAACAAAAGGACTATAATATAACTAAATATAAGGTAACTAAATTACTCAAATGATTGAATCATTTACTCTGTGTAAAAATGTCTAAATGCTTATCATTTATTGTGATTATGTGCAGAACATACTTTTTCACTAAATAAGAAGCTAAATCGGGAGCCTGATCTTCCAGAGAGGTCTGCAACAGCAGTTACATTTCGTTACATTGAGGAAGAAGCTTTAGACAAATTAAATTGGTTGTAACTCTAATATTCTCAAATTTTATCACAATAAAATTGACATTTAATGATAAATCTGTGATGGTATTTAATTCATTGAAGAGTTTTATGCAAACATGTTTTGAGAATGTTTTTGACACACCATCATTACCTAATTTTAGGCTTTATTGATTTCAAACATTGTGGGACGGTGACTGATATTCTTTCTGTGTTCACACAATTTCATCTAAGTTGGTGTTTGGGTGAATTGTCAAAATTCTGAACAAGATTTATTGTTTTTGAGTTTTTCATTTACAGAACATGTTTTTTTTTTGTTGTTTTTAAACCAAATTAATATAACGGCTTGCTGGAAAAAGAACTAGCTTAATAGTTGTTTAAATGCATTAATTTCCCACAAATCAAACCCATAGAAACTATAGAGACTCATTAGTTTTTAACTCAAGATGTAGATGATGGAGGTTTCTGAAAGTAAAAAGGTTGTAGCCCTAAAGTTTGAAACATCAGACGTCTTACTTTATTTTGTATACCTACCCAACTGATGGTGGAAACTTTCCGTCATAACAAAATACTTATTTCTCTTGGAAAGTACATTTGAAAAACTAAGTGATACTTTGGCAAAATTTCCCTTTTTTGGCAAAGTTGCTGCTGCAGAAGCATTAGATTTTTAACTTAACATTGCGTTCTTTAAATTATTTGGAAAAAAAAAATATCACAAAACATTTTAAAAAGCTAATTGATTGCAATATTCAAACTTTAAAAATACTTTTTTTCATGACTTATTACTTTTGAATCAACTTATTGTTACTTTTGTAATATTTTAACTGTTATGGGGACCCCAGTGTCTTCATGGACCCATTGACTTGTATGTAAGTGGTGAGGGTTGAAGGGTCACAGTTGTTTAAACTGTGGTTTATGCATTGACATGAAGTAGTTAATCTTGCTGTTCCAGTCATTTTTATGTCCTGATATGATCTGTTCTTCTTTGCTCATCTGCAGATCCAAATGCTCCCCCTGTTCCTCCGTCCCTGTTCGTCCTCAGTCCCCTGCAGACTCCCGGTTACACGGTGAAGCCAGCAAACCAGTCTGGTCCAAACGTCTGTCTGGTCACAGATTTCCGACCAAAGTGGGAAAATATGGTTCTGAATTTGAAAGAGGGTCCGGTCAATGTGAGGACGGATGATGCTGTTCTGTCGAAGAATAACACCTACTACTTTGCTGCATTCAGCAACGAAGCCATCTACTCCTGTCACATGAACGGGACGGTCGGCAACAACGAAGCTGGTACCAAATTTTAAAGTATAAAGAGTCATGATCTAAGAATTTGTTTTTAAAGACATTGAAACTTTGGGTATTTTTTTTTATTTCTTAAACTCTTTCATCAGCATTACACCTCCCATCTTCAACTAAGCTTCAGTTAATAATTTATAACAAGAAGTTCTTACAAGAGTGTTTACTGACTTTTTATGACTGTCAGAGTTTTCATGATGTTTGTGTGACTGATTTTCTTTCTGTCTCTAAACAGATGATGAATGTGGCAGCATTTATCCAGGTGAGTCTGATCTCTTCATGTCTCAGTTTGGTTCCATCACTGATCGCTGCTGTTTGTGTTCAGTTCAGTCTGAACTCTGTTTCTCTGTCGTCCAGAAAAAGCCAAGCTGAACTTCTACCTGCTGCTGATGAACGGAGTCCGAGTGGTGTTCACCAAAGCTCTGGCCTTCAGCACCGTCCTCACCATCAGAGGCCTGCTCTTCTGAGACTGAGCCTTTAGTTCATGAATATCAAATTGAAATCCATTTTCAAAAAAATTATGTGTGATTAAATGGCTTTGAAATAATAAAATTGGAAAATTTACCCTTAAAAAAATAAATAAGAAAACATCTCTAATTCATGGTAAAATACCAACAGTTGTAGTTGCCAAATATGGATTATACCATATTTAAAATTCTGGCAACCACAGCTGCTGGAATTTTAACATAAATTGGAGATGTTTTGTTTGTTTGCTATAGTGGGAAATACAATTTATTGAAATTTCCTTTGAATGACAGTTTTTTTTTTCTAGTGTCTCTGTTAATTTTATGCAAAGTTGTTTCTAGTCTTTTATTGTTTTTTTTTATGTGTGTATTTTTGTATGCAAAAAGGAGGTCGATTTTGAGTTTTTTCCTTTATATTTAAAAAATTGGCTTCCTCAAAAAAGTTGTAAAAATCAAAATGCACTTTTATGTATGTGAAAATGTATTTTTACAGGCAGCTTTCATGATAAACATATAAAAATGAAAATAAAGAAGCATATCTAAGAGAAATAAAAAAATATATATTTTTTCTGTAAACCATAAATTCAGGAAAAACATGGACAACTTTGCTAAAAAAAATAAATAAATAAATTATCATTCCAGAAAAGAGGGAATTTGTGATCTGTTATTTAAATATTTTTTCTTCAATTTAGTCAAATGTCCTGTATTTTCTGTGGTTAGTCTTTGTTTGACATGATAATGAAGAAAGAATTTTTGGTGTTTGTAAAAATTGAACAATGTTTCTGCTTCATTCTGTTTATGTTCATGTTTCATTTATTTGCAAGATCTACAAATAAACTTTAATGCAGCCTATTTGATATGTTCCAGCTTTGTTACTTTATTTATCAAATATCTTCTATAACTAACTTGTTATTAATTATATTTTTATTGTACTAATGTTTTCCTTCATCATTCAAAGCTTTGTTGTCTTCCTTTTTTCACTCATTTGAATTATTTTCTTACTGATTATGTGATAAACCACCTCCACTCTCTGCCACTTGTTCAGGTTATTTCCAGTAATCTATAGGCGAATAACCTAAATGATGAGGAGAAACAACAGTCAGAAATACACCTAATTTCTCATCTCCTTCTTAGCGCAAAAGTTTGATCGTTTAAACCCACATGTCACCAGGAAGCAGAAATACAGATGGAAATCTGAAAGAAACCAAATAGCAGCTCAGTTTCACATGAAGACGACAAGGCTGAGGTTAACCTCACCTCCGCTTGTTTCTTCTCTTCACACAACATGCTGAATCTTTTCACATATTGACTTCAGTGACAGCAGGATTCCTTTGTAGTGTTTGGCATTTAATCAAATATTTTAAATTTTCACTTCAGATTTTAAATCTTCTGAAATCTTCCATTCAGTTTTTTTTATTGTTATTTTTATTTAGGACGTTTGTTCCTTATTCTGTCTCAGAGTTTAGTTACAATGTTTCCAAGGAATGTTTTTTTTTTTTCTTGAAATCATGGAAAACACAATCAAATTTAAATACACAACAGGAGAACGTTGTGAGGAAGTTTAGGTAAAAGTGAAAATGTGATCTGAGCAGCAGCTTTTAAAGTATATATGTTCAGATTTAAAAAAATGATGAACAGGAATAATCTGTTTGAAGTATGAACTGACAGAAAATAAAGATAGTTCCTCCTCATATCATGCAGATCTCAGGTAAAACCAGTTTTAATAAGAAACTGTATTGGTTCTTCCAAAAACATATTTAGATATGCTGCCACCTAGTGGACAAACTTGACAAGCCACTAATCATATGCGAGGTAAAACGTGCTACCTTGCATTAGCTGTAAAGATTAAGGGTTTTAAAGTCAGATTTATACAATTTACTTAATTGATGGAAATTTTGTTGCTACCATCATGAAAACAACAGAATGTGAGAATAATTTATATCTATGTTACTTAAATGCAATCCAAAGTGTTGAGTTGTCACTTAATATTTTTTTTAATTGTTTAACTATTTGCTGTCTTTCTTAGCAAATAAGAGTCTGTGCATTACTAGTGCTCTAGAGTTATGGCTCACCTTTCTTTTCAGACACTTGGATCAGGCAGTGGGTAGAATTACACTTGAATGCTTAGTGACTGACATTTAGAGCTTTGGTTGCTCTTTGCGTTAACCTTTTCCAAGCAACCAAAAGCTGTTAAATCGGAACTTGACCCTTTTTTTGTTGTTGTTGTTGT
Source organism: Xiphophorus maculatus (assembly GCF_002775205.1). NCBI lineage: Eukaryota > Metazoa > Chordata > Actinopteri > Cyprinodontiformes > Poeciliidae > Xiphophorus > Xiphophorus maculatus. The sequence goes on along the minus strand of NC_036458.1, from coordinate 15,887,207 downwards.
TGTTGATTGTAACTGTATGAGAAAAGGTACTTTCACCACTAACAGAACTATTTTGTTCAATCTAGTCTGAATAAAAAAGATAACACATTTTCTCAGCCAAAACTCTCTCTTTATCTCTGATTGGACAGTTAAACTTTCTTGTTCCTCTTTCTATGCAAAGTAAACCTCCAAGCTGTCTGCTATAAAACAAGTGAAATGAAAAGAAACTCCCACCAGATCGTCAACATGTCTGTAACTCTGCTGCTCCTGTTGGTTGCCTGGTCCTGTAAGTCTCACAGAGACAGAAACACACAACACATTCTCAAGAGACAGAAACACACAACACATTCTCAACGCCATGTTTGTTAAAACTCTACAAAGTATTTTTTCTTTGCAGGTGTGGAATGTCAGCAGCTGACACAACCAGCTTCTGTAACAGTGCAGCCAGGTCAACGCCTGGTGATCAGCTGCCAGGTCTCTTATTCTCTCAGCAGCTACTGGACAGTCTGGATCAGGCAGCCTGCTGGGAAAGGACTGGAATGGATTGGAGGAGCAGGCGTAGGATATACCAATTACTGCAAAGACTCACTAAAGAACAAATTCAGCATCAGTTTAGACTCTTCCAGTAAAACAGTGACTCTGAATGGACAGAATATGCAGCCTGGAGACTCCGCTGTGTATTACTGTGCCAGAAGAGACACAGTGACTGAAACCATCTGCCAACCTGTACAAAACCCCCTCAAAGCCGACACTTGTATAATCACTTTTGACCAGTGCTGGGACGCTAACAAATTAAATATACTGATAACACAAGACATCTACTTTCTTGTCTGGAAGTGACAAACTTTACATTTCCTTTTTAGGAGAGCTGACATATAAAATTTCACAATAAGTTGTTTTCTGCACATCTTCTTTTTTTTTTTTGCCTTTAGTTTGTTAAAATTTGGTCATAATCTAAAAAAAGAAATCGTCTCATAAAATGTAATTCCAATGCAGATGTAATATTTTAGAACTCCCAGTGTATGATTATCTTCGATATTAGATGGACGTCCTTTGGTCACACATTCATCTTAAAGATGAAAGTCAAATGTATGTCCTGCTGACCTTGATGTCTTTCAAAATAGTCATACATCTCTTCCATTGTGAGTTTGTCTTAATCTAATTTTACATTTATTACTAATTATTCCTGGGTCTTTGACATGTTCTAACAGCTTGAGTGCAATCTCCCATGATAGCAAAGGAAAAAGCCCCAGCAACTCCTTGATTTCAGTCAGTGTAGAATGCACTAGATCAGACAATTTGCAGAAAAGGATGGCAACAACAACAATATGTTGATTTGGGATCTTCTATTTTTAAGGATCTGGTGACTTGACGTTCAACAGATGAGGATATCATTCTTCTTTTCAACTTCAATATATCTACCTTTCAATTGAAATACCACTTGGTTTCGGAATGAAATGAATGGATCTAAGCATGTGCTGATAAGTTAATTGCGCAAAGATAATGTAATGCACACTACATGAGTCCTTCTGAAGTCTCTGCAAAAAGATACTCCAATAATAAGGCTCAAGTGTTCACCTCCTTTGAATGGGAGGAGCTGATGCAAAAATCTATCTCCTTTAATTTTTCAGTATCTGTTTTAAACCTGATAAAATCAGGGACAAACACAGTGTAGACTTAGCAGAGACAAATGGGTGCAACAATGATCAGAACTGAGGTTGTGACTACTTTTGTCATCCTGGCAATTATTTGGAAAGGTAAGAACTTATGGCAACTTCTCAATTGATAAATACAACCTTATTAATGTTCAGTAGCTAACTAACTGTCTTTCTACAGGTACTGAGTGTCAAACACTGACTGAGTCTGAATCAGTGGTCAAAAGAGCTACTGAGTCCCACAGACTGACCTGCACATATTCTGGGTTTAGTAGCATTTGGTTTGCTTGGGTCAGACAGCCAGCTGGAAAAGGACTGGAATGGGTTTCTGGTATCAGTAATAGTGGTGACAGGACCTACTATCCTCAGTCATTGAGAAACCGGTTCACTATCTCCAGAGACAACAGCAGAGAGCAGGTGTATCTGCAGATGAACAGTTTGTCAGCGGAGGACTCTGCTGTTTATTATTGTGTTCGATGGTCCACAGTGACACAGAAACCAGGAACTATGTACAAAAACATTTCAGCACATGTAAGTTTTTAGGACAAAGCCAACACAGAGGGCACTACGCCACAAAATTATTTAGGTGTGATGGCCACAACAACAAGGGACTAAACAGTATATCTATTTATTTTCTTCATATAACTATACATTTTTAGATAATTCCTTTGGTTTCTTTCTCTCTTTTTTTGCATTGTTTTGTTACATTTCAGTTCCTACAAAAATGTCATAAACATTAACTTTGTTTAAGTCATGTTAAGACACTTTCATAAAAGGAAAACAGATTAGAAAAAGAACAATGTTAAAACTGGAAAAGGTTAGGGATTATTACTAAAGGAGTTAATCACATTAACTTGCTTTTTGTTACACTGTAAGATCGTCCTTTAATATCACAACTATAACATGATCCTGTTCATATCATGAACTGTTCTACTTAGTTTTACAAAATAAGGGTGCAAATTAGACTCCAGTTTATTTTGTTATTAATCAGTTACTGCACAATTTATTTTTTTTTTATATACAAAAATAAAATGTTTCTTTTCTTTGGCTGGATTTTTTATTTTCCACTATTTTCTACAAGGACTCATAATTACTGCTTCTATGTTGACAGTAAACATTTGTATATGTCAAAACTCTGATAGAAAAAAAAACTTCATTTAACATATGAGAGTAATTTGCTAACTTCAAAATTGGCAAATGAGGGTTCAGAAGGAGTTTTTGCTGCAATCACTAAATATAATTGGTAATGTTTACTGACAAATTGATGTACAGCAAACCCATATGAGCAGTGTGTCAATTGCGTTGTTGTAAGCACTGTTTCCTAGCATCAAGAATGTCCTGTGTTTGAGTCCCAGCTCGGGTCAATCTGCATGGAGTTTGCATGTTGTTTATGTGCCTGTGTGGATGCTCCAGTTTTCTCCAACAGCCCAAAGACATAAATTGGGCTCCAAGTATCAGTTCTGCTCTTCCTGTACAAAACCACACTTTAATTCATTTATTTAATATCTGACTGGACAGATCATCTGTCTTTTGCCTCTATGCAAATTAAACTTCCAGGTTGTCTACCTTAAATAGTTTTTGAGGCAGCAGAAGAGAAACTCCCATCAGATCATCTTCAGCACCAACATGTTCTCTGTAGCTCTGCTGCTGCTGCTGGCTGCTGCATCCTGTGAGTCTCATTGAGGCGTTGACAGCATGATTACACTAGACTGTCTGCTCACTGTTCTCACACTCCAGTATAATATTTTCTTGTTTATAGGTGTGAAATGTGAGCAGCTGACTCAGCCAGCCTCTCTGGCTGTGCGGCCAGGCCAACCTTTGACCCTCAGCTGTCAGGTCTCTTATTCTGTCAGCAGCTACTGGACAGCTTTTTTCAGACATCCTGCAGGGAAAGCACTGGAGTGGATTGGTGGTTCTGGAGAAGGCTCTAGATGGACTACATTATACAAAGATTCACTGCAAAACCAGTTCAGTATCACATTTGTTTCTTCCACTAACACAGCAACTCTGAATGGACATAATATGCAGCCTGAAGACTCTGCTGTGTATTACTGTGCCAAACAAGACCACAATGATACAAACCAGCAACGAAGCTGTACAGAAACTCCTCAGGTGATGTGCACATGTAATTTCACTTATAAAAAAGATGTAGCACTGTTTTTGATAGAAAATTGTTTATCTTACATCCCTAATATAGTTCAAGGTCCACCTTTTTTTCTAAAACTATATACAGTTGTGGTCAAAAGTTTACATACACTTGTAAAAAACATAATGTCATGGCTGTCTTGAGTTTCCAATAAGTTCTACAACTCTTATTTTTCTGTGATAGAGTGATCGGAACACATACCTGTTTGTCACAAAAAACAGTCATAAAGTTTGGTCCTTTCGTAAATTTATTATGGGTCTGCTGAAAATGTCACCAAATCTGCTGGGTCAAAAATATACATACAGCAACATTAGTATTTGGTTGCATGTCCCTTGGCCATTTTCACGGCAACTAGGCGCTTTTGGTAGCCATCCACAAGCTCCTGGCAAGCTTCAGGTCGAATGTTTGACCACTCTTCTTGACAGAATTGGTGCAGTTCAGCTAAATGTGATGGTTTTCTTGCATGAACCTGTTTCTTTAGCACTGTCTACATGTTCTCAATGGGGTTTAAGTCAGGACTTTGGGAAGGCCATTCTAAAACCTTAATTCTAGCCTGGTTTAGCCATTCCTTTACCACTTTTGATGTGTGTTTTGGGTCATTGTCCTGTTGGAACACCCAACTGCGCCCAAGACCCAACCTTCGGGTTGATGGTTTTAAGTTTTCCTGCAGAATTTGGAGGTAATCCTCCTTCTTCATTATCCCATTTACTTTCTGCAAAGAACCAGTTCCACTGGCAGCAAAACAGCCCCAGAGCATAATACTACCACCACCATGCTTGACAGTAGGCATGGTGTTCCTGGGATTAAAGGCCTCACCTTTTCTCCTCCAAACATATTGCTGGGTGTTGTGGCCAAACAGCTCAATTTTTGTTTCGTCTGACCACAGAACTTTCCTCCAGAAGGTTTTATCTTTGTCCATGTGATCAGCAGCAAACTTCAGCCGAGTCTTAAGGTGCCTTTTCTGTAGCAAGGGCTTCTTTCTTGCACGGCAGCCTCTCAGTCCATGGCGATGTAAAACACGCTTGACTGTGGAGACTGACACCTGTTTTCCATCAGCTTCCAAATCCTTGCAGACCTGCTTTTTGGTGATTCTTGGTTGACTCTTGACCATCCTGACCAATCTCCTCTCGGCAGCATGTGATAGCTTGCGTTTTCTTCCTGATCGTGGCAGTGACACAACTGTTCCATGCACTTTATACTTGCGAATAATTGTCTGCACAGTTGCTCTTGGGACCTGTAGCTGCTTTGAAATGGCTCCAAGTGACTTCCCTGACTTGTTCAAGTCAATAATTCGCTTTTTCAGATCCACACTGAGTTCCTTTGACTTTCCCATTGTAGCTTTTGTGGCTGAGTCTAATCACTGGGTCAAATGAGCCCTATTTAAATGGGCTCATGAGAAGTCAACAGCTGTAGTCAATCAGAGTCACTTACAAGAAGTGAAGAGGCCATGACATGAAGCTAATTTGATTGACACAACTCTCTACATCACCAAAATTGACAATTTATGTTGCTGTATGTATATTTTTGACCCAGAAGACTTGGTGACATTTTCAGCAGACCCATAATAAATTTATGAAAGAACCAAACTTTATGACTGTTTTTTGTGACAAACAGGTATGTGTTCCGATCACTCTATCACAGAAAAATAAGAGTTGTAGAACTTATTGGAAACTCAAGACAGCCATGACATTATGTTTTTTACAAGTGTATGTAAACTTTTGACCACAACTGTACTGTCAGAATGTCTAAATCACTCAGTTTCATTTGTAATTTCAAAGCACTTCTATAAGATTTTATATTATCACCACACGACCAAATAACTTCAGTTTTTAGATGAGATCATATACTTAACAGCTGATCATAAATAAATAAATAAATTCTGTTCCATACTGTTGTGACACAGGATGGAAAGCAGCTTTAGGTGTGGACTCAAGTGTAATCTGTAATCAGGGGAGGGTCTATGCAAATTCTTCTTCTTTAAAAAGATCTCATCCACAGTTCTTGCATATTTTCCATCAGACACAGAAGAAAAAAATCATAGTTTTCTTAAATCATACCAGCAAACAAATAGCTTTTTGCCAGAGAATGGATAAATCAATCACATTGACTTTTCTTTTTGTAGTTTTTATTCACAGTGAGTGCCTCAGCCCATTTATCTAAACATTCATTTACAGCGAGTTATAATTTTAACAGACAATGACAAGATATTTTCTTACAGGAGCCTGGAGTCAGATCAAACTGGAGCAGTCAGACTCTGAGGTGAAGAGACCTGGAGAGACAGTGAAGATGTCTTGTGTCATTTCTGGTTACAGCATGACACGCTACAATATCCACTGGATAAAACAGAGACCGGGCAGAGCTCTGGAGTGGGTTGGGAGGATGGACACTGGTAGCAACGCCGCCATCTATGGCAGTTCCTTCCAAAGTCGTTTCATCATGACTGAAAATGTCCCCAGCAGCACCCAGTACCTCGAGATCAGGAGTCTGACAGCAGAAGATTCTGCTGTTTACTTCTGTGCTCGAAGAGACACAGTGACTGAAGGCAGAGAAACAGCTGCACAAAAACCTCAACAGATTAAAAACAATGTGATCACAGAGACAACTGGTTTCTGAGAACTGTCAGTGACAAATAACTATGTAAATGTATCAGTACCATGTATATTTTCCTAAATGTCTTCACAAAATTTTACTGACAATTACTTTTCACAGTGATCATTTTTAGGGAGATTTATTTTGTTACAATGTGATGAATTGTTTTATTTGACTAACTATGGGGAAGATTTTTGAGACCAACTGCTAAAAAGTTACCACAAAATCTACCAGTATATTAAAACTTTACTTTCCAGTCTTTAATTATTGAAAAAGGTTCAGCCCTTCAGCGTAGGAGTCAGATTAATGCATGAAGGATATGTTGCTCAGATTTAATGTGGATAAAAAAAACTAACATTAATGGATATGAGATGATTAGACAGAAAGAAAAAACAAGCCAAATGGCTTCCCAGATATTTTGAAGAGAGCTAGAAGAAATATTTCTCATGGCAACTAAAAAATGACTCTGTGAGTAAAATAGAAATAAATCATAAATTCTCAAGACATTTACACATTATTTTGCATTTCATAAATTAAAATCAACTAACAGAATTGAAATCCTGCGATCAAAACTGTAATTGCTCATTTGTGAGTGATCAGTTAGATCATCAACGTGAAAACCTAGTGAACCAAACAAAAAATAATTAAATTGAATGCATGAAGATTCAATATTTCCAGACAAAGTATTAAAAAATGAAAAAAAAGAAGCTTTAACAATAAAAGAGACTGTGAGAACTTTGGTTTCATGAGTGAATGAGGAGTATAATTAAAAATGTTTCCCAGCCCAGTAATAGGAGCAGGTGTGAAGTTAAAGATCTATAAAATCTAATCTTGATAATATTCTTAATAATATTCTTGGTTGTGGAAAGTGGTTGAAGTAAAAAAAATGCCCCCTAAAAATGAAAAACGGTGGATAAAAAAATAACAAAGTACATTTTAGAGAAGGAAGTTTGCTTTTATTATCAAGTACACAAATTTTAAATGAAACTTGTAATTACAACTGAACCTGCTCACAACAAGTGGAAGAATGTCATAACCATTTTCTAGGACAATAATGGACAGTCTAAAACAGGTGTGCATTTTATTATGAGTTTAAGAACAATTTCTGAACTTGGGTTCCCCAGTTTAAAAATACTTTGTTAAAGCTTTAAAGTCTTCTGCAGCTTTAAAGCTTTTAAAGCTGCAGAAGACATGAGGTACCGAAAAATTATGATAAATCGAGTCAGAACAAGCGGTCTACTATGCAAAAAGATGTAAAAATTTAAAAGGAAGTGAGGTGTCTGTATAAGTCAGAGGAACAAGGAGCATCCATCAGTTCAGCTTCAGCATCAGCCATGTTCTCTCCATCTCTATATCTACTGCTGCTCCTGACAACTGGATCCTGTGAGGAGCTTTCTACAGATTCAAACTATTAATTATTACATCTGAAACAATGACAGTATCAATGACTCACTGTGTTAATGTTTATCTTTGTTTCTACAGGTGTCTACTGCATTGATCTGATACAGCCAGACTCTCAAGTTGTGCAGCCTGGACAATCACTGACCATCACCTGTCGGCCCTCTGGTTATTCTATGACTGATTACAGCTATGCAACAGGTTGGATCCGACATCGTGAAGGAAAACCAATGGAATGGATTTTTGAAATGTGGGGTGGTGGGGACTTTTACAACAATGATGCCCTAAAGAACAAGTTCAGCTACAGCAGAGACACGTCTGCTGGAACAGTAACAATAACAGGACAGAATCTGCAGCCTGAAGACACAGCTGTTTATTACTGTGTCAGAGTCACACTGTGATACAAACCACAGGTAACCCTGTGCAAAAACTCAGCAGCAAGCAGAATACACTCACGCATAAGGTTCAAATGTGAACATGTGCAATGATTCTGCTGTATGAGTTTGTGTAGAGCAGCTGCCAGTTTGGATGAGAGTTCACCCTATTTTTTTAAAAGAAAAAACAAATATGTCATATTTTGTAAAAATGCCCTTAATGCACAATTATCCAACTGCTTTACAGATTTATACAATATACCTTACAGAAATGAATTGTGAAATATCATTGTTGATGTTTTTAGAGCAGGATGACCAATATTGATGCCGCCTCTCATCTTTATCTTCATCTTCATTATCATTTCTAATCTATACCTAAAAGTCACATCAGCTGTAGTTCTGCACAATCTCTTCTCTTTAAGAGCTGATGCATCCAGCTCTACTTCACAAAACACTGGACACTATAATTAGCCTGGTGTCAGTAGCAGTCAATGTTGCCCTGAGTTTGACGTATGCTCAAGAGCCACAGTAGAAAAAAAAGAAAGAAGTTTGCTAAAAGGAGCCAAAGATTCCAATCCGACTTTATTTATGAAGCCCCTTTTAAATGACCACAGTGGACCAAAGTGTTATGTAGAAAATAACAATAAAATACAAGAATAGATTAGAAAAAACACACTGAAACATTTTGACAAACACTTTCTCTCATTTTATCTTCACCTTGCTCATTTTGTATTCACTGAAACAAAATAAAATATTGTGTCGGTTATTTTCAAAACTATGCTTTTAGTGACTAAATAATGACAACATTAAAACCTGACAGCTATTATAAAACACTACACCTAAGTCAAAAGTAATCCTAAAGTAATAGGAAACAGTGTGGTCATTGACCTAAGAAACAATGTATGTGATACTTTATTGCATTTCAGAGAAATGTTTCTTTTTTCATAAAGTTAAACTGAAAAGTGTGGAGAACTCCAAATGCAAAGACTGAATATAGTTATTCTAAATTATAAAGCTATGTTTACACAAGAATGGGTTGTTTTGAAATCAAATGTAGACATCATTATTTCCTAATCCAAATTTTTTTGTTAAAGATTAATTCTTCTACTGATTCCTGTTAAAACAACACTCTCTCACTGGGGGTTTGATCATATGCAAACTTTTCCTCCTCCCATCTGCTATAAAATGTCACAGTATGAAGGTGAGTTAACAGGATGTTTGCTTCATCAGTCAGCATGTTTTGTGCTCTTTTGTTCCTGCTCCTAGCAGCTGCAGGTGAGTTTCTTAAACTTTTCACCAGTTATTAAATTATTGAAAAGAATAATCCTGAACTATTCCGTCATTTATTTCACAGGCTTGAAGTGTGAACAGCTGACACAGCCAGCCTCTGTGAATGTGCAGCCAGGTCAACGTCTGACCATCAGCTGTCAGGTCTCTTATTCTGTTAATATCTACTGGACATCTTGGATCCGACAACCTGAAGGCAAAGCACTGGAGTGGTTTGGAGAAGCATACAGATCTTCAAGAAACTATAAAGGTTCACTCAAAAACAAGTTCAGCATTTCCACTGATTCTTCCAGCAACACAGTGACTCTCAATGGACAAAATATGCAGCCTGAAGACTCTGCTGTGTATTACTGTGCCAGAGTCTCTCAGTGAGACAAAGTAACAGAACCCCTGAACAAAAACCCCACAAAGTCTGAACATTTGTAATACTTGTCAGTCACCATAGGAGGAGCCAATAAACCACAAATTATATGAAACAACTTGACTTCTTTTGTTAAAAGCAATTTTTTAGCAAAAAAAACAACAAACAAACAAAAAAACAATTTAAACAAACAATAATAAGCTATTACTAATGTTTGCATTTACATACTGAATTTTCCCCTTGAAGGATTATTTCACTATATGATTCAGTTGACTTTTCTTATTTGTGAGTCTAAATAAAAGTCATGTCAACTAATGTTCTGTTAATTAGAGCTGATAAATTTAGATATTTTAGTTACCTCTACAGTTCTGGACACAAGAATGTTAACGTGATGAATGACTAGGTTTATAGAATTTAGGATTTTATTTTCATAAAATACATACAAAGCTTCACATATTTGAATATTATTTGTTTAAAACATCTGTTTACAACAGAGCACAGTTGCCTTCCAGTAAGAAGCTTCTTAGAATCCGGGTCCTTCTTCATGCACTTTCCACGTTCTCCTTTGTGCAAGCATGAGTTCTGTTCAGGTAACCACAGTCCATAAACATAAGTGTAAGGTTAATAGGTCTCTCTAAGTTGCCCTGATTTGTGTGAAGGGGTGTCCATGGTTGTTTTGTCCTGAGATAAACTGTCAACCAGCAACAGTGTGCCCTGTCTCTTTCCCAAACACTGCTGGAGATATAAAACTTCTCTCTCAGGATTCTGCAGTAGATGGATGTTTAGAATAGTGGAATATTATTTTTATGGTCTCTACATAATATACCTTTTTTGGTTAGACTTCTTGACAAAGGGTTAAATAAAACCAAAAGAAATAGATAATATCTCTGAAAACTCAGTTGTAGTTTCAGCTCCTTGTGTCTGGGAGGAGAGATTAGTCTGGAAATCTCAGGCAGAGCATTGGGAACTTAAACCATGTTTAAAGCAGCTAAAAGAAGAGAGTGTATCCAAAGTCTTGATGAATATAGATACACTTTGGTTAGTGAATAAAATATAAAAACATCAATTCTAGATAAAGTCAGTACACGCAAACAGGTTCCCAACAATATGCAAATTTAGCTTGTATAAAAGGAAGTGAAGATGCTGTGTTACTGAAAAGAACAAAGAGCTTCCATCAGTTCAGCATCAACCATGTTCTCTCTACCTCTGATACTGCTGCTGCTGACAGCTGGATCCTGTGAGCATCTTTAATAGAATAAAACTTATAATTAGATATGATACAATGACAATTACTGTGTCTTAATTATTATCTTTGTTTCTACAGGTGTCTACTGCATTGATCTGATCCAGCCAGACTCTCAACTTGTGCAGCCTGGACAATCACTGACCATCACCTGCCGGCCCTCTGGTTATTCTGTGACAGATAGCTATGCAACAGGATGGATCAGACATCGTGAAGGAAAACCAATGGAATGGATTTTTCATATGTGGGGTAGTGGGACCTTTTACAAGAATGATGCCCTAAAGAACAAGTTCAGCTACAGCAGAGACACTTCTGCTGGAACAGTAACAATAACAGGACAGAATCTGCAGCCTGAAGACACAGCTGTTTATTACTGTGTGAGACACACAGTGATACAAACCACATTCAAGACTGCACAAAAACTCAGCAGCCAGCAGTCAGACATGGACTTCATAAAAACCAAGGCACACTGAGTGCAGCACAAGCCTCTGCTGACTTTAACAATGCATGTATACTTAATTATACAGTACCTCTCGAAGTTTTTTTTTTCAATCAAAATCTCTGTTTTTAAGAAGATACTTTAGAAATATTTGAAACGTAAATTGCAAAAATCTTAAATATCAGGTGTTAAAAACAGTCAGTTTACCAGTTAAAACATCTGGAAAAGCACCAAGAAAGGTTGTAAGAAAATCTGGATTCCTGGGGAACTTAATAGTGTAATAGATCTTTGTTGCATGTGTTCCTCACCTTCTCTTCCTGCCCATTTACTGAGTGGTAACATTCAATAAAGGCCACTAGTGACAAAAAACAATGAATCCCTCTTAGGAAGAAAGTCATTTGAATGCTATAATGGAATCCAGAGCTAATCAACGTAGATTGACAAAACATCATAAGTTCATTGGAGTGAATGAACCACAGAACCAGTAAAGGGAAAATCCTTAGTCGCCATGAAAATCATCTAAACTGATCAGCTCATGGCAGTAAAAAGGCATAAAAGATTATTTCAATAGAGATGTTTCTACAAAAACTGATTTGATTGAAGGCTAATCACTTCAGAAAATGACCTTAAAGAAGGAGCAGGAAAAAGTTAAGTCAAAGTTTCCCTCAAGAAATAGAAAGTACTGTAGACAAATATCTGATAAACTGTTTTTATCAGCAAGTAAGAGTTAAACACATTGTAATGTAATTTATATAAAAAAATGTCTATGTACAGCAATGGAGTAGTCCATTACTTTTAATATTTTTTATGAATTTGTTTGATACATGATCAAACAAATTCAACCAGTTAAAATCTCTGAAAATCTTTTAGTTTTAGCATCTTCAGCCCTTTTGTGACAGATATATATTGTCTTCAGAGAAAAAATATGATCATCTCAGTCAGAACATTGGAAAATAAGTTGTCTTTTTATGGCTGGACGAATAGAAGGTCTTCAATGTCTTGATGTGTCCTGATACATTTGTTATTGTTTTTTTCTTTAAATGAATTATCATAACACTGATCATCATTACAAACAATCATGCACTCAACAATATGCAAATTTAGCTTGTATAAAAGGAAGTGAGGATGATGTGTTACTGAGAGGAACAAAGAGCTTCCATCAGTTCAGCTTCAGCATCAACCATGTTCTCTCTATCTCTGATACTGCTGCTGCTGACAGCTGGATCCTGTGAGCATCTTTTTATAGCGTCAAACTAATAATTACATCTGATACAATGACAGCTTCAATGACTCACTGCCTTGATGTTTATCTTTATTTCTACAGGTGTCTACTGCATTGATCTGATCCAGCCAGACTCTCAAGTTGTGCAGCCTGGACAATCACTGACCATCACCTGTCGGCCCTCTGGTTATTCTATGACTGATGATAGCTATGCAACAGGTTGGATCAGACATCGTGAAGGAAAACCAATGGAATGGATTTTTCATCAGTGGGGTGGTGGGGACTTCTTCAAGAATGAGGCCCTGAAGAACAAGTTCAGCTACAGCAGAGACACTTCTGCTGGAACAGTAACAATAACAGGACAGAATCTGCAGCCTGAAGACACAGCTGTTTATTACTGTGTGAGACGACGCACAGTGAAACAAACCACATGCAAGCCTGAACAAAAACTTAGCATTCAGTAGTCAGACGTGAGCTTTATATCAACCTAACCCGACTGACTTCAGAACAATCCTCTGCTAACTTTAACAAAGCGTGTTTGATAAATTATTAGTGAGCTCTGAAAGTTTACTTGAAAACTTTAAATTATTCAATTTTCAGTGAGCATAGTTTATATTTGACAACCAATCCCTTTGGAATGAAGATGTGTGGCAGATTTTCCAACTTTTTAAAAGACTTTAACTATTCTGATGAGTCATGTTAGATGGAGTTAACTGCATTTTAGGTTTGACTGCATGCAAATATTGCCACCTGCTCCTCTGTCATAATTATATGAAGTTAAGTTAACAGGAATTTATTTTTATGAACATATTTTATTTGTTTTACCCCTGCTCTTAACAGCTTTAGGTTGGTTTCATTAATTATTTACAATTCTGCTGAAACACTGCTGAAAGTATTTTATAATACTTTTGTAATACTTCAAAGCCACCAGAGGAGGAGCCATCAGACCACAGTTAACATATTTTTTTACAGAGGAAAAGAGTTCTCTTCATTCCCTTCATATTTTTATTTTGTATATAAACTTTGGTGTAGTTTTTCCATGAGCAAGTTCCAAAAAAATTTAAAAAGCTTGAACAGAAGTGAAACATTTAAAAAGCAACTTCTCAGTAAAAGACTAAGAAGTCTCCAGGACAGGGTCAATAGATCATCTCCTCTCAGAAGTAACATGTAGCACATTTCTGGTAAGCAGAATAGCTTTTAATGGACAACGATAAAAATAGGTCCAGACTCTTGGGCCTTGTTTTCTAAATGAAATGTTAAATTAATCAAAATCTGGACAGAGGACCTTTGACCCCTGAGCAACACTCATGGTAAGACACTGTGAACATTTCCTCTGGTTCTGGTGTGACTTTATTCAATTCAGTTCAAAAATCCAGTTCAAATTTGGAAATTAAATGTTGTAACTCATATCATCCAAGTGTCTACGTAGAGTTGTTTTGGATGATGATGTTGGGGCAGGAAGGGTAGGGCAAATCTGAAAAAGCCTCTAACTGAAGAATGTCAGCATGCAATGCTATTATGTAAACCAATAAAATAGTAAATCTGTACTGCATAAATGCATTTCTGCTGATTTTGATTATTAGCAATGACAGCTTTAAAAGCTATAAATGAAATGCATCTCACTTTATGTAATAAATCTCTCAGATTTTCATTTCTTTAAGTTAATTACAAAAATTAATACATTTTTTGATGACATTCTAATTTATTGGGATGCACCTGCATGAAATAACTGCATTTTCTTCTCAATTACTTCTGTTCATGCTCACAGTTGGGAGAGACAATAACTATGACTGCTGATGAAATGTTTTAGAACTCAACAGGTTTCTATCTGTTCTCCAGACTACTACATACTCTCCTGTCTGTCTGCTGGGAAAATGAAAGGGGAGGAGCCACACCAACACATTAGCTCTTAAAGCTGCACAGTCAGTTCTTTGACTCAGTTTTCGTCTGTAAACCTTCAGAGGTTTATTTGGAATAAACTAGCCTTTGTTCTATTTATATAATGGAGAAAATTGTCATCTGGAGTTTACTTTCAGTAATTTGGATTAATGGTGAGAATTGTATGGGTTTTTGAAAATGTATGTGAGAGTTGAAGATATACTGACCAAGAACTTTTCTCTTACAGGAGTCTTTAGTGAGATTAAACTGGACCAGTCTCAGTCTGAGGGGAAGAGACCTGGAGAGACAGTGAAGATGTCTTGTCTCATGTCTGGTTTTGACATGACAGAATACTTCATTCACTGGATCAGACAGAAACCAGGGAGAGCTCTGGAGTGGATAGGGAGGATGAATACTGGTAGAAATTCAGCAATATATGGAAGCTCCTTTCAAAGCCGTTTCATCATGACTGAAAATGTCCCCAGCAGCACCCAGTACCTGGAGATCAGGAGTCTGACAGCAGAAGATTCTGCTGCTTATTTCTGCGCTCGAGAGACACAGTGACTGAAAGCTGAGGAACAGCTGCACAAAAACATCCACAGACAAAGACCTTTAATGCAGGGACATCTGGGTTGTGTAACTGTAACAAAGCTATCATTTCCAGAGGGGCAGGATTATGAACAGATCAGGAAGTAACTGAGGCTCCCCAAAGACCATGAGGATCTGGTGTGAAACTGACGATACAAAATGGGGATCGATCATTTCAGACAACAAAACTGATGCAAAACTGTAACAGGAACAGAAACACTGTAGAGTAATCAAAGGTTAAGAAACATACCAGTTTACTACAGAGGGACATTTCAGTTGGAGGATTTTTAACCTAAAATTTTTTCTTCTTACATAAAGTGACTGTTCTCTGATGGGCTCTTTAGATATTTATTATATATAATCTGCAGGTGGATTAAAACCCTGTAAATTCACACAGATTAAGACAATAGGACATGTTACAGGATGACCTCAGTTGCTGAATGTGGGTACAAATTGAGCAACTGACATCAAAAAGGTACAAGAGATGAGAATGATAAAAAAACGTTTGTCGATGAACATATGTATGAACAAACAGTCTGAAGAGTCCAAATTCAGAAGAAACACAAAATCCCATTGTTCATCTTTAAGCAGGTAAATCTTAAGTAAATATATTTCTTGTTGGTGTTTGTTTGTTTGCTTTTACATTTTAATAACATAAAAAACTTGAACTCAGACACATCAACACTAAAAATGACAAATTGCAAGGAGTGAAAACCTCAGTTTTTGAAAAAACTAGTCAATTCAAAGTTGCTGACAACAGCAGAGAGCAGGTGTATCTGCAGATGAACAGTTTGTCATGGAGGACTCTGCTGTTTATTATTGTGTACAATGGTCCACAGTGACACAGAAACCAGGAACTCTGTACAAAACATTTCAGCACATGCAAGATTTTAAGATAAACCCAACACAGTGGGAGCTACAACACTAGATTTGTCGTTACAGCCAGGGACTAACCCATTTTTAATTATTTCTTTTCTGTGTATTCAGTTGAACATGTTGAGATGATTATGATGTTTTGTCTTCCGTTGCTTGGTTTTGCTACATTTCTGTTGCTATGAAAATGTCATAAACATGAATTTTGTTTAGGTCATGTTAAGACACTTCTCTTAACAGACCAGAACCAAAACAATGTTAAAACTACGATAGGTGAAGAATTATTACTTCTGAAAACATATTAACTTCTGCATATGCTTTTTGTTACACTTTCCTTTAGCATCACATATGGTCCTATCAGTTTCTGTTCTTATTCTTGGTTTTACAAATCAGGGATGCAAATGAGTGCATTTTCAATGTACTTTTTGCACTGTTTCATTCAAATGTCCAACATTATTCTTTTGTCAAAAAATAGCATTTATTTTTCTGTTTTGGTTGCATTTCTGTATTTGTCACTATTTTCTACAAACAGTGATGATTACTGCTTCTATGCTGAAAGTAAACATTTGTATTAAAACCCTGATATAAAATCACAACCTCATTTAACGTATGAGAGTAATTTGCTAACTTCAAAATTGGCAAATGAGGGTTGAGAAGGAGTTTTTGTTACAATCATTGTTACAATTGTCAGGATCTGTTCCTTCTCTGTGTTTATTTTGAGTTTCTGTGTCTGAGTCTCTGTGTTGTCCTGTCTCCCCTTGATTGTTCCCAGGTGTTTCTTGTCTCCTTGATTACCCTCTGTGTATTTAAGCCCACCTGTGTTCTTTGTTCCTCATTGTGTATGTCCAGTACTTGTTGTCACATTTTGAGAGCTTTTGCATCCGCTCTTTGTGCTGTCTGGACTTTTGTGTTTTTGGATTTTTCTGGATTACTTTCGTCATTAAATTTATCATCATTCATCCTACCTGGGTCTCAGCGTCCGCCTCCACCACCACTCTCACTGCAGCTCATGACGACAATCATTACCTCTACATAATTGGTAATGATGTATGGCAGAGCAATTTACAGAAAACCTGTATGAACAATCTATATATCTTCTGTAGGATTTTATATTATCACCACACTAACACATAATACAGTTTTCAGATGATAAAATGTATTCCAAAGTTTATAATAAATAAATAAACAAATTCATTTTGTTCATCCTACTAAAAAAAGTTTAGTAGTGTTTCACATTAATTTCTCTTGTTATACACTATGGAAATCAGCTATTGGTGTAGACACAACTATAGTGTCTACACCTATAGCTGACAAGTTATAGTCAGGGGAGGGTCTATGCAAAGTCTTTTTCTTTTAAAAAGATCCCATCAACAGTTCTTGCATATTTTACATCGGACACAGAGCAAACAACTAAAAAATAAACAACACATTATTCTTAAATCATACTAGCAAACAAACTGATTTTTCCCATAAAATGGAGAAATCAGTCATCTGGACTTTTCTTTTTGTAGTTTTTATTCACAGTGAGTGACTCATATATGTATTTTTTTTATACATTCTTACAGTGATTTATGATTTTATTAGATAATGACATGACATTTTCTTACAGGAGCCTGGAGTCAGATCAAACTGGAGCAGTCAGACTCTGAGGTGAAGAGACCTGGAGAGACAGTGAAGATGTCTTGTGTCATTCATGGGTACAGAGCAACAAGCGGTTATAACCACTGGATAAGACAGACACCAGGGAGAGCTCTGGAGTGGATTGGGAGGATGGACAATGGTAACAACGCTGTCATCTATGGCAGTTCTTTCCAAACTCGTTTTATCATGACTGAAAATGTCCCCATCAGCACCCAATACCTTGAGATCAAGAGCCTGACAGCAGAAGATTCTGCTGTTTACTTCTGTGCTCGACAAAGCACAGTGACTGAAAGCAGAGGAACAGCTGCACAAAAACCTCAATATATTAAAAACAATGTGATCACAGAGACAACTGGTTTCTGAGAACTGTCAGTGACAAATAGATATGTAAATATATCTGTACCATGTATATTTTCCCAAATGTAATGACCACATTTTACTGACAATTACTTTTCACAGTCATCATTTTTAGTGAGGTTGATTTTGTTACAATCTGTTGAATTGTTTTATCTGACTAACTATGGAGAAAATTCAACAAACTGTTTTTGGGACCGACTGCTAAAAAGTTACCGCAAGATCTACCAGTACATTAAAACTTTACTTTCCTGTATTAAATTAATAAAACTGGTCCAGCCCTACAGCTTAGGAGTTACATTAATCCATGAAGTATATGTAGTTCAGATTTAATGTGGCTAAATAAATAGTACTAATGCATATGAGATGAGTAGAGAGAAAAAAACAAGCCAAATGGCTTCCCAGATATTTTGAAGAACATGTTTAAAAATGAAAAAAATGTTAGAAGCTTTTACAATAAAAGGGAGTGTGAGATGACTTTGGTCTCATGAGTGAATTAAGAATATCATTAAAAATGGTCCCCAGCCCAGTAATAGGAGCAAGTGTGACTATAAAGATCTATAAAATCAAATCAATGTGATAGAGTAATCAAAAAACATAGCTGTGGGAAGGTATTCATGTAAAAAAAATCCCCCCCCCTCCATTCCCTTCCCAAAAAAGGAGGACAGATGATGAAATATTAATAAGGAACACTTTAGAGAAGAAAGCATGCTTTTATTATCAAGTACACATATTTTAAATGAAACTTGTGCAGTGTTTTACAACAAATGAAGCATGATGTAACCATCTTATAGGACAATAATGGATGGAGTCTAAAATACCTGTGCATTTTTTAATGAGTTCAAGAACAACTGAAATAGGGCTCACTAGTTTGAAATACTTTTTTAAAGCTTTGATGAAGTCTGCAAAAGACAGGACATTAAAATTATTATGCTAAGTCAAGTCAGAATAAGCAGCATATTACACGTCAAGATGCAAAGTTTAAAAGGAAGTGAGGTGTCTTTGTAAGTCAGAGGAGCAAGAAGCATCCATCAGTTCAGCTTCAGCATCAGCCATGTTCTCTCTATCTCTCATACTGCTGCTCTTGACAACTGGATCTTGTGAAGAGCTTTATACACTTCCAAACTATTAATTATTACATCTGACACGATGACAGTATCAATGACTCACTGTGTTAATGATTATCTCTGTTCCTACAGGTGTCTATTGCATTGATCTGATCCAGCCAGACTCTACAGTTGTGCAGCCTGGACAATCACTGTCCAGGCTGACAGTGATTGTCCAAGACAAATGGGTGCAACAATGATTAGAACTGAGATTGTGACTCAGTTCTGAGTCACAACCCTGACAGGTGATCAGCCTGACAGGGCTGATCACCTGTCAGCCCTCTGGTTATTCTGTGACGGAGAGGAGATATGCAACAGGATGGCTCAGACATCGTGAAGGAAAACCAATGGAATGGATTTTTCATCAGTGGGGTGGTGGGAACTTTTACAAGAATGAGGCCCTGAAGAACAAGTTCAGCTACAGCAGAAACACTTCTGCTGGAACAGGAACAATAACAGGACAGAATCTGCAGCCTGAAGACGCAGCTGTTTATTATTGTGTGATACAAACCACAGGTAACCCTGTACAAAAACTCAACAGCAAGCAGGATACACTCACACAAAGTTCAAATGTGAATATGTGCAATGATTCTGCTGTATGAGTTTGTGTAGAGCAGCTGCCAGTTTGGATGAGAGTTCACTCTAATATATGTGGCTAATTTGAAAGAAAAAACAAATATGTCATATTTTGTAAAAATGCCCTTAATGCACAATTATCCAACTGCTTTACAGATTTATACAATATATCTTACAGAAATGAATTGTGAAATATCATTGTTGATGTTTTTAGAGCAGGATG
Source organism: Xiphophorus maculatus (assembly GCF_002775205.1). Taxonomy (NCBI): domain Eukaryota; kingdom Metazoa; phylum Chordata; class Actinopteri; order Cyprinodontiformes; family Poeciliidae; genus Xiphophorus; species Xiphophorus maculatus. Next base: position 15,867,275 of record NC_036458.1, on the reverse strand, counting down.
ACCAATATTGATGCTGCCTCTCATCTTTATCTTCATCTTCATTATCATTTTTAATCTCTACCTAAAACTTTATATATAAAGCACTTTTAAATAAATAAAGTGTTGTGTAGAAAAAACACTGAAACATTTTGACAAACACTTCCTCTCATTTTCATCTTCACCTTGCTCATTATATATTCATCAAGACAAAATAAAATATTGTGTCACAATTTTCAAAACTGTGATTTTAGCGACTAAATAATGACAACATTATTAGTTGTCATTATACTTAAGTCAAATTAATCCTAATGTAATCTCTAGGAAACAATGTGATCACTGACCTAACAAAGTGCATGTGGTACATTATTAGATTTCAGAGAAATCTTTTATAGATTTTACTTTTTATAAAGTTAAACTGAAAATTGTGGAGAACTCCTAATGCAGAGATTGAAGATTGTTATGGTAAATTATAAAGCTATGTTTAGACAAGAATGTGTTATTTTGAAATCATATGTAGACATCATTAGTGCTTAATCCAAATTTCTTGAGTTAAAGATCAATTCTTCTATTGATTCCTGTTAAAACAACACTCTCTCACTGGGGGTTTGATCGTATGCAAACTTTTCCTCCTCCCATCTGCGATAAAATGTCACAGTATGAAGGTGAGTTAACAGGATGTTTGCTTCATCAGCCAGCATGTTTTGTGCTCTTTTGTTCCTGCTCCTAGCAGCTGCAGGTGAGTTTCTTGAACTTTACACCAGTTATTAAATTATTGAAAAATTATTGACCTATTCCAACATTTATTTCACAGGCCTGAAGTGTGAACAGCTGACACAGCCAGCCTCTGTGAATGTGCAGCCAGGTCAACGTCTGACCATCAGCTGTCAGGTCTCTTATTCTGTTAATATCTACTGGACATCTTGGATCCGACAACCTGAAGGCAAAGCACTGGAGTGGATTGGAGAAGCATAAAGATCTTCAAGAAACTATAAAGGTTCACTCAAAAACAAGTTCAGCATTTCCACTGATTCTTCCAGCAACACAGTGACTCTCAATGGACAAAATATGCAGCCTGAAGACTCTGCTGTGTATTACTGTGCCAGAGAGTCACAGTGAGACAAAGTAACAGAACCCCTGAACAAAAACCCCACAAAGTCTGAACATTTGTAATACTTGTCAGTCACCATAGGAGGAGCCAATAAACCACAAATTATATGAAACAACTTGACTTCTTTTGTCAAAAAGCAATTTTTTAGCAAAAAAAAACAACAACAAACAAACAAAAAAACAATTTAAACAAACAATAATAAGCTATTACTAATGTTTGCATTTACACACTGAGTTTTCCCCCTGAAGGATTATTTCACTATATGATTCAGTTGTCTTTTCTTATTCGTGAGTCTAAATAAAAGTCATGTCAACTAATGGTCTGTTAATTAGAGCTGATAAATTTAGATATTTTAGTTACCTCTACAGTTCTGGACACAAGAATGTTAACGTGATGAATGACTAAGTTTATAGAATTTAGGATTTTATTTTCATAAAATACATACAAAGCTTCACATATTTGAATATTATTTGTTTAAAACATCTGTTTACAACAGAGCACAGTTGCCTTCCAGTAAGAAGCTTCTTAGAATCCGGGTCCTTCTTCATGCACTTTCCACGTTCTCCTTTGTGCAAGCATGAGTTCTGTTCAGGTAACCACAGTCCATAAACATAAGTGTAAGGTTAATAGGTCTCTCTAAGTTGCCCTGATTTGTGTGAAGGGGTGTCCATGGTTGTTTTGTCCTGAGATAAACTGTCAACCAGCAACACTGTGCCCCGTCTCTTTCCCAAACACTGCTGGAGATATAAAACTTCTCTCTCAGGATTCTGCAGTAGATGGATGTTTAGAATAGTGGAATATTATTTTTATGGTCTCTACATTATATAACTTTTTTGGTTGGACTTCTTGACAAAGGGTTAAATCAAACCAAAAGAAATAGATAATATCTCTGAAAACTCAGGTTTAGTTTCAGCTCCTTGTGTCTGGGAGGAGAGATTAGTCTGGAAATCTCAGGCAGAGCATTGGAAACTTAAACCATGTTTAAAGCAGCTAAAAGAAGAGAGTGTATTCAAAGTCTTGATGAATATAGATACACTTTGGTTAGTGAATAAAATATAAAAACACCAATTCTAGATAAAGTCAGTACACGCAAACAGGTTCCCAACAATATGCAAATTTAGCTTGTATAAAAGGAAGTGAAGATGCTGTGTTATTGAGAGGAACAAAGAGCTTCCATCAGTTCAGCATCAACCATGTTCTCTCTACCTCTGATACTGCTGCTGCTGACAGCTGGATCCTGTGAGCATCTTTAATAGAATAAAACGTATAATTAGATATGATACAATGACAATTACTGTGTCCTAATGATTATCTTTGTTTCTACAGGTGTCTACTGCATTGATCTGATCCAGCCAGACTCTCAAGTTGTGCAGCCTGGACAATCACTGACCATCACCTGTCAGCCCTCTGGTTATTCTGTGACTGATAATAGCTATGCAACAGGATGGATCAGACATCGTGAAGGAAAACCAATGGAATGGATTTTTGATATGTGGGGTGGTGGGACCTTTTACAAGAATGATGCCCTAAAGAACAAGTTCAGCTACAGCAGAGACACTTCTGCTGGAACAGTAACAATAACAGGACAGAATCTGCAGCCTGAAGACACAGCTGTTTATTACTGTGTGAGACACACAGTGATACAAACCACATTCAAGACTGCACAAAAACTCAGCAGCCAGCAGTCAGACATGGACTTCATAAAAACCAAGCCACACTGAGTGCAGCACAAGCCTCTGTTGACTTTAACAATGCATGTATGCTTAATTATACAGTCCTTCAAGAAAAGTTTTTTTTTTTCAATCAAACTCTCTGTTTTTAAGAAGCTACTTTAGAAATATTTGAAACGTAAATTGCAAAAATCTTAAATATCAGGTGTTAAAAACAGTCAGTTTACCAGTTAAAACATCTGGAAAAGCACCAAGAAAGGTTGTAAGAAAATCTGGATTCCTGGGGAACTTCATAGTGTAATAGATCTTTGTTGCATGTGATTCTCACCTTCTCTTCCTGCCCATTTACTGAGTGGTAACATTCAATAAAGGCCAATAGTGACAAAAAATAATGGAAGAAAGTCATTTGAATGCTATAATGGAATCCTGAGCTAATCAACGTAGATTGACAAAACATCATAAGTTCATTGGAGTGAATGAACCACAGAACCAGTAAAGGGAAAATCCTTAGTTGCCATGAAAATCATCTAAACTGATCAGCTCATGGTAGTAAAAAGGCACAAAAGATTATTTAAATAGAGATGTTTCTACAAAAACTAATTTGATTGAAGGCTAATCACTTCAGAAAATGACCTTAAAGAAGGAGCAGGAAAAAGTTAAGTAAAAGTTTCCCTCAAGAAATAGAAAGTACCGTGGACAAATATCTGATAAACTGTTTTTATCAGCAAGTAAGAGTTAAACACATTTTAATGTAATTTATAAAGAAAAATGTCTATGTACAGCAATGGAGTAGTCCATTGCTTTTAATATTTTGTATGAATTTGTTTGATAAATGATCAAACAAATTCAACCAGTTAAAATCTCTGAAAATCTTTTAGTTTTAGCTTCTTCAGCCCTTTTGTGTCAGATATATATTGTCTTCAGGGAAAAAATATGATCATCTCAGTCAGAACATTGGAAAATAAGTTGTCTTTTTATGGCTGGACGAATAGAAGGTCTTCAATGTCTTGATGTGTCCTGATACATTTTGTTGTTTTTTTTTTTCTTTAAATGAATTATCAAAACACTGATCATCATTACAAACAATCATGCACTCAACAATATGCAAATTTAGCTTGTATAAAAGGAAGTGAGGATGATGTGTTACTGAGAGGAACAAAGAGCTTCCATCAGTTCAGCTTCAGCATCAACCATGTTCTCTCTATCTCTGATACTGCTGCTGCTGACAGCTGGATCCTGTGAGCATCTTTTTATAGCGTCAAACTAATAACTACATCTAATACAATGACAGCTTCAATGACTCACTGCCTTGATGTTTATCTTTGTTTCTACAGGTGTCTACTGCATTGATCTGATCCAGCCAGACTCTGAAGTTGTGCAGCCTGGACAATCACTGACCATCACCTGTCGGCCCTCTGGTTATTCTATGACTGATATCAGCTATGCAACAGGTTGGATCAGACATCGTGAAGGAAGGTCGATGGATTGGATCTCTCATCAGTGGGGTGGTGGTGCTTTGAGGCAAAACAATGCTTTAAAGAACAAGTTCGGCTACAGCAGAGACACTTCTGCTGGAACAGTAACAATAACAGGACAGAATATGCAGCCTGAAGACACAGCTGTTTATTACTGTGTGAGACGACGCACAGTGAAACAAACCACATGCAAGCCTGAACAAAAACTTAGCATTCAGCAGTCAGACGTGAGCTTTATATCAACCTAACCCGACTGACTTCAGAACAATCCTCTGCTAACTTTAACAAAGCGTGTTTGATAAATTATTAGTGAGCTCTGAAATTTTACTTGAAAACTTTAAATTATTCAATTTTCAGTGAGCATAGTTTATATTTGACAACCAATCCATTTGGAATGAAGATGTGTGGCAGATTTTCCAACTTTTTAAAAGACTTTAACTATTCTGATGAGTCATGTTAGATGGAGTTAACTGCATTTTAGGTTTGACTGCATGCAAATATGGCCACCTGCTCCTCTATGCCATAATCATATGAAGTTAACAGGAATTTATTTTTATGAACATATTTTATTTGTTTTACCCCTGCTCTTAACAGCTTTAGGTTGGTTTCATTAATTATTTATAATTCTGCTGAAACACTGCTGAACGTATTTTGTAATACTTTTGTAATACTTCAAAGCCACCAGAGGAGGAGCCATCAGACCACAGTTAACATATTTTTTACAGAGGAAAAGAGTTCTCTTTATTCTATTCATATTTTTATTTTGTATATAAACTTTGGTGTAGTTTTTCCATGAGCAAGTTCCAAAAAAATGTAAAAAGCTTGAACAGAAGTGAAACATTTAAAAAGCAACTTCTCAGTAAAAGGCTAAGAAGTCTCCAGAACAGGGTCAATAGATCATCTCCTCTCAGAAGTAACATGTAGCACATTTCTGGCAAGCAGAGTAGCTTTTAATGGACGACGATAAAAATAGGTCCAGACTCTTGGGCCTTGTTCTCTAAATGAAATGTTAAATTAATCAAAATCTGGACAGAGGACCTTTGACCCCTGAGCAACACTCATGGTAAGACACTGTGAACATTTCCTCTGGTTCTGGTGGGACTTTATTCAATTCAGTTCAAAAATCCAGTTCAAATTTGGAAATTAAATGTTGTAACTCATATCATCCAAGTGTCTACGTAGAGTTGTTTTGGATGATGATGTTGGGGCAGGAAGGGTAGGGCAAATCTGAAAAAGCCTCTAACTGAAGAATGTCAGCATGCAATGCTATTATGTAAACCAATAAAATAGCAAATCTGAACTGCATAAATGCATTTCTGCTGATTTTGATTATTAGCGATGACAGCTTTAAAAGCTATAAATGAAATGCATCTCACTTTATGTGATAAATCTCTCTGAATTTCATTTCTTTAAGTTAATTACAAAAATTAATTAATTTTTTGATGTCAATGTCAAATTTATGTCAAATTTATTTATATAGCACCTTACAGCAGACAAGACTGCACCAAAGTGCTGTACAAAAACAACAACACAAAAACAACAACACAAATGACAAAACAGAACACACATCATTTAAATGCCAAAGAATAAAAATGAGTTTTAAGAAGCGATTTAAAATGGTCCAGGCTGTGGGCAGATCTAATCTGGAAAGGTAAGTTATTCCATAAAACAGGAGCAGCAACAGAAAAAGCTCGATCTCCTTTCCTCTTAAGTCGAGTTCGAGGAACTGTAAGTAATAACTGATTATTTGATCGTAGCGTTCTGGACACAGACTGGAAATTTAAAAGGTCCCGAAGATAAGGGGGGGCTAACCCATTTAAAACTTTAAAAGTTAACAAAAGAATCTTAAAATCTATTCGATAAAAGACAGGCAGCCAGTGTAAAGATGCCAGAGTTGGCCTTATGTGGTCATGCTTCCTGGTTCCTGTGAGAAGCCGTGCTGCTGCGTTATGGATCATTTGAAGTCGCTGAATCTGTGATTTTTCCATCCCTCTATATAAAGAGTTGCAGTAATCCAGTCGAGTTGTTATGAAGGCATGGATAAGTCTTTCAAAGTCCTTAAAACCGAAATAAGATTTAACTTTTGCTAAAAGCCGAAGGTGGTAAAAACTCGATTTAACGACAGAACTAACTTGTTTATGTAGCTTTAGAGAGCTGTCAAAAGTGAAACCAAGATTCCTAGCAGAGGTCTGATAAGAGCGAGCTAAAGAACCAAGAATCTGATCTGGATTTGTAGTCTGAAGTTTCTGACCAAATAATAGAACTTGAGTTTTGCTTTCATTGAGGTGAAGAAAGTTTTTTTCCATCCATAATTTAACTTCAGCTAAACAGTTTAGCAACAGCTGAAGAGAATCAGTTGTACCATTTTGCAATTTAAGGGGCAAATAAATCTGGATATCATCTGCAAAACAATGAAAGGAAATATTAAATTTTTGGAAAATTTTACCAAGAGGCAGTAAATACAAGATAAACAAAATGGGCCCTAAAATTGACCCTTGGGGAACACCATACTTTAATGGTCTGGCCCCAGAACAGGATTGGTCAAGATGAACAGAAAAGGTTCTGTTTTCTAAATAAGACTTGAACCATTGGAATACTGAGCCTCGCAGGCCAACACAGTGTTTTAATCTATGTAAGAGAATTTGATGATCTACAGTATCAAATGCAGAGCTCAAATCTAGAAGTAATAAAACTGCAATGTTGCCTGAATCAACTGTTAAGAGGAGATCATTATACACTCGGAGCAAGGCAGATTCAGTGCTATGAGCAACTTTAAACTTTAAATGACATTCTAATTTATTGGGATGCACCTGCATGAAATAACTGCATTTTCTTCTCAATTACTTCTGTTCATGTTCACAGTTGGGAGAGACAATAACTATGACTTCTGATGAAATGTTTTAGAACTCAACAGGTTTCTATCTGTTCTCCAGACTACAACATACTCTCCTGTCTATCTGCTGGGAAAATAAAAGGGGAGGAGCCACACCAACCCATTAGCTCTTAAAGCAGCACAGTCAGTTCTTTAACTCAGTTTTTGTCTGTAAACCTTCAGAGGTTTATTTGGAATAAACTAGCCTTTGTTCTATTTATATAATGGAGAAAATTGTCATCTTTAGTTTACTTCCAGTAATTGGGATTAATGGTGAGAATTGTATGGGTTTTTGAAAATGTTTGTGAGAGTTGAAGATTTACTGACCAAGAACCTTTCTCTTACAGGAGTCTTTAGTGAGATTAAACTGGACCAGTCTCAGTCTGAGGGGAAGAGACCTGGAGAGACAGTGAAGATGTCTTGTGTCATGTCTGGTTTTACCATGACAGAATACTTCATTCACTGGATCAGACAGAAACCAGGCAAAGCTCTGGAGTGGATAGGGAGGATGGATACTGGTAGCAATGCAGCAATATATGGAAGCTCCTTTCAAAGCCGTTTCATCATGACTGAAAATGTCCCCAGCAGCACCCAGTACCTGGAGATCAGGAGTCTGACAGCAGAAGATTCTGCTGCTTATTTCTGCGCTCGAGAGACACAGTGACTGAAAGCAGAGGAACAGCTGCACAAAAACATCCACAGACAAAGACCTTTAATGCAGGGACATCTGGGTTGTGTAACTGTAACAAAGCTATCATTTCCAGAGGGGCAGGATTATGAACAGATCAGGAAGTAACTGAGGCTCCCCAAAGACCATGAGGATCTGGTGTGAAACTGACGATACAAAATGGGGATCGATCATTTCAGACAACAAAACTGATGCAAAACTGTAACAGGAACAGAAACACTGTAGAGTAATCAAAGGTTAAGAAACATACCAGTTTACTACAGAGGGACATTTCAGTTGGAGGATTTTTAACCTAAAATTTTTTCTTCTTACATAAAGTGACTGTTCTCTGATGGGCTCTTTAGATATTTATTATATATAATCTGCAGGTGGATTAAAACCCTGTAAATTCACACAGATTAAGACAATAGGACATGTTACAGGATGACCTCAGTTGCTGAATGTGGGTACAAATTGAGCAACTGACATCAAAAAGGTACAAGAGATGAGAATGATAAAAAAAAAGTTTGCCGATGAACATACGTATAAACAAACAGTCTGAAGAGTCCAAATTCGGAAGAAACACAAAATCTCATTTTTTATCTTTAAGCAGGTAAATCTTAAGTAAATATATTTCTTGTTGTTGTTTGTTTGTTTTTACATTTTAATAACATACAAAACTTGAACTAAAATACATCAACACTAAAAATGACAAATTGCAAGGTAGTGAAAACCTCAGTTTTTGGAAAAACTAGTAAATTCAAAGTTGCTGACTTTATTGCTAGATTTGAATTATTGATCCTTTAATCATCCTCAAAATCCAGAAATGGTTCATGAAACAGAAAAGCAAAACAAATTATTCTATTTCTTCATTTAACGTTTTTATGTTAAGTTGTCAGTAGGGATTGTTCTGGTTACATAAAGTAAAAAGAAAAGATCTGATCTAATATTTAATTTCCAGCAAATAAATGATCTCATATAAGAATGACAATTTACCTAAATATTCTAGCATTTCTTTGCAGACCTTTTTGTACTCCTGCAGATTTTCTGTGCTCTAAGTTCCTGAGACAAAATATGAAACTGAATTAAAAAGAAATGTGTTCAGCAATGTGCTAAACATGTTCATGTAAAAGAAGAGATGACTGATGCTGCTGCTGACAGCTGGATCATGTGAGAAGCTCTGAATCAATTCAAACTACTAATTACACTGTATTTGGTCAAAATCAGATGAATTATGACAATGATTGTATTTTCATGTTTTCATAGGTGCCTTCAGTGTTGATCTTATCCAGCCAGACTCCAAGGTTGTCCAGTCTGGACAATCTTTAACCATAGTCTATCGGCCTTCTGGTTATTCTGTGACAGATAGCTATGCAACAGGATGGATCAGACAGCGTGAAGGAAAGTCGATGGATTGGATTTTTCACCAGTGGGGTGGTGGGACTTTTTACCAAAATAATGCCCTGAAGAACAAGTTCAGCTGCAGCAGAGACACTTCTGTTGGAACAGTAACAATAACAGGACAGAATGTGCAGCCTGAGGACACAGCTGTTTATTACTGTGTGAGACGACGCACAGTGACACAAACCACATGGAAGCCTGAAAACCTGCTGTGCATGCATGTGAATAGAGAGACTTTGATATGTCCAATTAGACTTGTTGCGTAACAAAGCATATTTATTACTTACAAAGAACGCACTGAAATCATATGAGGTACTCAAAGTCCCCAAACGCCGTTCAGCCCTTTTGGTTTTTTTTGGAAATTGAATTTAGTGAATTGTGAATTTTAGCCTGCATGTAGATCTTATTTGCTTAGACATCCTCTCTAACCGACAGCAATAATAAAGAAATTTAGTCAGACTTTTTTCTTTCTATGACATAATTATTTGCAATATTTTCAGCTGGTACTAATAAATTACCCAAAAGATGTTTTTTTAAAACCAATTAGTCACCAAAAATCAGCTTTTTCTCAAATAACCAAATGTTCTAGAGAAGTTACCAAAAATGCTGGAAAATTTGAAGTTTATTCAAAGTATTTTCTCAACTGAAACTATGATGAACTTGACTTTCTATCTTGTTTGTTTAGTGGGAAAATGTAATAGAGAGGGAGGAGCTAAGCCAACCCTTCCTCTCTTAAAACTGCAAATTCAGTCAGTTAACACCTATGTCTCATCTCAAATGGAGAAAACAGTCATCTGGAGTTTGCTTTTAATAATTTGGATTGATGGTGAGAATGATCTGTGTCTTTGAACATTAATGTGAGAATTTAAGAATTATTGACTGAAAACTTTGATCTTGCAGGAGTCTTTAGTGAGATTAAACTGGACCAGTCTCCATCTCAGGACGAGAGACCTGGAGAGACAGTGAAGATGTCTTGTCTCATGTCTGGTTTTGACATGACCAGATACTTCATTCACTGGATAAGACAGAAACCAGGGAGAGCTCTGGAGTGGATAGGGAGGATGAATGCTGGTAGCAATTCAGTAGACTATGGAAGCTCCGTTCAAAGCCGTTTCATCATGACTGAAAATGTCCCCATCAGCACCCAGTACCTGGAGATCAGGAGTCTGACAGCAGAAGATTCTGCTGTTTATTTCTGCGCTCGAAGAGACACAGTGACTGAAAGCTGAGGAACTGCTACACAAAAACATCCACAGACAAAGACCTTTAATGTGGTGACATCTAACAGTAGCAAATGCATGTTAGTAATATTTCAGATTAAATTATATTTTCTTCAATAAAAAATTTTTATTGTCACTTTATATCCACAGATTGTGGAAAAATGGAAGCAAAAATACGAAACAGGCTGAATTTAATTGAGCTCACGTGGCAGCTGATTTATTTTTTTTGCCAATTTGTCTGTTATGTACAAACACCAGACTCATTTACTGAATTGAGTTTATTGAACCATTGTGGATTGAATTATTCAAAGGTCAGGGATATGTGGCATGAGTATCATGATAAGGTTAAGCTGGTCCTGAAATCAATAATAAAAGCAGTCTAAATAAAAGTATAAAAAATGGTATTAAAAAACAGAGTTGAAGATGAATAAAACAAATAAAATAAAATAACTATCCCCCTAACCACCTGCAAAAAAAAGAAAAAAACATAAAAGAAATCTAGACTTGTTGGAAAGCAAAATTTTAAAAATTGGAGAGAAGCAGCTTTGTACTGATTTACACGACAACTGATTGGGAGACAACAGGATTTGAACTTCGGATTAATTTGCCGGTCTGGATGGAGCAATCAGGAGATTAATGAAGGCTTCAGGAGACCACAAAGAGGTGGAGTAAACTATAAGAAGGAGCTGAGTTCAATCATTTCCCAAACAAATGTGATCCAAAACTACATCACAAGTTGGATCAGATATGAACAGACAGACTTCCTTTAGAGTTTTTTAAGGCAAGTCACTCAGAAACTGAGGTCAGAAAACTACTGAGGATTGTACATTTCACGCATGAACATAAAGAAATTATATTTCAGCCAACAAATTGGTATAATAGTAGGCAATCTGAAGAGTCCTGTTCAAACATAAAAACTCCTCCATGACAGTTCTTTGTTTGAAACACTAGAGGGCACTCAATGTTGCTGATTTTAAAGTTAGATTTAAAATACTTGATACTTTGATCATTAAATTACAACTTTAGTTTAACACATTATTGATATAAATTTTTAATCTGCATATATTATGTGCTCTATGAGGCTGAGACAAAATAAGAAACTCAGTTATAATAAAATGTATTCAACAATATGCAAAGTATGGTCATTTAAAAAGAAGAGAGGAGTCTGTGTCAGTCAGTAGAGGAAGGCGCTCCCATCAGTTCAGCCTCTAAATCAACCATGTTCTCTGTGGCTCTGATGCTGCTGCTGACAACTGGATCATGTGAGAAGCTTTGGGTCGATTCAGACACTAAATTCTCAAAACTTAAGATGAATTATGGCATCAATAATGTTTCCTTTTTTTCAGGTGTCTTGAGTATTGATCTGATTCAGCCGGACTCCAAGATTGTCCAGCCAGGACAGCCTTTGACCATCGTCTGTCGGCCCTCCGGTTATTCTTTGACTGATGTATTTGCAACAGGTTGGATCAGACAGCGTGATGGAAAACCAATGGAATGGATTTTTCATATGTGGGGACATAATGGTGACTTTTACCAAAACAATGCCCTGAAGAACAAGTTCAGCTACAGCAGAGACACTTCTGCTGGAACAATAACAATGACAGGACAGAATCTGCAGCCTGAAGACACAGCTGTTTATTACTGTGTGAGACGAGACACAGTGATATAAACCATAACCAACCCTGAACAAAAACCAGCCAACCATCAGAATCTAATTACAGAAAGCCTTCTCTGTGTTTGGATAAAGAGATGGTGGCATTTCTAATAAGTCTTGTGGAGTAACTAAACAATTTGACTGACACTCATTGTCAAGTTCTTTTCTAATTTATGCAGCTTCCCCACTTGAGAAGGGATGGACAAATCGATGTAGACTTTCGTTAACAGGGTTTTACTCAAAGGACCAAGCAATTTTCTTCATTTTTTATCCTCCATTTATTAATGTGTGTCAAGACATTCCATGATTGGTCCAGAAGCAGGTAAAAACCTTTAAACAAACCCAAAAGGAAAAAAAAATTTACTAATCTGCATGTAATATTACATAAACTAATTCCACTCAAACTACAAAGCAAATGATGACAAACTATATAAACAATACTAAGCAAACCACTGTGAATCAAACTCACAAAGAAATTAAAGTTAAATGAACAAGTAACTAAACTTAAGTTCTCCAACTTTATAATACATTTCACATTAACATTTACAATTACATAATATTTTCATTTATTTAAATATACAAACATCCGCCTTTCAATATTAGTTATAAATATTTACTTTATAAATATGAATAGCTAATGCTAAATTGATTAATAGTTAAACTTAACACCCAATAACACAACAATCATTAAAATCATTAAAATCAGTTCCAGACTTCACCACCACAATCCACCGCTGCGGTTAATAGGCGTTAATTGGCCGGTAAAGATGGCGGCCCGCTGTCGGGACGTGAGTAACTTTGCAGTCCGACCTCATAATGATACAGCTTCTGTCTTACCGGCTGCCTCTCCGCTCGTTTACAGATTCGTCCAGATCTGCACAAATTCCAGGATTTCTGATGAAGAGTCCCCAAACTCCAGTCCTCTTTGTTTGACTTTCTTTTCCGCCTTTTTTTCTTTCATTGTCCGTCCCTCTTTTAGGTCCGTGTGGAACATAGTGAGCGCATGTCTTTTTTTTCCTTTTCTGATTTGACTTCACACTCATAAAGAACTGACTTAAATTGTATATTATTTTCAAAACTGATTTACATATTTATTGAGCTTAGTGAATTGTGACTTTCAGCTCTCTTGTAAATTTCTTTTGTCTTGACCTTAGTAACTTACAGTAGCCTACAATAAAGATATTTATTAGGCTTGTTTTGTTTACAAAAGAATAATCAGCTGCATCTTTGACATGTTCGTCCCATTAAATTAGTTGAAAGAAGTTATCCAACTAATCTAAGCAATCTGGGTGAGGCAATAGGATTTACTGGAAATTTACTTTAGATTAAAATAAAATTCAAAAATCTGTCCTCTGACACAATATGGAATCACAAGTCTTTCCAACAGCACTGGCCCCAGATTTCAGTCCAATTCAATTCAAAATAGTGATTAAAGATTGGATTCAGATCAGACTCTCCATGTCTGAGTGTGCACTAGATGTCCCTGATCAAACCAAGTAACATTCTCTGATGCTACATTCATTGTCAGTTTCAGCACTTACACTTTAGGAGATCTTGAAACATTCTGTACGCCTTCTGACACTGCAGCTCAAATCTATTAGCAGTTTCTGCCTCCAGTGTATATACACCCAAGTTGAATTTATATGTGCTTCAAGTCAACCTCATTCTAATTAAACATCCTAAACAGATAAGCCAAACCACAGAAACCATCTTGTGTCTGTATTGTTATATCTTTTTTCTGCTGCATATCCTGCATTGTTTATATACATGGATATAGGAGACATCAGTAAATTATGTATAAAAGTAATATTAAGCAACATGCAGATTGTTATAGAGAGAACAAATTTGGCAACAGTTGACTATGAAACAATGACACATTACAACATTTTGAGATGTTTCTTTTGATTTTTTTTAAAGAAAATGCATCAAAAAAAAACCTGAAATCCACAACCCCTTTTTTATTAGTGAAAAAATAACCAATGAGTTGATATAAAGTTGTTTTATTGTCTCAACACATTGTTAATTGTCATTTTTTTTAAAAATAGGAATGTTTTAAACATAGAGCTTAAAAACTAATAAAGCATTTTTAAATTATTGCTAATTGGATCAAAAATATGAATAAAGACTGCAACCTTTGCAGCTATCACATTTCTATGACTTCTGTTTTTATCCTCCCACCTGAGGGTGGTGTAGGTTTTTGCATTAGGGTTTTTTACTGTGATATACTGGGGTGGCACACAGATACACACCAATACAAAAACCTCAGAATATAAACCTGAGAGAAATCCTCCAGTATGCAGAGAAAATAAAAACAGAACATCACCAGCATTTGCAGAACATGAGGTAAATATACTGTTTGTCTATTTGGAAGCTTGGAAGTTTAACAATTAGCCGTTTAAATTAATAAAGCAGCGAATGTAATTCAGAGTCCATTTCAGTTTTAAAGTATGATTGAGAGTTGATACCAAGTTTATTTCAAAGTAATCGCTAATGGAGATCAGACTCGTCAGTGAATGTTAATCTATTCCAGTAAAACAAATGGATCTGGTTTTAGTTGTTGTTACTTTGGTGGTACAGGTTTTTGTTGAAGGACTCAGTGAAGATGTAGCACTGTGATTATGGTTTTGACTACTGGGGAGACGGAACCACAGTCACTGTTAGTCCAGGTGAGGCTTCTTAAAATATTATCAAAAACCTTTCTTATTGCTGTGTTTTAAAGTAATTTTGGTAATGTGAAGTGTTGTTTTTTTGGTTTTGGTGGTTTTATTATGTTAAAAACACGCTGCATGAACCGCCTTAATAGATTTTACATTATAGAGGAGATAATTTTATTAAGTTCCTAATTTATGTGTTTTTTTTTTTTCTTTTTGTTTTGTTAAAATAATATTCCTTGAATTTTGTTCATTTTTTTTGTTCTATTTTAATTATCCCTCTGATCAACAAAATTGTTATTTTTAACAAAAGCTTCATAAAAGAATTTAGGCTTTCAATTTATATTAATACATGTAATGTGAGATTTCAGGAATTAAGCAGGGTAGAAAAAAAAAGAGTATTATAAATAATCGCTTCTTGCAAACACCCAAAATGTCTTACACATTGTCACTCACATATGAAAGCATTGCAGTTACATAAAATCTAACAATTACATAATAAAATAATTGAGAACAAAATGTAATGACAACTGCTGCAAGAATAAATAGAAGCAATTGTGAAAATACAACAAAATATTGTTTATAGACACGAAAAACGACAAAGTACTTTAGCGCTATATTAAAATTATCTTGTACCATTGACTGCACATCTCTCATAACAGTTGTGGTGAAATGGAAAACATGAAAATAAACATTCATAAATCCTGATTTAAATTGAAACTTTATTACATAAAATATATTTCCCATATTAATATTGTCCTATCAGTTGCTTTGAAGCCATTTTAATTACTGAAGAGAAACAGAGTTTTTATATTTTGTAGGTGTTGCAAAAACGAAGATTTAGAGATAGTTTAGTCCTCGGATGTCTTTAACCATAAAATAGAATAGATGTGTGAAAAATGTTTCTGTAGATGAAAACTTAACTGAGTCAGTTTCTTCTGCTCCACTGTGGCTCTTGGAACAGAATTAAACCAACTCTCAAGTGTTGTCTAAATAATTTGTACCAAAAATGTAGTTTGTGTGGAAGGAGCTGACGTTAGTAAAGTTTTCTCCCTGTAAACTCACACGTACCGCTCTGTCCTCTGGAACATTAGAATCTCATATTCTTGGAGAATTTAAATCCATTGGTCTAAAGCAAAACCAAAGTCTCTGCAGCGTCTTCAAAAACACAGAGAAGCTCAAAACCTTTGCTTGTTTTATTGTATATTTAAAGCTGCATTGAGATGGGCAATATTATGGAAATTAATGTTATAAATGTAATTAGATTTATACTCAAATAATGTTATGTTTGATAAAAACTTAATGAAAGAGAAGTTTTTTGCTTAAAAACCGCAGCATAAAGAATAATTGAGTTGTATGAGCTCAAAAAACATTATGGGAATCGAACAATTGTCATTATTTATGATTAAGACTATGGAGTATAACGAAACAGCACATCCATACAATGACAAAACATGAAGCTTTTTTTTTCTAACCAAAAATTATGTTAAAAATAAATTAGGGCCAAATAAGAGAGACGAGAAGAAACCTAAGCACCCGCTTCGGATGTTAACATCCGAAGCGGGTGACCTAAGCATAAGTTGTGATAATCTGAACTACAAAAGGCCAAGAAACTTTAATTATTTTTTTACAATTGCTTGTGTTTATGTTACGCACTTTGGCTGCTTAAATGCATTTTAATTTATACACAACAGAGTTTTTAATATACATAATTTATTAAAATAATGACTGGAATAGATAACCCGAAAGCATGTTGAGTTCTAGCAAAATACTCCCTGCACAAAATTATCTATTTTTAAATAAACTATCTACATGTGTAATCTCACACAGGGGAGTTTTGTATCTGACATAATATCACTACCTAAAAAAAATTATTTCATTTATGTGTTATTATAAAGATCTGATATTGAATTAAATAATAAAAGTAACCTTTTTAAAATGGTATTAAAAGTACTGGCAAAACATTTCCCAACATAAATGTCTTTAAATTTATGAAGTAAGAGGAATATTTATTTACAAATATAATATGTTTCTTGCCCCCTAAGGCAATTCAATGGTGAAATGTACAGAAAATAAGAAAGTTTTTGAAAACTTTTTAAAAGTTTAAAATTCTTAAGTTATGATTTTAAACAAACGTTTATATGAACGTTTTAGAGAGAGAGAAAAAAGATGATGTTTATCTTGCTTGACAAACTTCAGTTCATATTTTTCATTACATCTGATTCATTAAAATGATGATTTGCTTTTCTTTGTTGGAACAGGTGATTCCCCTCAGACTCCGTCCCTCTTCGTCCTCAGTCCTCTGTCGACTCCTGACTTCCCCCTGAAGACAGCAGACGAGCTCGGTCCAAACGTCTGTCTGGTCACAGATTTCCGTCCAAAGGGGGGAGAAGTGGTTCTGAATGGAAAAGGGGGTCCGGTCAACGTGAGCACTGATGATGCCGTCCTGTCAAAGGACAACACCTACAACTTTGCTGCATTCAGCAACGAAACCATCTACTCCTGTGGGATGAACGGGGCCTTCGGCAACAATGAAGCTGGTACCAAAGTTTTGCCTCAGTTTTGACCAAAACTGTTTCCCACAGAATTTGAAATTATCCATTGCTGAAAAATGTTTATGTGGTGAAATTATCTCTCTGTCAGAGTTTTTATAATGTTTGTGTGACTGATTTTCTTTCTGCCTCTAATCAGATGATGAATGTGGCAGCATTTATCCAGGTGAGTCTGATCTCTTCATGTCTCAGTTTGGTTCCATCACTGATCGCTGCTGTTTGTGTTCAGTTCAGTCTGAACTCTGTTTCTCTGTCGTCCAGAAAAAGCCAAGCTGAACTTCTACCTGCTGCTGATGAACGGAGTCCGAGTGGTGTTCACCAAAGCTCTGGCCTTCAGCACCGTCCTCACCATCAGAGGCCTGCTCTTCTGAGAAAAAAAACAATATACGACACAAACCTAAAGTCAATAAGATTTAAAGTTTGAAATTTTGCTATCAGATTTTTACCCCTAATTGTGTAAATGTGAAGAGTGGCATATTTATCACTGAAAGTCTCAAGTTTATTTTAAGCCAAGTTTATTTGTTTAGCACATTTCAGCAACAAGGCAATTCAAAGCGCTTTGCACCATAAACACTTAATACAGACACCAATTATGAAATAAGCAATAAATATTACACGTTGTTAAATGATGTCATCAACTTCACCAAGCAAATCATAAAACAAACCAAAAAAAAGCCTCTGCCAAAAACCTTCTGTCCATTAAAGATATATTTGTATTCAGGCAGCTCTTGTCTCAAATTAAATGTGCTTAGGTTTTTCTGCAATCAACGGAGTAATAGGAACTGCAATAAATATTAAACACTTGGCTTATTTTTCAATATGAGAGCTTTTAGACCATCACAAAATTAAGAAAATGTGTGCGTGGTCCACATAAACACAAGTAATGCGATAAAATAAATAAGTAAATCAATATACCAAATTGAATTGATTAATCATTTAGTAAAATGTTAAATAATTAAACTGCAAACACTTTTGAATTTATCTAGAAATCTGACTTCAGTTGTTTGTATTAAATATGTATAGTCTAATCATCAGTGATGAGAATTTCTAAAATCTTTCTGCAGGCTTAGTTAATTTGTCATGTGGTAATGTTGCATGGAAAGATTTCCTTAGAGGTTTTTCAATATGCTTTGTGTTTCACGCTTTAATGCCAGGAAGTATCTGATTAGTCTGTATTAAATCATCAAGGTATGTATTTCATTAAATATGTTTCCAGGTTCTTTTGTATTTTTCTATATATCTGTGGTTAATGCTCTGAATTAAGCACAGACACATTTTTGGTTGAAATGTGTTACTGGTTTGTTTGAAATACACAGAAATAAAACTTTGTAGCTTTATTTGAGTGTTCATTGAGCATAATGTTTAGAAAATAAAAAAAAACACATAAATCATAATAAATTGCACGAAAATTAAACCTATTAGCTTTTTTCTGTATTTTTGTGTTAATTCCCTCCATAAAGTATTTTTAGACATCATCATATCTTTTAGCATGAGTTTGATGAAGCTCAGATTCTTTTATTACAGTTCTCGTTTTGTCTTTCGGTGCAACAGTTTCATCAGTTGAAACCACATTTCGACAGGAAGTTTAAGCAGGAGATGTAAATCTGACTGGAACCAAACAGCAGCTCAGTTTCCCATCAACGGGGTACGATTTGGTTAACCTCATTTCTGGCTCTGGTTCTGCCTTTCGAAAAAGCTTTTTACAACCATAGAAGAGAATGACTCTCTTTTTCTTTTTCAATTTATGAAATGAATTAGGCTGTACTTTCTATTGATACTAAAAAAACATCACAGAACTGAAAAGAGATTTGGTTGAAATTTGTATTGAGAATACAAATACTATGATCCTAGAGTGTTGGGCAGTTTTTGTTTTTTGTATTACATGAGGGTACTTTTAATGCAAAAATGTAGAAACAGTTTACTGGAGCACACTTAATGAGGGGCAGATTATAAAAGGGAATTCCACCTGAGTCACCATTAAGTAACGTCATGACAAAGCTTTGCACATTTGTCTTAATTAAGGACGATGTGAGTCAGCATAATGTTCTCTGGGGAATTTATTAGAAGAATGCGGTCAGGTCAAATATGCTTAAACAAGGGCGCAGTTTCTTGGAGGAAAAAGACAACGCATTAAAAGTTAGACTCAATTTAATGCAAAACAAAGATGTGTCAACACAATTGCAGCACCAGGTTTACCCATAAGATTACAAATGGACAAATTGAAAACCTATCACGTGATTATTAGGACACTGCTCTGAACAATATGACTCTCACACTCCCTGGTAGATCAGGTGTATGTGAAAGAGTAACCCATGGGGTGTGTCTGGGTGTGTGTGTGTGTTCCACACAAACATAACTGCTTCTAGTCGTAAACTGGATTTTCATGATGAAAAGTGTAATAAATAGGTTAGTTTTAGGTTTAATGCTGTCAGATTTAATGCATTAAAGTGTCAAAGGTAATTGTAAAAGGGAAATATCTGAGAAACACATTATATAGTTGCTGGGGCCTTAGTTTGCAGCTAAACAAAAGAGCATAATTCAGAGAAGCCCAGGACATTAATCCCTCTGATTGACCAGAGAGGGCGCCGTAACACCACTAATGATTCAGAAGAAGACTGGAATTAAGTCAGTTATCCTCAATATGTGGCTGCAACTATTTTATGTACTGTCATGCATAATTTGTTCAAGGTGCTATTGCTTAAAATTCTGAAACAACAACAACATAAAAAGGAGCAGGGTATCAGACTATAGCAATAAAAAAACTCAATTATAACAATAATTTTACAATATGGACTGATTGCAGATTATCTGAAATAGATAAGAGCAAAAGCTTTTACAGACAGATAGATCATTAGATTAGAGGAAATAGGTATAGAAAAAAATCTCCATTTCTTTTGAATAATTTAATTCTCATTACCAGAGAGGTCCTCTTGGTCCTCTTGGTCCTCTTGGTCCTAATGCAAGTTTTCGTCAATGTAATTAATGCTCTTATGTGTCTCTTCACTGTTATCCTCCCAACGTCTTTTACTGGGTTTCCAAATAAAATGTACCTCTAACAGGAGTTACATGTTATGAATATCCTCTGTATACGCCATTATTTAGACTTGATGTAACATCAGTATATTTTGAATACATTGTTCCGCTATCATCCAGAAATAGGTGGGGAGTATCTGTTTTCTTTGTAGTTATTGCCTGGAAATATGTGTTTTGGTATATTTAGTGCAGAAATATAACAATCAAAAGTTATATAGTTGCATTTGAACATACTGAATTCAAAATGCCTTTATTCACTGAAAAGTTAATATCCATAATTCAAACTAAAAAGACATTGTGGCACAATAAAGACAGTTATAAGTGACATACTGTTCAGACAAATGTAATTCTGAAAAGTTTCTGAGGAGGAGTTAATGCAAAACACACCAAACACCTGTATTTATCACCAGGAAATGCCTGAAGACATGCACACATAGTTTAACATGATGGGCTGTTGGACAGGACCGCTGCTCTTAACTGTCTTCATGACAGGTGAATTTATGTACATCCTAAATATATTATCTTTTTATTTGTGCCACCAGATTAAATCACTTGATTTTTTTTTTCTTTAATTTTGACAGGTGTTACTGGACAGACTCTGACAGAGTCTGAACCAGTGGTTAAAAGACCAGGAGAATCCCACAGACTGACCTGTACAGGCTCTGGATTCACATTCAGCAGCTATCCCATGAACTGGGTCAGACAGGCTCCTGGAAAAGGACTGGAATGGATCGCTTTTGTGCACACATATAGTTCCCATTTCTTTTACTCCCAGTCTGTCCAAGGTAGATTTACCATCTCAAGAGACGACTCCAGCAGTAAAGTCTACCTGCAGATGAACAATCTGAGGACTGAGGACACAGCAGTGTATTACTGTGCAAGAGACACACAATCATATACACGGATAGAACAGTGATACAAAAACTACTTCCTCTTTTAGACATCAACACCGGGAACAGTCTCATGTTTTCATATCTGAATTAACATTGTAGACATGTTAAGATATCTACAATTGCAAAGCAAGTTAAAATAATTTAAGTTATTATTAATTAGAATTTTACAGAATGGTTTGTCTTTTCTTTTCATGTTTTATCATCTGTATAATTAATTTCATCATCAGTAGCAAATTTATTGCAGTCAACATTTGAGAAATACTTTTATTTTGTTTGCCTTTGAGAATATTTTCCATTATGCTTTAACTAAAGTCAAACTTCTCTATTTTCAGTTATTTCACAAATAATTTACTACTATAGTGTTATTAAAAGTTTAAGTTAAAGAGCATTAGACTGACAGTATCAAATACAAGAATAAATATGCTTAAATTTCATTTTATTTTATTTGCCCTTTATTTATACAAGTCGTCTTGTTGAGATCTAATATCTCATTTACAAGAGAGACCTGTTGTAAACAAGCAAAATTACAAACACAAATAACACAAAAACTCCTATAATGTTTGAAGCATGAACATTAAATATCCCACTGATGATAGAAAATGGAAAACTAATTTCCTGACTTTTTTTTTTAAAGAGATGTCATCTTTTAATGAAATTATCTGTAGATTAATAGAATCTCCTGATTGATCTCCCCCTCCTCACGTTTAAATTGTGAACACCGAGAAGAATTACTGATGTGCAGTAAGGTGAACATCTGACCATCAGTCTTCAAGGAGCGTTCATCAGCCTGCAGGAAAAAGGACTGGAGAGAACTGGGCTAAAGCTTTAAGAAAAATTGGGATTTAACTTTAGGAAATCACAGCTAAAATATAAATATTTTACTATCATTTGGTATGTTTTGTTTTAAATTCACAACTTCATTAGTATGTTTATATTGTATTCAATTTTGGCAAAAATGCAATAGAGGTCAGGATAGTATCATTGAAACGACTCAGCATAAATTCAGGAGCATAAAATGAAATATTCACTGAAAGTAAATTAGACAATGTTGCTTTATTTTCTATTTAAATGAATGTTACATTGAGTTTGTTGAAAGTTCAATATTGAATCATTTCAATAGTTCTACTACAAAACAACTGCAGCGAATCCATGTGCTTAAATGAACATTGATGTATAGAAAAAATGCGTTTCTAACTTGAAGAAACATAATGGTGATTTTCTTCTGATATATTTGGCACATTTGCCTTTATAATATGATACAAATGTGGATGTCAGACTTCAGACCTCCTCCTGTCAGACTGTCTTATTTAGAGGGAAACCCTTCAGTCACTCCTTCCAGCTTCAAGATGATGGTCAAACTGTTTGTTCTGCTTACAGTGATCTGTCTGCCTTGTGAGTTGCTTTAAATGCAATATTCTAATCAACCTTTAATTATTTAATTTGGATTTTATTCTGTTTAATCTGTTTCATTGACTTTCTGAATCTCTCTCAGGTTTAAACAGCCAGTCTCTGGAGTCCATTCCTTCCACCTCAGTGGTGAAAAGGCCTCAGGATGTTCTGACTCTGTCCTGCAGAGGATCTGGATTTGATTTCTCTCGATATGGAATGAACTGGATCAGAAAACCTGAGGGGAAAACACTAGAATGGATGGGTGCAATTTGGTATGATTCAAGTAAAACAGAGTATGCCAGCTGTGTTGAAGAACGCATTGAAATCACCAGAGACAACAGTATTAGCATGACATATCTGAAACTGTCCAACCTGAAACCAGAGGACTCTGCTGTGTATTACTGTGCTGGAGCCTCACAGTGGCTAATGTGAGCACAGAGGCTGTACAAAAACTCCCCACTGAGAAGAAGGTGACGATGCAACAGTAGCATTAAAATACACATATATATATTCTTTACATTTAAGTTCTTATTTTAATGTGGTCATGTCATGTGACTTAACTGTATATAAAGTCAACGGCTAGCTACATCAACAAGACTGAGGTTTTCTGTTCATTTTCCTTTGAACACATATCTGTGGTTTTCAGACATATGATCTTATAAATTTGTTTGTTTTTTTTAGCAGAAGAAATCATATCTTGAGTTTTAAGATGAGAAAAAAAAATCTCATTCTACTTGTGTTCTCTCTCGCTCTCTAATATATAAACTCTCTTGCTTCTTAGGGTTAGTTTTATTTAAACACTCAGATAAGGCCATATGCTGTGGATCTGGTCTCTCTAATTCCTTTTGAATCAATTGAATCAGAAAACGTGAGGAAAACACTCTGAAATGGATGGGATTTGTTTATAACAATGTAAATAGAACAGACTAGTCTAATCTTTAGAGTAAAATACCACAGCAATAGCACGATGTATCCAACTTTGTCCAGTTGAAGTAAAAAAACAGTGTTGTGCATCATTGTGCAAAGGAAACACATTACTTAAAGTAGGTGGAGAAGCTGAACTACAGCTCTAAAGAAAGTGTTTCAATGTTGACCACAAGGCACCAGTATAGTCTGATGATAGTGATTACTGATAAACATTCCTTAAATGCAAGCACACATTTATGACAATTTCAATAATCTGTAGGGAAATACAAGCTCTCTCTCAGACACACACGTGTAAAACTTGTGCACCCATACAAATAATCCAAAGCTTCAAGGTCACACAAACACAGTTTCATATTTTATAATGCAACCTATCCACCAGATACAAGATCATGGCTGAAAAGCCATAAAATGAAAAAAAATAAAATTCTGCATTGACTCCTCTAACAAAGGAGGAGTCAATGCAAAACTGTCAGTCGGTTTCACCATTTATGTTCCAAAACAAAGTTCAGGGACTCATTCTAACATCTGAGCTCTGAACAGAACTCACACCAGGGACTTTTACAATGATCAGAACAATTTTTTTGGTTGTTTTTCTCATTGTGCTTTGTATTGTAACTGGTAAGATCATGGGGGTTTAGCAGAAAGAAAGTAAGATAATGTTTATTTTGTGATTGCATTAACAAATTGTTTCCATATTTGCAGATACAGATGGTCAAACTCTAACCCAGTCTGAATCAGTGAATAAAAGGCCAGGAGAATCCCACACACTGACCTGCACATATTCTGGGTTCAGTAGCACTCCTTACATTAACTGGATTACACAGGCAGCTGGAAAAAGACCAGAGTGGCTCGGCTGGATCAGTGATACTGGCCGTGGCAGCGGTTTTTCTGAGTCAGTGAAAAATAGGTTTAGCATCTCCAAAGACAACAACAAACAGCAGGTGTATCTGCAGCTGAACAGCTTGAAGATTGAGGATTCTGCTGTTTATTATTGTGTTCGAGACACACAGTGCCACAAAAAACAGAAACCCTGTACAAAAACTAACCATATTAAACCAAGTTCAAAAATTAATTTCTAGATGTTAGTCTGTAGAGAAACACTGAGAAGGTTTCTGGAAATACACGCTCACATTACACAGAGAAAGAGATGGCAACAAAATTAATATATATGTAAATCTAAAAGATTAATAGTATGGACTTTTGGATCAGCTGCATTTGCCTTTTAAACCTAATTCAAATGCTGACGTCATACTTCAGATCTCCTCCAGTCAGACTGGCTTCATTAAATGACGGTTCCTCACCCACAGCTTCAGTTTCAAGATGTTGATCGGACTGTCTGTTCTGCTGACAGTGCTCTGTCTGCCCTGTGAGATTTTTTATACTGTCATACATACAGTATATTATGCCTCACATTGTTTGTGTCCAACTTAATTTCTGCTTTTTGTGACAGGTTTTAACAGCCAGGGTCTGGAGTCCATCCCTTCCACCCCGATGGTAAAAAACCCTCAGGAAGTTCTTAGTCTGTCCTGTAGAGGATCTGGATTTACCTTTGGTAGCTCAGGAATGCACTGGGTGAGAGAACCTCCAGGAAAACCATTGGAGCACATAGGTGCAATTTGGTATGACGCAAGTAAAACAGTTTACGACACCATTGTTGAAGGACGCATAGAGATCACCAGAGACAACAGCAATAGCATGGTGTATCTTAAACTGTCCAACCTGAAACCAGAGGACTCTGCTGTGTATTACTGTACACGAAACACACAGTACTTCATATGAGCACAGAGGCTGTACAAAAACTCCTCACAGAGCAGACTGTGACAGAAAACAACAATGATATGGGCATACTAAACAGACAAGTTGATTGTGTGGTTTGAGTTTTCCTATTTGTCTCTGTTAAGACAGAAGGAGATGTTAACCTACCTGGCATGGAATAGAGATTTTATATTGGTCTACAGTTTTCATAAACATATTCATGTATGCAAAAACAACCCATGAAATATTAATTCAATAACTGCAAAAAAAAGCAAAGTAGAGAAATCTTCAACATTTTGTATCATCCCTGTCTAGTTTTCATCAGTGTGTTCCAGACCATTTCTTGTTGTACCTCTTCTTTGTCTTGGTAAGAACATTTCTGCTTAAGATCTGAGCTTTATATTTTTCATGAGGAGTTATATGAAAATATTTTTTAAAAATTTTATGTTCTCTGAAAATGTAGCTTATGACATGTTTAAAAATATAAATTTAAATAAAGTATGCAAAGCCATGATCAATATATGTATTGAATTTACTAAATGTCTTCACGAGGCTCATGTAGATGATTAAAAAAATAACTTTTTAAAAATATCAGTTTTTGAACAGGTATTAAACATACTCTTTTATTAATCACACAATTATGTTTTATTGTTTTGCATTGATCTGATTTAATACTTTAATATGAAGTTGTGTTTTAATGTGCTGTAATGAGAAAATCATAATTAGAGTAGAATCAGAGTCTTGGAAACATCAGCTCCTGTTGATATCGTATACAATGTGTTTCACAAGTGAATTGAGTTAATTATTTTGTGAATTATTTTTTCCATTTATATTCAAATTTATTTCGTTACTGTTGAATTTTTGTACAAACCCTTCCTTTCTTCTTCAAAGGGGAGGAGTTAATTCAAAGTAACTGCACTTATCTGTTTCTGAGTTTAAGAACTGCAGTAAATCACTGACAAACTCGCTGCAGAGTGAGCAGGGAGAAATGACTCCTACAATGATAAGACCAGAGGCTGTGTTTGCTTTTCTCATCCTGTTTGTTAACTGGACAGGTAAGACAATAAGGTTTTTAACCAGCTTGTTGACTATGCAGAACAGAACCATTAGACGTCAATCGATAACAATTAACCTGCCTACAGGAACTGATGGCCAAACTCTGACTGAGTCTGAACCAGTGGCGAAAAGGCCTGGAGAATCCCAGAGACTGACCTGCACATATTCTGGGTTTGATCAGCATCACTGGAACGCTTGGATCAGACAGGCAGCTGGAAAAGGACTAGAATTTCTCGCTACAATCAGTGGTAACAGTGGCAGCATCTACTACTCTCAGTCAATTAAAGGCCGGTTCACCATCTCCAGAGAGAACGGCAGAAACCAGGTGTATCTGCAGATGAACAGCCTGACAGCTGGAGATTCTGCTGTTTATTACTGTGTCCGCCACTCACGGTGAGACAGAAAGCAGAAACACTGTACGAAAACTCCACTGTGCATAAAAAAACCCAACAGATGACATAAGAGGAACATTTTACTCAAACCTCCAAGAGAAATATAATCATTGGACTTCATTAAGCAATCTTCCTTTGCTGAGAACATAAAACGAGCTGGCTTTGAAAACCTTGTAAGATTCATTGTTTGTATTTATTTTCTTATTTGCTTTAAAAGTGTTGAGATCACCCTGCCAACATCTACTGTTGTTCTGTACTTAACAGCATACCTTTGTAAAAATGTCTCAAAGTTTATAACTTGTCTTCCTTTACAGCATCTATGTGAATAAAATTGTTTTAGTGTAATTTACAGTAATCATCAACCATAAAAGAGCAAAAACCTATGACTGAGTAAGTTTTCCCTTCTTTTATGTGATTCAGATAGAAGAATAAGATAAAATTGAGTAAATAAATTAATAATAAATGATAATATTGTAATGATCAGATTTGTTTGATAATTATCATACAGTATCTATTTAATCTCAATGAAATCAACAGACATATGATTTGAAATTATGCAATTTAAGTCAAAAGCTAAACATACAGTATCTATGCTCATTCAATGTCGTGAACTTGCTTCAAACTGCAAAGACCCAAAGATGGGTTGTATTCTGGGGAAAAAAAAGTATTTTGTTTGTTCAGGAAGTTACATATTTATGTAAGAGGATGTCATTTGGATGTTGTTCTGAAGATGAAATCAATGACCCGAGGGTGGAGGTTTTTGACCCTCCCCTTCAGTGAGTTGATGCAAATATGCAGAGTGTTCAGAGTATTTCTGCCCTGTTGATTTATCTCTTATTTTGTGTGGAGCATCAGAAGTCTGATCAGAGATTTCAGGATGATGAAGGCACTGACTTTTTTTATCCTTTCTCTCTCTCTGCCCTGTAAGTTAACTTGCTTCTTAAAGTTGTACTTGTTTTTTTCTGATAATAATAATAATAATAATAATAATAATAATAATAATAATAATAATAATAATAATAATAATAATAATAATAATAATAATAATAATAATAATAATAAAAAAATATGAATGCTCTCTGTCCTTTATTTTAGGTTGTAAATGTCAAAGTATGGAGTCCATTCCTTCTAGTGCAGTGGTGAAAACCCCTGGAGAGTCTTTGAGTCTCTCCTGCAGAGGATCTGGCTTCACTTTTAGCTGCTGTTGGATGCACTGGATCAGACAACCTGCAGGGAAACCACTGGAGTGGATGGGATTAATATACACTGATGGGAGTGGAACACAGTATTCTAGCAGTCTTCAGGGCAGAATTGGAATCACCCGAGACAACAGCAAGAACATGGTGTATTTAACACTGTCTAACTTACGGCCAGAGGACTCTGCTGTGTATTTCTGTGCCAAGGAAGCACAGTATTCAAGTTAGTATGGAAGACTGAACAAAAACCCCATATAAATATTTTGATATTGACCATTAGGTGGCAGTGTAGACTGAGAGCAGATAACCTGGAGTAAGCAGTTCCTTCAGTATGTGGATATCACAAAAGCAACATATTGTGATCCTTCTTAATGATTCATTTTTGCATTGTGAGGAAAAATTTCCCAAAGGTTAAAAATTTTAATTAAAATTGCATTTCTGCCCTGTGTGAAGAAACTTATTTAAGATATTAATTTTGGTCAATTTGAATCTCTTGAGATGGAAGGAACACATTGATCTCATATTCTAATATAATTTACATTTTAATTTCCCCAAATCTTACAATCAGTATGGAGATATACCTTGCTTTTTCCGATGGAGGAAATGAAAAACCTTCCAAAAGGTCAAAAAGTCAAGCAAACATGAATAGTCAATTTGAAATGGTATGGGAAGCCTTACTCTTTACTTTTCATGCCTGATATTCAGATGGGGGTTAGACTTCTACTTTCATTGTATATCATGCAGACATAAAGGTATAAAACTAATCACAAAAAAGAGGTAGCAATTCACGAGTAATGAGTCTTTGAATGACCTAAAGTATCCCAGTGAGACATGTGGGATGTGGAAAAGGAGGTTGTGTGTAACAGGGGAATACGAACATGGCCATTATTTAAAGTCAATAAGCTTCACAAAAACATACAATATCACACAATGTAAGTAATGGGGGAAAAAACACAAAGAAAACAACATATCCTCTACATGGAGACCACACAGAGCACAGCTGCTGTTTGGGTCTTGTGGTTTCTCAAATCTCATAAAACCATTTGAGAAAGTTCTAAAAAATAGTTTGAGACACATTTCTCAACTTTAAGTAGACATTAAAATTTTACACCTTTAATCTCTGCATGGCATGCACCTTAACATTATTTAATTTTTCAAAAGTTACCTAAAAAGGTTTGAAAAACATTGAAAAGTATGATTGAGCAGGTTTTGTGTTTTAGAAAATAAGAAAGAGGATGCAAAACTACAAACCCGTCTTAGCAAGTCCAAGCTTTATTTTTAAGGTGGAGCCCATGCATGTCAGATATCATCTGCTCCTTTAAACGTGTTGCAAACCAAAATCAGAAACTCATTCAGAAACATGTTTCAAACAGAACTAGAGAAGTAACTTTTAAAATGGTAAAATACTTTTATTTGGTTGTTCCTATCATGTTTTCATCATTACTGGTAAGAATAAAGTTATAGTTAAAACAGAGAGGAATTTTATATGGTTGTATTATCAAACTATTTCTGCAGGTACTGATGATCAAACACTGACTGAGTCTGAACCAGTGGTTAAAAGGCCTGGAGAATCTTACAGGCTGACCTGCTCATATTCTGGGTTTAGTAGCACTCCTCACATAGTTTGGATTCTTCTTCTCCATCTTCTCTCCGTCCTTGAAAAACCGGTTCACCATCTCCAGAGACAAACAGGAATCAGGCATATCTGCAGCTGAACAGCTTGACAAGTCAGGATTCTGCTGTTTATTACTGTGCATGAGAGTCACTGTGACACAGAAAGTAGAAAATTTGTTCAAAAACTTCATAGGCCGACTACATGAACAGCTTTAACATGAAGCCACCATAGATGGCACCATCAGGCCACTGAACATCTTAGATGCATTTCCTGTAACAACAAAGCTTTTAGTTTTACAAAATATCCTCTGAGCTGTTTATATTTTTTAATCAGTAAGTTTTCAAACAGAAATGAGTGATTTACTGTTAAATGAAGCTTAAGCACAAATTGAAACTGGAAGACTCTTTCTAGCCCCACCTGCAATGTCCAACCGGTGCATCCCGTTCATCACCGTCGAGCAATCAACGCTGGTCCAAGACACGTCACGTCCAATCACCGTCCAAGTTCCAGCTGATAAGGACCACCGTCCATGGCGTCTTCCGCTTTCCAGCAGAGCTCAACCCATCACCGCCCCTTCACCTCCACTCACCCCGCCCTTCAGCCGCATTCGTCACCAACCTTCCACCACCACCAGTGCCGGGTCCTGGGGGATGACATTCCTATCAGCATCTAGAATGCTCATCCGAGCTTATTGCAAATTTTACGATAATCAAGGTCCTCAGCCAGGGCCCGAGCGCCAAAGATTTAATTCATGCTTGTTAATAAACTTTTCTAATCATCTCCCTTTCTCTGTCTGAGTCTCTCCAGATTGAAATATGTCTATATGAACATATAACGGTTCATACACATGAATTGTTAGCACTTCTAGAATAATATTTTATTATCATACTCTGATTTATCTGTCTTATGGGAATAGAGACAAAAGGATATGAGTCTGAGTTTTGTTTAAATGTAATAATTACTAAAAGGATTTTATTACCTTGTGAAGAATAACATTCTATGCAAAAGTACATTAAATATTAACCTTATTCCAAATGTGTACATTTCATGCAAATACAAGCAAAATATTTTTTGGGTCAAATTTCCCAGAAATCATTAACATTTCAACTATGCATCACTGGAAATTACTGATTTTATGTAAACCGTTTCCAAGGGTCCTGAAAAGCGCTATTTAATTCTCTTGTCATTTCATTTAATTTTAAGGGTTTTTTTACAAAACGAAGAAGGAAAATAATTTGTACTTTTTACTATTTTCACTAAACACAATGAACTGAATAATTCAAATGTAAAATATCTGTTCTTGATTTGATCTTAAGTAATTATTAATAATTTTAACAGGTCTAATCTTGTGATTTTCCCTCGGAGGAGGAGTTAATGCAAAGAATTGTCTTCCTGCTCTATTTATATCCAGAGAGAGACAGGAAAACACAGTTAAACATGATGGACCGTAGGTCAGGGCTCCTGGTATTCACTATCTTCTTTGCAGGTGAAAAGATGAATCTATCTTTTCTTTAATTTTCTTTTATGTGTCTCATTAGTTACTCACACTTCTGTTTTTGTAGGTGTTGCAGGTCAGACTCTGATAGAGTCTGAACCAGTGACTAAAAGACCTGGAGAATCCCACAGACTGACCTGTACAGGCTCTGGATTCACATTCAGAGACTATCCCATGAACTGGGTCAGACAGGCTGCTGGAAAAGGACTGGAATGGATCGCTTTTGTGCACACATATAGTACCTCTCGCTATTACTCCCATTCTGTCCAAGGCAGATTCATCATCTCAAGAGACGACTCCAGCAGTAAAGTCTATCTGCAGATGAACAATCTGAGGAAATTTAAAAAATAAAAATGTAATATTTTTCTTAGATAAAGAAATATATTCTGAAAGTGTTTTTTCTTTTCTTTAATTGAAACAGTACGGAAGCTTTTAAACTGCCAGAGCTTTGAAAAAGCTTAAAGCAGCAATGTTTTTTTTTAAATAGGACCTCCATCATTAGATCAAAATACAAAACGTTTTAAAATGAGAATCATTCTGGTCTTAATGTGATATAAAAATATGTTACTCTGACAGATTACACATGCTTAAATAAAGCATAACAGGCCTGTTTTATCTCCCAGTCTTCTCATTTCACTTCTTATAAAACACTGAAATGTCCTGGGAAATGTTACTGTTACAACCTTTCTCATTTAAAGGTTTAGCAACTTTCACTATAGTCATACAGTCAAAAAAGTCATATGGGGAGTGGGACTACTGCCAATGTCCATCAGTCAATTGGCAACAGACTGCACTGCATCAAACACATGGCCAACATTCAGAGTAATTTAGACTTTTCAATTATCGTAGCATTCAGTTTGTAGGATGTGAGACGAAGTCTGCATATAGATAGTGAGAAGATAAAATCTCCACATACAAAGGACTTGGCAAGGAGTGGAAATGCAAATTCAACAAGTTTCTCCCTCACTCAGCTACAAAAGACTTCCCCTGACCGTATCCTTTACCAAAGATCATGTTCCGACTAATTCTGCTGCAGCTGCTTCTGGCAGCAGAATGTGAGTGTCTAGGTTTCTTAATCCACTTGATGGTATTTTGCACAACTGATTTTTCAGAAATGTGTTTTTTTTTTTCTCAACAGGTGTGAGGTGTGAACAGCTGACACAGCCATCATCTTTAGTTTTGCAGCACGGCCAGCAGCTAGCCATCGGCTGTCAGGTCTCTTATTCTGTGGGTAACCATCACACTCATTGGATCAGGCAACCACCAGGAAAAGAGCTGGAGTGGATTGGAGGGGCTCGTGTTGGATATGAAGCATACCAGAAAAGTTCTCTAAAGAACAAGTTCAGTTTCAGCTTAGAGTCATCCAGCAACACAGTGACTCTGAACGGGCTGAATATGCAGCCTGATGATACTGCTGTGTACTATTGCGCCAGACAGTCACACTGATACAAATCATTAGTGCAGCTGTACAAAAACCCCACCGAGTCTGAGCATATTATGAAGCCAGAAGAGGAGGCATTCTCACCATACTTACTGTCAGGACTCTGGGTTTTTGGTTTGGTTTTGCTTTTCATTTTATTTAGCTTTATGTTTTAGTTCACTTTAGTTTAGCACTTCATTGTCCTTTTGATATTATTATTTGATATATTTAGTGTAATTAGAATTGTCTTATTGCTTTCCTTATTTCAGTCCTTTATAGTGTTTCTAGTTAGGTTTATTTTTTAGTTACCTTAGGTTCTGTCCTTGTTTGTCTGAGTCCATGTCAAGCCTTCTTTAATGACTATAGTTTGTTTCTGTTTTATCATTCTAGTAATTTCTTATTTCAGCCTCCCTGCAGTGTTTCTAGTAATGTTCATTTCTTAATTTCATGACCCTAGGTTCAGTTATTTTTTCATGTCTTTGTATATCTTCCTTTAATAATTCTAGTTAGGTTATTTCTTAAGTCCTTCTAGCATCCCCCCCCCCGAAGCAATATTTGTTCTTATTTTGTCACTTTAGGTTCAGTTAGTCTTTCTTTATCAATTCTAGTTAGGTTATTTCTTTGTTTAGATCTTCTAGTTTCTTTAGCTCTGTGTTCCTTAGTTCTTATTGTTAGATCGGTCTTGTTTTAATGTAGGTTTGGTTATGGGTTCCCTCATATCTTTCTCTCCTACTTTATCAGGTTTTCTTTACTCTTTGTGTCTTTTGTATTACAAGTATTTTTCAGCTCCCCGTTTCCTTCCTTTTGTGTCCCCAGCAGATCTCCTTCGTTTCCCTGTGCCACCTTCTCCCCGGTCGTCAGTCAGCTCCTGTGCCAACCACTCACACCTGCAATCACTTTTCTACAGTGGCCCTGAAGTGCAAACCACTTCAACAAATAGACCATTGTTCCAATTACTACCTCCCAGTTCTTAAGTTCCTCTTTTTCAGTCACAACTCGCCAGTCCGTCTTGTTACCCTGCTTGTCTCTGTGCTCGTAATTTCCCCCTTGTTCCTTAGAATCTCTTTGTGTTTCCGTTTTGGATTTGCTTTGGTTTGTTCTTGTGTTTCCCTTATATGTTAATTTTTTCCTCTGAGTTTATTCATTAAATTTTTTAAACCGCACCATGTTTTACCTGCTGCTTTTGGGTCCACCACACCACCTCATGACACTGACAATCAAATGTTGTCTTCTAAATGTGCAAGGTAAAGGTGGAAAAATGTATCAAGTGCTTGTTTTAAAACTGGAAATCACTGGAATCTATATTATGGACTGAAAGCAAAATCACTGATGTTAAGGATTAAAAGGAACAATAAAAATGCCACTATGGATGCTACCAAATAAGGCCGATTCATTTAATTGTTTGCTTGATGGCTGAGAATTTGTTTCAACTTATTTTATCGATAGGTGTCGCTAATAAATAAAAATGACTGAGTACTTTGAAGAAAATATAAATGTCTAATTACATTTTATTCAAGCTGATGAAAATACAAATACAAAGTGGTTTGATGCAATCAGATCCAATAAAAAAAGAAAGCACAGAATTAGTGAAGAAGTTATCCCAGTTCTCTGCAATCCCTCTTTACTTGAGTATGTTCACAACCTGATAGTGCAGAGAAGACAGACACACCCTCTGAGGGATATGATGCAAATCTGCAGTCTGGTCCTGCTATTTATATCCTACTCACTTACTCGTCTACTTTGTGAGGAATATCAGAAGATTATTCTCTAAATTTAGGATGATGAATTCTCTCAGTATTGTGCTGTTTGTTGTCTTTCTTCCATGTAAGAAGTCTTGCTTCTATAAGTTGTGCAATTTCTTTGACAATTCATAATTGTCATTAATCACAGAAAAACCATCATTATTTTTTCTATTTAGGTTTTACAGGTCAGAGTATGGAGTCCATTCCTTCCAGTCATGTGGTGAAAAAGCCTGGAGAGACTCTGAGTCTCTCCTGCAGAGGATCTGGATTCTCATTTGATTGCTGTAGCATGCACTGGATCAGACAACCTGCAGGAAAAAGACTACAGTGGATGGGACGTGTATACAGTCATGGAAGGACAACACAGTATTCTAGCAGTTTTCAAAATAGAATAGAAATCAGCAGAGATAACAGCAACAGTGTGGTACATCTGACATTACCCGACCTAAATCCAGAAGACTCTGCTGTTTATTACTGTGCTAAAGACGCACAGTGTTGAAAGTAGGTGAAGAGGCTGAACAAAAACTAAACAGAAAATATTCTTAGGCTGATCTTTTGGTGGCAGTGTTGTCTAAGAACAGTACATTGGTGAATCAGAAGGTGTGCTACATGAAACACCAGCTGATTTTGTTAGTTTGTCTGATAATTAATTTTCCAACAACAATTATAAATAACAACAATTATTTATAATTGAAACCCATCAAGTTAAAGTTATATTTTCTCTTATAAAAAACATTTACACACATTCCCTTAAATTAGTCACTTTTCATAATTGCACATGGATTTTGTTAAGGAAATGAAACTTTCTGTACCACAGACACTCCCCGTGAGAGATATGCTTAAAAAGACTGCATTATTACAGTACAGGAAATTAAAAAAATACTAATGGATTATGTCAAACTGTAATGGGAAATTAAAATATAAGATTTACAATAATGTGGGCCTGCTTTCTTTTTTGGAACCTGTGAGGTTTATTAATGTCCACGGCCTTGTGACTTATTTGAAAAGTGCCAGAAAACTGAACACTGGTGATTGTTTTTTTTAACAGGGTAAATGATTCAAAACATATTAGCAAATGCAAACAGAAATGGTTCCCCAAAGACAAATGCAACCTTTCTCATGCCCATCTCAGTCTCAAGAGCTGAACCTTACAGAAATTAGAGAGAAATTATTAGGAGAAGAATCAGGACAAGTTGTTATTGTGCAAAGAATAATGGTCTCCATCCAAAAATAGGTTTAATTTTAAAAGTGAGATTAATGTTTCACAATCAAATGTATTATTTTGTTTTTACGTTATTATTCCTTTCACGGTTTGCAAAATATTCATCACTCAGTATACAGACACATTAGGTACAGAACAGTAATACAGTTTTGTCTCAAAATGTCTAATAATGTTTGTAAATATATGTGCAAATTCATTTACGATGAGTTTCATTTGTCCCTTGAGGTGGAGTCAATGCAAATCTCTTTCCTCTCCTCACCTTCTTATCTGGCTGCTGGGAGCAGAGCAAAGAACAGAGCACACTCTGGTTAAAATGATGATTTGTAAGACAGGTCTTTTGTTTTTAACCTTATACCTGGCAGGTAAAAGTTTACTCTGCTTTTGATCTAAAAAAAAATTTCTTTGTTACAGTCAGACAAGCTGAATAAGCTTTCTATGTTTATGTTAACAGGTGTCGGTGGTCAGACTCTGACTGAATCTGAACCAGTGGTTAAAAAGCCAGGAGAGTCCCACACCCTGACCTGTACAACCTCTGGTTTCACTTTTGGAGATTATTGGATGCATTGGATCAGACAAGCACCTGGGAAAGGTTTGGAATGGGTTGCAGCTATCAGTTTTTGGGCTGGAAGTGACAAACGCTACTCTCAGTCGGTACGAGGTCGGTTCACCATCTCCAGAGACAATGGTAAACAGCAGGTGTTTCTGCAGATGAACAGTCTGAAAACTGAAGATTCAGCTGTTTATTACTGCGCTCGAGATGCACAGTGATCAAAGTTGGTTTGGTAGCTGTACAAAAACATGCAGCAACAAGTTGACAAACCTCAAACCTGATGTCTAAATTTGCTGTAATGAAAGAACATTTATTTGACAAAGGTTTTTTTGTTTTTTCTTTAAATGCAAGGAAATATGTGCGAGACAAAAAAGTGACAGGAAAACAACAAACAAATAAATAAATGTTAAACAACGTGTGGATGTAAATAAAAATTGTTTTCTACATTCAGCTCCTTTCTCCAGTCAGCGAACTTAACCTGACTGTTACATTACTCTGGCAGTAAAATGATTAACATCATCCATTCATTTTCCTGGTAGAGGTTAGTTTTTAGGAGTAAACACTAACCTCAGTCAACAGGGTTTATGTAAACCATCAGAAATAATTTGGCTGTTTGACCCTCCCTCTCATGCAAATCAGCAGTCTGTTAAAGTACGTCTGTTCCCTGACTATTCTCACTTCATTTGGAGCATCAGAAACCTCAACCTTCAGGATAATTAATACATTCAGATTTGTGTTACTTTTTCTCTCTCTGTCATGTAAGACATTTTGCTTCTTTACTTTATTTTATCTTTATATAGCTTAAGCTTTAAATAAGGTTATAAATGCATAATGCTTTGACATTCTCTTTTTTCTTAATTAGGTTGTAGAGGTGAGAGTATGGAGTCCATTCCTTCCAGTCCAGTGGTTAAAATGCCCGGAGAGACTTTGAGTTTGTCCTGCAGAGGATCTGGGTTCACATTTGGTTCCCATGGCATGAACTGGGTCAAACAGCCTGCAGGAAAAGCACTTGAATGGATGGGATATATCTATACACATGGAAGTAACACTGATTATTCCAGCAGTTTTCAAGGTAGAATAGAGATCACCAGAGACAACAGCAACAGCATGGTGTCTCTGAGACTGTCCAATCTAAGCCCAGATGATTCTGCTGTGTATTACTGTGCCAGAAGAGCACAGTGATCAAAGCGGGTGGAGAACCTGAACAAAAATTCCTCATGAACAGTTTTCACATGGACCACAAGGTGGCAGAAAGAAGAATAATTCTAACTAAGTGGAATGTTATTTATACACAGAATGAATCCAGACCAGTTCTAAAATGTATACAGATATCCACACCTTAGGGAAATGAAGAGGGAACAAATAACAAGCAGATCTTTAGTGTGAGTAGAAGCGCTTAAAGGAAAAAACATGCAGGAAGGTTTGTGGTCGGGGTTTGTACTCAGGACCTTTTCACTGCAACACAGCATTACATCACTGTGGCAGTAAAATGATTAACATCATCCATTCATTTTCCTGGTAGAGAAACTGAACATTTGAAGAACAAGGAAACTTCTCACAGAAAGAACCTTGCTGATTATTATTAAGAATTTGCAAAACACTGAAAGGACTTTTGCAGCCTCTGGATTCACATTCCAGGACCACAGAATGCACAGGCTGGGTTCTGTGGTTCTCCAGAGACAACAGCAAGCAGGAGGTCACTCTTGTTAATGAAAAGTTTAAAAACTGAGGATTAAGTCCAAATGGATCATTTTCAAATACCACATTTGTCACATAAATATTGGAACGATAAACATTTAGGGATTTCTCCAGCATCAATGGTCATTGCAGCACTGAGTCAGTTTAATACAAGGTAACCTGCTAGCAGCATCTGACAATGGTCAGCCCACCTATCCTTATTGATGCTTCTTGATCATTACTAAATAATTTCTTTACAGCATGGTACCAAGTAGTTTTCCCAGAATATAACTCACTTGGTTTACAATCATGTCTCTCCAGCCACACACTCAGGATTCTCCCATTCTGATCCTAACCTTCCCTTTATCTGTTCTACAATCCATCCAGACTCATCATCATTAAGCACTTAAGTCACTGTCTGGCTTACTTTTCCCGTCCCTCAGACATACATAAGCATCCACACAAGGCAATTCCGCTGCAGATTGGTTTAGTTTCTAGTGCAAACATTTTTGAAATAAGACAAAGCCAACTTACAACTAACATTTCAGCAAGAAATTGAGTATTGACTCGTTTTAAGCCAAAAATTCTTTAATGTTGACCTTAATATTAATCAAATTGAAGGGACTGCATGGTGGTGTAGTTGGTTGCACTGCTGCCTTGCATCAATCAAGTCCTGTCTACATGGAGTTTGCATGATTCTCTGGATACTACTGCTTCCTCCCACAGTCCAAAAACATGACTGTCTTTCTAAATCAGTGGTGCCCAAAGTCAGTCATCAAGGATTCACATCATAATCAACCAAACATCCTCCATGTTTTAGTTCTCTTCCTGGTTTAAAGCACCTGGATCCTGTGGTTAGGTTTTTGTCATAGGGTTTGTCGCTGTGATGGACTGGGGGGCACAGAGATATACTCCAATACAAAAACCTCACCTCAAAACGCTGAGATTAATCTGCTTAAAAGACAGAGAAAGACAATAAATCACCTATTTATAATTTATACATAAAGTAATA
Organism: Xiphophorus maculatus; assembly: GCF_002775205.1. NCBI lineage: Eukaryota > Metazoa > Chordata > Actinopteri > Cyprinodontiformes > Poeciliidae > Xiphophorus > Xiphophorus maculatus. The sequence continues at coordinate 15,828,652 of NC_036458.1, read as the reverse complement.
CAATTGTTTCATAGTTTTAATTAGCTAATTTACTTGTACTATTTTTAACCTACTGTTTAATACCGTACAACACAGATCTAAACATATAATATTTTCACCATACAAATCAAATTAAACTCAAAGTTTATTTTAGACTTTTAACACAAAACTGAAAGGCTTAGTATAACTTATAGGATCAATGTGCATTTTTCTGACTATATGAGTTATTTCATTATTTTTCTGGGGCCTCATGTTTTTGTTGAAGGAGTCCATTGAGATGTAGCACTGTGATGCTTTTGACGTCTGGGGTAAAGGAACCACAGTTACTGTTGTACCAGGTAAGGTCATTTTAAAATATAACTTATTTCTTTTTGATTTTGATTGTGTTTTCTTATTCACCCTTGTGTTTGATTTCTGACAGATTATGGAAAGAAATGTGTGGTACTGGCATTTTGTCGTGCGTCAAGAAGAGTACATGAAATGTCTGCATCGTGATAGGATATTATTTATTTAATTTGCTAAAAATGATGTTATCTTTTTAAAAATAAAATAAATATAGGCTTAAACTCTCAAATAATGGCAGTGAAAGTAAAAATAAAGTTTAGTTGCGTCGTTGGTGCTATACTGTAGGTCTGTTTGAGTTTTATGAATGAAATAAACATCAGCTAATGTATGATTTGGTATGAATTCCCAGCGGCTTGCTGCGTCACAACTGAGCTTTATTTAGTACATTTATGCTCTACTGAGATAAAAATAAATAAGAAAAATAAATGAATAAAAAATGAGACAAAACATCATTTCATTTTAAAATAACTGTTCAAAAAGCAAAACAGTTGTAACACAGAACCATCAGCAAGGAACATCAAGGTGAAGCTTCCCGTTCAGTTTTATTTTAAAAGAATCTGGCGGTAGTTGTTTCCTGAATGTTCTCCGTTGTGTCCATTTATTTGTGTCGCACTTTTATTCTTATCGACTGGTATTTTCTTAAGGATTTAAGTGTCAGTTTGCAGAACAAAAATAATCCTGAAAAAAGTGATTTGTTTATGTTTTTAACTCTTTAAATAAATAAATTAAAAAACGGGTGGCGAGTTCGGAAAAAAATAAACTATTTTTTTGTGGTGTTTAGTGTGAAGTTTAAAAAAAAAGAGCAGTACTTTGGATAATATCATGGGGGAACAACGTTAGGCTCCATTAAAACACGTAAGGAAACACTCTACTGTTTAATCTTTTATTGAATAAATCGACTATCACATTGTTTGCTTTGCATAATTTGGTTGGTCCGTTCAAGCGTTCTGTAATTGTCATAAACACTGATCGTTTGTAACATAACTTTTAACATATAATTTATTATGACATTTCTGTAATCGATACATCTTGCGTCGTTTTATAAGAGATTATTCCTCTGGTTCTCCGTGGTTCTAGATTGAAATAATATTACCTTAAGGAAACAATATTTAGAAAACAAATACATAAAAATGTCTGCTCATTTAAAGGGTACCAGATTTCTTTACTTCAGTCCAAGGCGTGAAGTGGCATGCAGATCTTCCCACAGTAAAATAAATTCTCTTTTCTCTCGTCATTAGATGTTGTCGTATTTTACACCAAAATTCCGCTGGACAAATACACGCAGAGTGGAGAGATCCAAATGCGTCCGAGTGGAAACACAGAAAAACTCCTGATCCTCCAGTTTCTCTCCGTGGTTCTGGTCCCACCGACAAAGACGGAGCCATTCTCAGAAAGTTCTCAGTTTGACAAGCTGATCGAAATCCCGCAGAAAGAAATTTAAATTTAACCTGAAGCCAAAACCAACCTGCGTTCCGTACTTGGATGGTTTCTGTACAAAAACATTACCGTCCAGTGGAGACATGGAAATACAAAATCATTAGAAATGATATGCCTATTTTGGAATAGAAAAGAAAGAGCCTTACAGTCCCGCAAATAGAAAATACGTTAAACAGCATCATCAGGTAAAGTGTTAAAAACAATGACTCAAAAAACAAATCGAACACAATAATAATAATAATAATAATAATAATAATAATAATAATAATAATAGAAAATATATCGGACTCGAAATCTATTTGAAATATTTGCAGTAAGAAATACTTCTCAGTTAAAAAAAAACAATAGTTTTACTTCTTGAAAATATAAGTAATAAGTTATCATTATTTGTGGAAGGCCAATAAAAAGAAAACTAACTAATCACTTCTTATCTATATTCTCAATATCAAATATAGCATTTTATTTATGTGATTTATTTATTTGAAAAAAAACTTTACAAGACAATATTGTTTTTTAAAAAACTAGTTTTATTTAAAAATCTTAAGGTATATAGAGATAAACTCTTAATCTTGTATTTTTAACTATAGTTCCTGTCTTCAAAACAATGTTCTGAGAAACTCCTGGTTCTTGTTCCTGTCCAGGTGATTCCCCTCAGACTCCGTCCCTCTTCGTCCTCAGTCCTCTGTCGACTCCTGACTTCCCCCTGAAGACAGCAGACGAGCTCGGTCCAAACGTCTGTCTGGTCACAGATTTCCGTCCAAAGGGGGGAGAAGTGGTTCTGAATGGAAAAGGGGGTCCGGTCAACGTGAGCACTGATGATGCTGTTCTGTCAAAGGACAACACCTACAACTTTGCTGCATTCAGCAACGAAACCATCTACTCCTGTGGGATGAACGGGACCTTCGGCAACAATGAAGCTGGTACCAAACAAAGTTTTGCCTCAGTTTTGACCGAAACTGTTTCCCACAGAATTTGAAATTATCCATTGCTGAAAAATGTTTATGTGGTTAAATTATCTCTTTGTCAGAGTTTTTATGATGTTTGTGTGACTGATTTTCTTTCTGTCTCTAATCAGACGATGAATGTGGCAGCATTTATCCAGGTGAGTCTGATCTCTTCATGTCTCAGTTTGGTTCCATCACTGATCGCTGCTGTTTGTGTTCAGTTCAGTCTGAACTCTGTTTCTCTGTCGTCCAGAAAAAGCCAAGCTGAACTTCTACCTGCTGCTGATGAACGGAGTCCGAGTGGTGTTCACCAAAGCTCTGGCCTTCAGCACCGTCCTCACCATCAGAGGCCTGCTCTTCTGAGACTCACTATGATTAAAAAAATGTTAAAAAATCTGAGATTTCATTGAACTATTTTAATAAAAAGGAGAATAATATCAATTCTTAAATATTTAGTTTTGGTTTATTTTTAAATATGAGAAAATAAACATTGTGAAGTGCAAAGATTTTATAATTTTGTAGAAAAAAATAAATATGTATGCCATTAATTGTCTATTAATTGAAAAATAAAATCGTAAAACATGAATTTGAAATCAACTTCCATCTCTTTTGGTCACTGTAAACAAATATTTCAAATTTTGAAAGTAGTTTGTCCATATTTTTTGCAATATTGGTGTAGATTAAAATTTTAGGTGAACGGCAGTGACATTTTTTTGTTTTGTTTTGCTTTATAGTTTGGTAATTGAGGTGTTGCAGGAAAACATTTCCTTATAGGCTTCTTCATTTCTGTGTTCAAGACCTGAACTGAAATTATTCTCAGTACGTATTCCAGTGAGCAATATGCATGTTGTTGTATGTTTTTTGAACTGTCAAGAAGTCTAACTTTAATTTGTTTTGGTTTTTTTTAATTCATGTATTATTGTTGAATAAGTAGAAGCTTTGCTGGCATATTCAGAAAATAATAAATAAAAAAACAAGCAGATGTCATTGTTTATTGTGTCACTTTAAGTTTATTTCTTAGCATGTTGCAAAAACGACAGATAATTCTAAATGTATAACTTGTATTTATATAAATTAGTGAAGTTACAAAACCTCTGGGGATATAAGCCGATCCCACACATGAGTGCAGATGTCTTTACATTAAATGAAATGTAAAGAGATTCTCAGACGTTAAAAACAGGAAGTACATAAAACCACTGATAAACACAACATTAAAAAGTCACTAAACTGAGTAAACAAAACACATTCTTATAATTATCAAACAATAGAAACAGTAGAAAAGTTAATATATATAAATAACTGGATAATTACACAAAATGTATAATGATCTAAAACAACTGTGGTAAACGTACAAAACATAAATGCCAAATAATAAAATCTAAAATAAGGTAAAACAGTATACTTGAAAAAGGATTTTATTTTCCATGATAAACATTAGCTTAAGCAGCAACAAGATAATTAAAACATACATACGAGAAATGTTGTTGAAATTGTTGGTAGCTATAATTTTACACAGTAAATACCATAGAGCTGGAGAATAAAGGCCAGACTAGATGTGTCTTTAGTTTGCTTTTGAAAACTTCCATAATATAGAATCAATGAACAAACAAAAAATTTCTGAGCAATTTCAAGTGTTTTAAATATCGCTCCCCCACCAAAAAAATAACAGATAACATAGAAAGTTAAAATTAACTCTTAATGGAAATAAATACAAAAAAATGGAGTTCTTTTCTGCATTTCATTATTAGACACTTTATTTTGTTAGACTTACCAAGTATTTCAGTTCTAGAGAATGATAAACAGATCAGTGTTTATTGCTAAAAAATGTTTTATTGAACTAAGGTAAAGGTCTTCTTCAGTCGCTCAGGGTCTTTTGGGGTTGCAGACATTTTTTTTTTTTAATATCTGGGAAACCAAGACAGCAATGAAATTCTCATCAGTTGAAACCACATTTGAACAGGAAGTCAAAGCTGTAGATGCAAATCTGCCTGAAACCAGATAGCAGCTCGGTTTCACGTCGACAGAGGACGCTTTGGTTAACCTCAGCCTGCTTGTTTTTTCCTTTCACACAAGGAAAAAACAAGCAAATGATGCTTGCAATGAGTCAGTATTCTGTTCAAAGACATTTTTATGATGTGCTGATAAAACAAGACATAGTGGCAATAATCATATGACCTTTGTGCAAATTTGTAAACGAAGACATACAAAGCAGATGTGAGTTGCTGCACTTTACAATAGAAAAAAGAGGTTTTCTTCTTGGGTTTTTTGACTTCAGCAATCGCAGGTGTCAGCTGTAGTGTCTGTAAATCACATGACATAAATATAGTTACTGAAGAAATCACTAAAATGAAACCCATCTGATAACAAAATGAAAGCTTAATGAGCTGAAAAGCTAATGCCCAATGCTGGGATGACAAAGTGTGGAAAGTATAAATCAGTTTTAGAGCTTTGACGATCAAGTCAAGTAAAAATATATATACACTTGAAAGGTATGTGGATAGATAGATAGATAGATAGATAGATAGATAGATAGATAGATAGATAGATAGATAGATAGATAGATAGACAGACAGACAGACAGACAGACAGACAGACAGACAGACAGACAGACAGACAGACAGACAGACAGACAGACAGACAGACAGACAGATAGATAGATAGATAGATAGATAGATAGATAGATAGATAGATAGATAGATAGATAGATAGATAGATAGATAGATAGATAGATAGATAGATAGATAGATAGATAGATAGATAGATAGATAGATAGATAGATAGATAGATAGATAGATAGATAGATATTTTTGTTTTTTAGCTAACACAAAAAGGTTTCTGAAATGAAATCTTTTTTGAGGCAACATAGTTAACAACTATTCTACTTTTGATTCTAAAATTATTCCCTGAATAACAAATTCAGAGAGAATTCCTATTTTAATTTTTATTTATTCAGCCACCTGTAATCATGCAGAGCTTTTTTTTTTTTACAAATGCTAATTTTGTATTTGACTGATGACAGCTTGTGAATTATCAGAACACAAATAAAAGTCCTAATTTTGTTTTTGCTGCATTTAAGAACCAGGCTGAGAACCATATTTTTAACCTGCAATAATGAGCAAAATTTTTCTGTGACCAAAACACTCTTTGACTAATGATTCTGTGAAATAGAGCAAAATTGTTTGTATACCTTGAAATGAACTAACAACCTTTCTAGGGTGTACCCAGCCTCTTTCCCAGTAACTGTTGAAAATAGGCACCAGTGCCTTCGTCACCTTGCAAGTATACCACAGATACATGTTTGTACTCGGTGTAACGTTTTGTTTAATTATTGCATTAAATTCAGAATGGGATATTAGTAATTTCTTTAATAAAGAAAAAAAATACATAATTTTGAAATGTTAACTTCAAGCTTTAGGATTTAAGAAAATAATAGGACACAATTTAACCTGTCATGATGACATTGCCTTCTTTAAATTTTATGCAAAGTGAGTCAGCTTCTCCATCACTCAGCTATAAAAAGTACCTCAGAAAGCCAGCTGAGCTCATTTAGTTCTTACCCTGCAGGATGTGGCTCCTAACTCTCCTGTTTGTTTTGGCAGCTGGATGTGAGGCTCTCTGGCTTTCATAAAGCACCAGATGTTAATTTTATATGAAATATTATCTACAAATTTGTACTTCTTCTACAGATGTGAGGTGTGACCGGCTGACACAGCCAGCCTCTGTGACTTTGCAGTCGGGTCAGACGCCGACCATTAGCTGTCAGGTCTCATTTTCGTTGAATCAACGTCACACTCATTGGATCAGACAGTGGGAAGGAAAAGGCTGGGAGTGGATCGGAACTGATCGAGTTGGATACAGCTCCTATTGCAAAGATTCTCTTAAGAACCAGTTCAGTTTCAGTTCATACTCCTCAGGCAAAACAGTGACTCTCAATGGGCAAAATATGCAGCCTGACAATTCTGCTGTGTATTACTGTGCCAGATAGTCACACTGATATAAAACACCATGAGAGGTGTACAACCCCCCCCCCTCAACCTTGTGCATGTGTTGCATGCAGCCACTAGAGGGGGAGCTAGCACATTATATACAGTCTTAGCACAGAACATCAGAAATAATACAAATCAGCAGTTCAGATATTTTATAACTTAATCTGTTTAATAAAGTAAAAACAACTAACAACCTGAAAATGTGATGGAACTAAGAAATAATTTTAACAACCATAAGATTTGTTTATTTATGCTTGGTTTTGCTGATAACATTTTGTTTAAATAAACAAACGCCACACTGTTTTCTTCATTATGACCTATGGTTGCAGGATTTTGAAACTAAGTAAGGCTTCTTCATGTTATTAATAACAAACCTTTTCAAAAGAAAGTAAAAAAAATGTTCAAATATCTTTGTAATTTTTTTTGAATGACCTGTAACAGATTTCTTTCTTATTCCATATAAACTCAGAAAAAACATTCCTCATTCCTGTGTTACTGGCTGTTTGTAAGGCAAACTTTGTTTTCTTAAAACACTTGATCTTATTCTTTACTTCAGATATAAACTCCAATCATTTCACTTTCAACCCCAACATTTTCTCTGTAGCTGTGCTTCTCCTGTGAGTCTCACTGGAGAAGCAAACTAACAACATGCTGGAATCCCTACATGAATTTTATTTATTGCTCTGCTGGAGATAACCTTTTAGAAATAAAGAACTGTGAAAAATAGTACTTAATTATAGATCAATGAGCTTGTAACAGTGGCTTTCACCATTTTAACACCATCTATTAAAATTACTCAAGCTAAAACTAAGATTGATTGTACAATATTCAACTCTAAAAAGAAAAAAATCTGAGGAAAACTTAACTACCCTGAGTTGAAGGTAGCTGATTATTCAACATGCAAATGAATAGGATTTAAAAGGAAGAGAGAGGTCAGCTGCTTGTCACATCTTCTGTCAGTTCAGCTTTAGCATCAGTCATGGTCCATTTACCTCTAATACTCCTGCTGATCACAGGACCCTGTGAGGAGCTTTCTGTGGAATCTGTCTGATAAAAACACCAGTCTCTCCATTTTTAGATGAATAACGGCGTTGATATTCTTCTGTTTGTTCACAGGTGTGTTCTCCATTGATCTCATCCAGCCAGACTCAAAGGTTTTGCAGCCTGGAGAGTCTTTGAGCATCACCTGTCGGCTCTCTGGTTATTCTCTCCATAGTAGTTATGGAACAGGTTGGATCAGACAGCGGGAAGAAAAAACAATGGAGTGGATATTTGATCAGTGGGGAGGAAGAAGTGGTAGCCTTTACCAAAATAATGCTCTGAGAAACAAATTCAGTTTTAGCAGAGACATGTCTGCTGAAACAGTGACAATAACAGGACAGAATCTGCAGCCTGAGGACACAGCTGTTTATTACTGCGTGAGACGAGACACAGCGATGCAAACAGTAGAAAGACCTGAACAAAAAAAAAATCAATGACAGAATGACAAAATAAATGCTTTGTTAGATGTGTATTATCATTCAGCTGTGAGGATGATAACAATGTCAAAACATAATTTAAATATAATGCTGTTTAATGCTATTAATTAGTCACGTTGATTTATTCAACAATGGCTTCACATGTATGCCTAAAAAGTCAATCTGCAGTTAATCCAGAATGCTGTCAAGCTGTTGGACTTTAAATTGAGATCTGAATACCAAAGTTATCCAATAACTCTTTGATTATCATCTGTGACCGATTACAACTAAGCAGCAAGTTGATTCCGACACCAGGCAAAAATAAAATCAACTGTTATTTTTTTACATGTGAATGTTGCAAGCTTTTGCCAAAATAATGCTCTGAAGAACAAGATCTGCTGCGACTGAGACACTTCAGCATAGCAGCAGTAAAAATAGTAGGACAGAATCTGAAGCCTGACATGCAAACAGGATTTTTATGTGTCAACTGGAGTGTACCTTAATTGTAGCACTGGACTCTTGCTGTAATATCAAAGATTAGTTCTATCTATATTTTAATTACAAAGAGTTTATTTCTACTACAATAAGTGGCAGAAAACACATAAGAGTAATACAAAGTGATAATGTCCATGTAAAGGGTGAGAAAAACAATGTTGCAGCTTTTCAGAAGATCTCTAGAGGGCAGTAACAACCTGTGTAACAAACAGACACTAAAATTTAAATAGGAAAAATGAAAAAAAATAAAAGACTTAGGCAAACAGAAAAACCTCAACAGACCACCAAGACGAACTCATGATTTCTCCTCCATAAAGTTTAAAGATTAAAAATCAATCAATAAATCAAATACTATGCTCTCATCAGCAACTGGCTTTTCTACTTTTATTGACATCATCCTAATACTCACAATGTTAAACATGCTATGTTTAACCTCTTCCTAAGTTAAATGAAGTGAGAAATCATCAATGTTACCAGCAGTCTGAAGTCCTCCCTTCTCTTGCTTTTAGGGAGGGGTTTATGCAAAATGGACATTGCTATTTAATCAATGGATAAAGAAAGAGAACTGTGGACAAACACAGCGTATTTTAGCAGGATGGACAGTATAATAGCGATACTGCTGGCAATAGCCATTTGTTGGAAAGGTAAAGAATACTGGAAACATTATCACCTTAAAGCTAGAGTCTAATTCCTGCTTTAGTTCTGTTTTAATTTTTTTTTTATCAAACCTGCAACTGAAATTTTAAGCCATAATTCCGTAAATTGGAAATACTTTTACTAATCTCTGTAATAATTCATATTTTGTTTTGTTTGTTTATGTCTTTTTGACAGGTATTGATTGTCAGACTTTGACAGAATCTGAACCAGCAGTAAAAAGACCAGGAGAGTCTCACAAACTGACCTGTACAACATCTGGAATCTCATTCAGCAGCTACTGGATGGCCTGGATCAGACAGGCTCCTGGGAAAGGGCTGGAGTGGATAGCAATTATTGAATATGACAGCGATGGGATATACTACTCACAGTCAGTCCAAGGCCGGTTTACTGTCTCCAGAGACAACAGCAGAGAGCAGCTGTATCTGCAGATGAACAGCCTGAAGGCAGAAGATTCTGCTGTTTATTACTGCGCTCGAAGAGACACAGTGACTGAATTTATTTCAAGATGTGTACAAAAACCACAGCTCTTTTCATCTATCTAACTTTCTCAGCACAGATATAAGTTACACAGTATTGTATCTGACTATGTTTTTGTCAGTCTTATTTTGTCAGTCTTATTTTGTCAGTCCCAAGAATCAGCCAGACTTGTACAGATCCACAGTTCTCTTCCTAATGACTTGGCTGATTTCATTTGACTTTTCCATGTGAAACAAGAAAGCTATGTAATCAAAGTGCAACCTTAACACACATCCACAGGTGTGCCTCCAATTAACTTTGCTGTCAGTAAACCTATCAGAACTTTTTAATGTCATGACATCACATGGGGTTTCCACATGTTTTAAAAATATAGTAGTAATTATGAAGACATTAATGAATAAATCTCTGACATATTCTTTCTATCAACTGTGTAATTTATCAAAGAGTAAAAATGTTGCTTATTCTTACTGACCTAAAATGAGACTTAAACTTAATATTTGGACAAAGATTGCATTGTCTTAGAATGTGAGTGCCATACTTGTTCTGCAGCTAATACTTTGCTTTTTGGTGAAAATCTGGATCTTTGGAGACAGGAATATTTGACATCTTGTGGTGAATCTCAAAAGCAAAACCTTCACCTTAAAAAATTTGTCACTCTGAGGATACCGTCTCACTCATTTTTTTCATATATTTTATCATCATTTGGTACATTGTTCACACACATACATACTTCTTAATATATAATGAATTGTTCACAAAATATGCTCCCCGATTTAAGAAAAATTAACAGCACAATATAAAATACATCTTTATCATATCATTAGATTTTTTTACTCATTTTAATATTGATTGATTTCAAAGTTGGAGTTATTAGTAACTGATTAAAGCAATATTGTACATTTTATTGTGGATTTTTATTATTATTTGAGGAGGAGTCTATGCAAAACTCCGACTCCTGCCACCACTATTTATCTGACTGCACTGAGATCTTGTGATAATTATTGTGAAACCATGGATTGCAGGATCAGAATCTTTTAGCCATCTGTTTGACAGGTGAAGGTTTTCTCCTATTTTCATTTCTCACTCATCTTATTTTCAGAACAAAATTTATCTGGTGTTTTTATATCTCTCTTTAGGTGCTGATAGTCAAACTTTGACACAATCTGACCCAGTCATCAAAAATCCTGGTGCTTCTCACAGGCTGACCTGCACAACGTCTGGGTTCACGTTTGAAAGCTACAGGATGGTCTAGGTCAGACAGGCTCTTGGGAAAGGACTAGAGTGGATGGCATATACAACCCCTGGCAAAAAGTATGGAATCACCAGTCTTGGATGAGCACTCATTCAGACATTTCATGCTGTAAAACAAACTCAGATCGAAAACGTGATACAATATTAAGGTCGTTCCAAAGTGCAACTTGTTGGCTTTCAGGAACACTCAAAGAAATGAAGAGAAACTATTGTGGGAGTCAGTGAATGATACTTTTATTGACCAAGCACAGGGAAATAAATATGGAATCACTCAATTCTGAGGAAAAAAGTGTGGAATCACTCAAATTGGAGGTAGAAAAAAAAGGACACACCCAGTCTATTTCCTTTCCCTAAATGGACACCTGCCCCAGATTAGATGTGCCCGTTAGTGTGCAGTTCAAAACACCTGCAGTCATGACACCTTGGAGGGCTGCTGGACGAAGTGGAGTGGTGAGAACCATGGCTCCAACAAGAGAAATGTCCCTTGAAACAAAAGAGAGGATTGTGAAACTTCTTGAGGAAGGTAACCCTTCACGCATGGTTGCTAAAGATGTGGGCTGTTCACAGTCAGCTGTATCCAAGATATGGACCAAATACAAACAGCATGGAATGGTTGTTAAAGCCAAGCGTACTGGTAGACCAAGAAAGACATCAAAGCGTCAAGACAAACAACTTAAGGCCATTTGTCTTGAAAACCGAAAAAGTACAACTAAACAGATGAAGCATAAATGGGAGGAAGTTGGAGTCAATGTATGTGACCGAACCGTAAGAAATCGCCTAAAGGAGATGGGATTTCAATACAGGAAAGCTAAACGAAAACCAGCATTGACACCTAAACATAAAAGAACGAGACTCCAATGGGCTAAGGAGAGGCAATCATGGACTGTGGATGACTGGATGAAAGTTGTCTTCAGTGATGAGTCAAGAATCTGCATTGGACAAGGTGATGATGCTGGAACTTTTGTTTGGTGCCGTTCCAGTGAGATTTATGAAGAGGCCTGCCTGAAGAAAACAACCAAATTTCCACAGTCCTTGATGATATGGGGCTGCATGTCAGGCAAAGGCACTGGGGAGATGACTGTGGTTAATTCTTCTATCAATGCACAAGTTTACATTGACATTTTGGACAGTTTTCTCATCCCTTCAATTGAACAGATGTTTGGTGATGATGAAATAATTTTCCAAGATGACAATGCATCGTGCCATCGGGCAAAAACAGTGAAGGCATTCCTTGAAGAAAGACACATTCAGTCGATGTCATGGCCTGCAAATAGTCCAGATCTCAACCCAATTGAAAACCTGTGGTGGAGATTGAAAAAAATGGTCCACAAGAAGGGTCCAACCAGCAAAGCTGATCTGGCAACTGCTATCAAAGAGAGTTGGCACCAAATTGATGCAGAATACTGTTTGTCACTCATCAAGTCCATGCCTCACAGACTGAAAGCTGTTATAAAAGCCAAAGGTGGTGCAACTAAATACTAGTGATGTATTTTGAATGGTCTTTTGTTTATGCGTTTTTCATGATTCCATACTTTTTTCCTCAGAATTTAGTGATTCCATATTTATTTCCCTGTGTTTGGTCAATTAAAGTATCATTCACTGACTTCCACAATGTTTTCTCTTCATTTCTTTGAGTGTTCCTGAAAGCCAACAAGTTGCACTTTGGAACGACCTTAATATTGTATCATGTTTTTGATCTGAGTTTGTTTTACAGCATGAAATGTCTGAATGAGTGCTCATCCAAGACTGGTGATTCCATACTTTTTGCCAGGGGTTGTATAAGCACATCTAGTACACCTATCTATTACGCCTCGTCTGTCCAGGGTAGATTCACCATTTCAAGAGATGATTCCAGAAGTCAACTCTTTCTACAAATGAACAGCTTGAAGACTGAAGATACAGCAGTGTATTACTGTGCCAGGTGTCTCACAGTGACAAAATCTAAAGGGAAATCAATTCAAAAACTGCTACCCTTCTTGATGCTGTAACCACCCACCTGCCACACTTCTAGTTCACATTAGAATTTCTTAATTTTCTTGTCATTTTAATTCATTTAATGTGCTTGCATAAATCCTGATGAGTGCGATTAAAACTTAAAATGTTAAAGTGTTAAACAACAATGTCAGAAACAACAACTTTGTTGGTTAAAATTATTTCTGAAACAGATGTATGTTGTGTACTGAATAAATGCAATACTTTTAATAATTAAAAAATATTAATTTTTAAATGATTCCGTAAAGAAAAACTGAGACACACCACTATAAACACAGGAAGTGTCCAGCAACATCAACTGTCAGTCACAAGCAGAACAAGCATAAACAAAGGCCTTTAAACAATTTCATCTCACTGTAAACGTGTTTGATGTGAGTCTAATAGGATTTACATTGAGATAATCAGTTTTGGATACGCATGACACAAGAGGTTAAACTACAATAATTAATATTAGGGAAATCTATGACCTAAGACCCAGAATAATTAAATAAATTGTAAATAAATTGTATATATAAAATCTACATAGATGTCATGAGTTGTAAACCAATGGAGTATGTATGTTTGCATCGACACATATGTCCTTGGTATTTTTGTGGAGCAACTTGGGATATTTTACATTTATCTGAATATTCATAGGTATGCAAACAAGCTGGATTTATAAGCAAATGAAGTGTTTGTTTCAAATCTGAGTTCCCAGTGCTTCTACCAGCTCAACTTTGACTCCAACCATGGACTCTGTAGCGTTGATACTGCTGCTGACAGCTGCATCTGGTGAGGAACTTCCCATAAAAATTGCTTTAGGAACACTGGTGTTTATCTGAAAGATGGCATTAATGTTTATATGTCCCTACAGGTGTGTTTTGTATTGATCTCCTCCAGCCAGACTCAAAGATCGTTCAGCCTGGACAGTCTTTGACAATCACCTGTCGGGTCTCTGGTTATTTGTTGACCGATGGCAGCTATGCAACAGGTTGGATCAGACAGCGTGAAGGAAAAACATTGGACTGGATTTTAACCATGTGGAGTGATGGGAGCGTAGCTCCAAATAATGCTCTGAAGAACAAGTTCAGCAGCAACAGAGACACTTCTGCAGGAACAATAACGATAACAGGGCAGACTCTCCAGCCTGAGGACACAGCTGTATATTACTGTGTCAGAATCAGCACAGTGCGACAAAATACCAAGATGCCCACACAAATACTATATATGACCTGTTTAATCCTAAAAAACGTATCATGTGCAAGCACTAAAGCTTTGGCACTTGAGAATTTACTACAGTAAATCAACCACTGTGTTGATAGAAATTGCCTTGCATTGCTTGTTCTGCACAAACGTTTTTGAAATAGACATCATTCATAGAACAAGCAGAATAAATTAATGTCATTTCTGAGATCAGTGGCTAGTGCTTTTACCTGACTCCAGAAAGTTTCTTGATTTCCTTTGCAACCCTAGATGGACCAACCATGAATGTAGAGTGAATTAATGAATAAGGTCAGATTCATAATATTATGGTCTATCGTGTGAGTGTCAGTTAATATTAGTAATAAATCATTTGCTCAAAATTGTCTTTTACTCTGAGTCAAGTTGTATTTCCAATTCATTATTGAGTTAACACTATTGTACATGTTCCTCCATCTTTTCCCCAGTGTTAGTATTTATTTAAACTCTTTCACAAAATATATTTAGAATTTTTCACACAATATATTTATAATTTCACTTTCTTGTGGTGGTTACTGCATTAGGGTGTTTACTATTATGGGTGCACAGATTTAGTAAACGCCTTATGTTTATTTGACTATTTATTTAACTATTTTGTTTTGCTGAGTTTGAAGGACTGGCTGGGGGAAAGGACTGGTTGAAAGACAAACCAGGAAGTGGAATAAACCATCAGGCTGCTGGAAGCAGGGGTCTTGATGTTGAAGAAACTGCCTCTCTACTAATAGCATAATTGTTAAAACATGTTTGGTGTTAGGTTGTTTTGTTTTTTACAGTTGTGTTGTAGTCAAAATGTTTTGGTTTGAATTAGGAATTTGTGTTTATGCATTGTTTGTCTTTGTCTCATCTCCCACCCCTCCTCATTTGTATAGGCTAGCCTTTGTGTATAAATTCCCTTGTGTGTTCATTGTGGGAGGTCAGTTTTGGTTTTTTATCCTGAGTTAGGTATGCCTTAGTTGATGATTTCTTTTGGTCCCATTTTGTTATATTTTTTTGAGATTTGTTGTTGAAAGCCTTTTGTTAAGATTTTTTTGAAAAATAAATAGAAAATATTTTTTTTATATTTGCCTTTGTCCTTTACTGGGTAGACTGTAACAACTATTATAAATTAATTACCCTTCTGCTCTCTCAGTTCCAGGCTTCTCTCTAAGATTCTCATTGCATTGTGTTTATTTTTCAAATACTTAATCTGAACCTGGAATTTGCCACCATTTTGATACTTTTCCCACATATTGTGATGTGAACAGTCCCTTTAGTTAAACCTCCTGCAACTCACTGACAAATGTTTCATGTAAAGCTTGGAGCAAAAGACAAACTGAAATACATAATTTTCTTATAATACAAATTCTAGCAGAAATCTATTACATTAAAGTCTATTCACAGATGAAGAGTGTTGAGTTTAAAAAACTCTGCATGTTTGCATTGTCATGGTTTTAATAATGGTTGAACCCAAAATGTCAGAGAAGTATATTATTACAGTAAAAAAAAAGACTTTCAGTCAGTTGCATTAATTTATGGGTGGAGTCAATGCAAAACATGGATCTTTGCTGCCTTTTCATATCTGACCATGAAGATAATGCAGAAATCAGTTTGCTGTCATCTTAACATGATGGACTGGAGGAGAGGACTGTTACTCATTTTTATTTTCTGTGAAGGTGCAGAGTTTCACTGATATTCAGTTTTCTTATCTTCTTTTTTGTTAACTTAAATAATTTATCTTCCTTTTTACAGGTGTTGTTGGTCAGACTCTGACACAGTCCGAGTCAGTGGTTAAAAGACCTGGAGAATCACATAAACTGACCTGTACGGCCTCTGGATTCTCACTCACCGGCTACTGGATGCACTGGATCAGACAGGCTCCTGGGAAAGGACTGGAGTATATCGCTACAGACGCTGGTGGCAACAACTTTTACTCTGAGCCAGTCAGAGGCCGGTTTACTGCCTCCAGAGACTACGACAAACAGCAGCTGTATCTGTAGATGAACAGTCTGAAAACTGAAGATACTGCTGTTTATTTCTGCGCTCGAAACACACAATGGCTGATATTGGTTAAGAACCTGCACAGAATCCTCCACACCCTTCAGGCTTCAGGTGTAAAACATTTAAGCTTCAATAAAGTAAAGGAAGGTCAAAAGTTTAAATATGTCATCACATATTAACTTAGATATCATCCAAATAAATACAAGAACATTTAATCAAATCTTTCAAATCCAATTATTCATCAAGACTGCATACACAATAAAACATGCAGCTGATTTCTTCACATTTAAAAGTATGTGAAGATATGGAAATAAAGTTTAGTGAACAGTTTTTGAAATGTCTTTGGTCCAAAGAGTGGAAAGAAGAGCTCCAATATCAAGTAACATATTTAAGAACATAGTTTTCATAGAACTGAAAAAAAGTTAATGTTTGAACAAAAAGAAAACAATCAATAAGCAGGTTTGCCCTATTTATTCTAAGTTTCTGCATGTTAGGAGTAAATCCCTCTCTGGTTATTATGTACCAGTACATTCTCACAGATGAGACACAAACTTAGAGATTAGAGACAAAAGCAGAACTAAAAAAATCATCTTAAAATATAACAACATAATCATAAAAACAAAACAGAATCATGCTGGTGAGAAGAAACTACACATTCTTTTAGATCCAGCAGTAGGATTTCATTATTACTAGAACTTGACCTCAGCTACTTAAAACTCCCCACCATCAACTTATTTATTTGTTTAAGAAAGCAAAACTAAAATCGGAGCTTTAGAGAAATGTTTAGTACACACCTTCATGTAATCCCTTTGAACTGCTTTATGCTATACAAATAAACATGACTTTACTTAACACCATACACTGTGATTAAGTATTCATTTTTTTGTCAGTCATGAAATTATGTTTCAAGTCAGGTCACGTTCAATAGAGTGTTTAAGTTTACTGTTCCGAATAAATTTACTTTACTACACTAA